>NC_052051.1:60000503-60600503 GCF_903992535.2 Arvicola amphibius | reverse complement strand
GTCTCTCTTTCCCTAGGGTTATGCCTTCTCTTCATTGAACACATCTGTCTATGAAGGTATTTGTCATAAGCATGTTGTTTTGTTTCTTCTCATGCTTCTCTCCTTCTGCATAATCATGTATAATAATGGTTTAATGGTCATCCATTAGATAATTTGCCTTATCTACAGAGTATCTCCAACTGACTGATGGTGATGATATTGAAATTAATAATGATTATTAATACTATGTCCATTTGCCAAGCACTCTTATGTGGTACTACGTGTATTTGGTTTTCTTTTTTATTATCTTTGTGGAAATTGGGTCTTGTGTTTGTCATGACATTTGAGTAGATGCCAGAAGCATCTCCTGGCCTTGCGTTCTGTCTCCAGGTTGGGATTACAGATGTGGTGTGGTCCAGATTTTGTGGGTTTAATGGAACTGGATTCAGGCAATCAGTTTGCATATTAAGTGTTTTATACATGGAGTCATCGCCCCAGCCAGATTTTTTTCTTATTTTAAAACTACTATAATCAAAATTCCTGCTTTATCCCTATTTTTTCATGACAGTACCTTTCTCATGTCTCACAAAGATTCAAGCAACAAAGGTTTTAAACTCATCTTATCTGATCCTAGAATTTCATTTAACCGTTTAACTGGACTTTCCCTATCCAAATATAATTGTATATCTTACAAATTATTTGTTTTCCTATGTAATCTGGTGGAAAACACATGCAAACATTTACTACAGAAACCAAACCCAAGAAGGCCAAGTCATCCTTCATTTCACCATCCTCCCAGGGCCAACAACCACAATCTTCCTTCCCCAGATCCACATCCCATGATTATGGCCTTCTTCCATGAGGCCACTAAGACAGCTTCTGTGCTGGGTTTATACAAGCGTCTGGTAACTCCAGTTACTCCCCAGATGTGTTACATTTTCTAACACTATATATCTGACCACACTTTTCCTTTGATAAACCGTAGATCCTACAACAGTATTTCTCAAAATGAGCTATGTGTACCACCTTCCACCAAAATGACAGATTTGAAGGGATTTGGGGTTGCTTTTAAGATGCCTACTAGATGATTTCTCTTCAGATTTGCGAGCTCTATCATCCAGATTAGATGCTCTCACTTCTGGCTTGTCGTTCTCAATGTTGTTTCCATTTCCTCGAGCATCTGTATCCCAGGCGCAGCAAGCCTTTGCCTCAGATATCCCTCCAACCTGAATGTCCATTCAGCTTTCTTATGTCTGGCGAATGCTGAGGTTGAGTTCATGGGACGACGGCTCTGCTGACTTAAACCTTCAATAGACTGAGTGTTCTTCCAGGACAGCATAGCACACACAGCACTGGGAAGTAGTCCATTTTAAAAAGACTACTGCAAGCTTGGGAGTATTCCATACTAAATAATGGCTGAGAAACATACTGTGAACTCAGTACACTCTTCCTAAATGGGTACTTGAATCCCCTCAGCAACACCGCTAAGGTTCATTGTTTATTATTTGCATAGCTGTTCATATAAGATTTTTTGGAATGCAATTTCACATGTTCTGGTATCTATTAATGAACACACCAATGGAAGTGTGTTTGAATGAATGAATGATTTAATCAAAAATTCTGTGAGTTCTACTTATTTTAACTTTTCAAAAGTCCTATAATCTGAATGATACAAACAAAGGAAATCTGCAAGTGATCATGGTTATGTGTTAGTGTTTATGAAAGCAGCGCTTTTCACAACAATTTTGTGTAAAATGTATAACCAGATATTTGAGAAAGCTCTGCTGAAAGGTAGCCCAAGAGACTTGAAAGAGATATCTGACTAGTCAGTAGACAACAAATCTGAAATTTAAATGAATATTTTTATGACCTTCTTCTATTAGGAGAATAACTATGTAGTGGTATTTGATTAATAAAGGAAACTTGCTATAGTGATTTCTTTTTCCTGTGGAGAGACATTCTGTGAGGTTTTCCAGTGAGAAGCAATATCCACCCACTACATGCACTACTTTCTTCCCCTGACCAACAACAACACAGAAAAACAAAGCCGGAGGTTGCAAAGCAAGGCTCCCCCTTTGCTGCCTTCCGTTCCAGCCACTCTCTCTCCAGGCTCTGCTCCCAGGACGCTTCAACAGCTGGTTACCCATCTCATTTCCTTCTCAGCTCCGTGTTGACTCTGAAACCAAGCTGTGCATTTGCTAGTACAGTCTATGTACTTCCTCATCAGACAGAAGAGAAAGACAAAGTGCTGCACATTGTTTTCCTTGAGGTCTTCTCTCTCTCTCTCTCTCTCTCTCTCTCTCTCTCTCTCTCTCTCTCTCTCTCTCTCTCTCTCTCTCTTCTTCTGTGTGTGTGTGTTTGTTTGTGTGTGTGTGTGTGTTTGTTTGTGTGTGTGTGTGTGTGTGTGTGTGCGCGTGCGTGAATGTGTGTGTGCACGCGCGTGCATGTGTGTGCTCCCTAAGTCAGGGGAAACTATTAGGAGAGAGCCAGATCTCTTTAATGAGCCTAGAGGTAATGCAAAATTCATGTGCTTTCACCTGCGGCTGGGTGAAGCCTGGTGCACAAACAGAAACGGGGGAGGCAGGAAAGGGCTGTTGTTTCTAATTTTGCTGAACCAGGTACCCTTGCTGCTACTGGGTGTCCTGACCCACTTGTTCATTTTTTAGGAAGAAGTGGATACTTTCAATGGGAGAAACTCAAGCATCAGATTTGCTCCTAGGAGCATTAATAAAAGGGCTCAGTTAGCTTCATCTCATTATTTTACTATGAGTATTGACTTTGGCCTAGAGTCATGTATAGATAAAATGGTGCAAGGGCTTGTCCTAAGTGATTACTCAGAATTACAAATCATTTCACGTGTAACTGAATACTGCAGTCTAGCTGGCACCCTGCCCCTTGCTGCTCCCCCCTCCCCTGTCTCTAATAGGAGCGCAAATCCAGCTTTGTCTGAAGAGGCAATTAATCTTATTCACTGAAAGCTGAATTTTAATTCGCCAGCATGTGGAGGACATATTTGCCTATCAGACGGAATTAGTTTAACAGAAAATTTAGAAAAAAGAATTGAAGGTCTTAGCATTTGTGGACAGGAAAAATATCACAGAGCTACATCCTTTTATTAGCTGCCTATGTGCATCAATATACGTTTCTCTTTGTAATAACAACTCTATTAGGGTAAACTGGGTTTATTTTGTATTTGTAAGTGGCTGAATATGTTTTATTTTATGGAAGGAAGTCCACAAGATATGTGTGTTTGGAGGAAAATGAACATAAGGTGAGAAAGATAAATTTTCGTTTTCTAGTGATTCTAAAAGGCTATTATTTTTAAGGGCACAGTTTAGAGATGATAAGAAAAATAAAGGGACACATAAAAGTCCTGGACAGCCTCCATACATCCAAATCAAATCATATAGGATGGGAAGTGGTAAGGCAGGAAGCTACCAGCCCCGTGTCGGAACCAATCTGAAAGGGAAACTCTGTGTTCTGGTGTCTGTGCAGTATATTTTAACAATTTCCCTCGAAGCAGGACCTCAGCATTTTGTTTGTTTGTTTCACATGAAGACAAATGTAAAACCAAATAACACCAAAAAGGAAAAAAAAAAAACCTTCCCAAAGCAGTTTCTTACGTCAAGAGTTCTGGACATGAACATGATCTAATGCATGCCATACTTATGTTGATATCAAATTCCCATTAGGTCAGAAAACCCATGCCCTCCTGCTCCATATTAAGCCGAACAGCTCTCCTCAAAGGCTACATTCTGGCACTGGCAGTTTCTAAACATGTAACTGCCTCTTCCTCAATTAAATAACTCAATAATAAAAATTTTTAAAAACTAGTGCCTGTGATCTTATATCCCAAATACTAACCGGAAGAGCCCAGATCTGAAGGACCTACTGCAGGAAAGTTACAAAGTTGATGGCGTTCTGTAAGCTTTTCTCTAGCTATGATCCCGGCACCTTAGAAATAGCCCTGAGATGTTCTCTCTTCCTTTGATTCTCTCACAGATGCATGGATGAGTATGTATTAGTGGGATGAGGAATGAAGGAACCATGGGAAATTTTCCAAGACTTGTCCTCATGTTCTGAGTCCTTTTACTGCTGGTGGGTGTGGCATGGGTGTGGGGAATCTGTCAGATTAACTCTGCCTAACAGTCAACAATGTCATGGTGTAACCATTTAAACTAAAGCAGGTCTGTGGAGTCACAAAGCTTGATTGCCCTGTCATGCCATTTGCAGTGCTAACGTTGACAATTATTCTGAAGGGGAACAATTTAGAGATTCAAGGTTTTCACGTTATTATTTGAAAACACTGCTTTATATAGTGCTGGTCCCATAAACATAGATTTTCTTGCAGTCACTGTGTAAACTCTCTATTGACTATATAATGTTTAGAATTTAAATTGCATAGGATTGGAATTTGGAAGATGCATATTTACGGGCACACACTTGCAAACGCTCCTAGCCCTGATTAAACCAAGTCGTGTATACTGGTAATAAACTCATTTATTTATTAACTTAATTTTTGTGAGCTCTGCCACTTTATGCACCACTTAAATATGTGTTAGAACTATGTTCATTATCTTCTGGTCAGATCTTCATTGCAGGAATTAACCCAGAAAAAAAAAGGTGAGAAATTAATGGAAAAGTAGAGCTTTATCTCTATTCTTTTGTTGCTTCTCTAAGTCCATGCAACATTCTGCATCCATTCTTTGCAACATGGGATGAAGCACACACTTCTGTTGGAGATGCTGGGTGCTTTTCCCTCAGGTAGGTGAAGAAGTCCAACAGCATCTGCTTTTGGAAGCATGGTTTATTTTTCCTGTAATGAAAGCAGCATCCTACCTTCCTTTCTTCAACAGATTGGCTTCGACTCAACATTTAATATGATAAAAAAAAATGAGTGGACACATTTCCCAAGGACTCCCAGAGTCTGTCAGTGATTTGTTTTTCAAGGTAAAATTTAAGATGTTATGAATATGAGCTAAATTCACTGCAACTGGGACTCCATATGCTTAAGGGCTGCCTGGCTAGGGCAGCTCCCGGAGTACCCAGTTCTTACGGCAAGCAGAGAGCATCGTGGTTATGTTTCATATAATTTGCTTCACTGAGAAAATTCTATTTATATAAACCTACTTTATTATTATTTCCCCTGTACAAAATACAGGAAAAATTAACTTTAGGAAATGGAAGGCAGTAAAACGGAAAGGAGAAATCATAGTGAAGTGAAGGAAAGGGTCTTCTTAAGTCCTTTACTTGTTGAGTTATTTATTAAAAATAGATTTTTCTCTCATACCAAACATCCTGAGAAGAGTTTTAATCCTCTCAGCCCCCCACATCTCCTCTCCCCTAGACCACTCCCTTTCTGGTTCCTCTTCAGAAAAGAACAGGTCTCCAAGAGATGACTGCCAAGCACAACACAACAAGATAAAATAAGTCAAGGCAAAAACCCTCATATCCAAGCTGGACAAGGCAACCCAATAGAAGAATAAGAGTCCCAAGAGCAAGGGAAAGAGCCAGAGAGACACCCACTCCCACTGTTAGGAGTCCCCATAAAAACACAAAGCTAATAGTCTTAACACATGGCCAGAGAACCTGCTGTAGACTCATAGGCCCCATGCTCGCCACATCAGTATCTGTGAACCATGAGTCCTGCTTAGTGCATTCAGTGGGCCTCATTCTCTTGATATTTTCTGACTCCTACAACTTTCCTTGCCCCCTCCTTTATGGGAGGAACCCAATGGAGACCTCCAGTTTAGACCCTTTCTGCATATAATGTTTGGCTGTGAGTCTCTTCACACACTCCCATCTGTTGCCAAAGGGAACTCCACTGATGATGACTGGGCAAGGCACCAATCTATGCGTATAGCAAAATATCATTAGGTATTATTTCCTTATTTTGTGGGAGAGAATGGGGCGGTCATGGGTCTCTTGGCTATGCAATCTCTGGTGCCTGGCCATCCAGAAAGAGTAGGGCATGAACTTTTTTTCATGGTATAGACATCAAGTTAAACCAAACATTGGTTGGCCAGTCTTTTTTTTTTTTTTTGTGGTTTCTTTTTCTTTTTTTTTTCTTGATTTTTATTGAGCTCTACATTTTTCTCTGTTCCCTTCCCTGCCTCTTCCCTCCCCTTCAACTCTCTCCAAAGGTTCCATGCTCCCAATTTACTCAGGATAGCTTGTCTTTTTCTTTCTTTCTTTTTAAGGGTCAAGATAATTTTTTAAAAATATTTATTTATTTATTATGTATACAATATTCTGTCTGTGTGTATGCCTGCAGGCCAGAAGAGGGCACCGGACCCCATTACAGATGGTTGTGAGCCACCATGTGGTTGCTGGGAATTGAACTCAGGACCTTTGGAAGAGCAGGCAATGCTCTTAACCTCTGAGCCATCTCTCCAGCCCCCTAGCTTGTCTTTTTCTATTTCCCATGTAGATTAGATCTATGAATGTCTTTCTTAGTGTCCTCATTGTTGTCTAGGTTCTCTGGGATTGTGATTTTTGGGTTGGTTTTCTTTGGCCACTCTTACAAGTTCTGTGCCACCATTGCCCCAGCACATCTTGCCGGCAGTACAGTTTGTAGGCAGAGGATTTTGTGGCTGCATGGTGTTTAGATTTCTCATTATGCAGCCTGTGGATTACCTTCTTTCTCCATAGAGATTACACGGTGATGACTAGACTCAGTGGTAAAGGCTTCATGCAGTCACCAGCATGACTTCTGTACATTCAGTGAACTCTGTGGATGGATAAGTTTTAAAAAATCAAAAATCTGGACTCTTTTTCAGAACAGCACATGGCCTAACAACCTCTAACCAGGTAGCTAAAGAAGTATAATTTAAAGCTAAAAGACAGGCATTCATTTTCTACAGTAGACCAATCCAGATTCACAGCTATGGGCAGGCAATGTTTGTCAATGTGTTTCGAGAAACTCCAGCATGGTTTGTGCTGCAATTCATTAAAGAAATCAAAATACCCCAATATTTTGGTACTATTTTCTAAATTGTAAGTTTGTAGGTAAAGGCATCACAGATTCAAGTTGCAGTTCAAATGCATCCCTAGGATCTGTCCCAATTCCTTTTCCAAAGCTGTGACTCTCAATATACCAATCATCACTCTTGGTCTCCAGGTTCATAGTTCCATTCATTAACACCAGAGGCAAAATTTGCTATTGTGTTTGTCTTATGGGTTGTTATTAGAAAAGCAAATAATGGGGCATGGAGAAAAGATAAGAAAAAAAAAGAGCAGGCGATAAAGGGTCAGGGAAGATGCTCAGTGTAGAACATGTATTTGAAAGGAAAAAAAGGGAAACAAAAAGAGACGTGCTCTAGAAGGAAGTGCCTATATCATTCTTCTCGCATATACATGCTCATTTAGAACATGGGAGCTGAATCAAGTGTACCCCCATTCAAAACAGCCCATGATAATTTAGACATACTCAGAATGATTTGCCACACTGGGTGGATCTCAGAGTTTGTATATAACCTCTGCTACTGTGGTACTAATCTCAGGGATAAGAGCTCCTTTGCATGTAGATTAGAGTCACAGAAGAACCAAATCATGTGGGAGTCAGGACTAGAAGAAGATTTCTTTTTCAGAGCTTCACCCACACCCTCCATGAGCAAAGACTAACCTCCAGCCATCCAGCCAAGAAGACATGAGCAAAGGTCAAGGCAGGCACTATGAGCAGCATTCGAGACAAAAGCCAGTCAATGCAATTTAAAACCATTGGCTTGTATGCTAAGTCACAGCGCCTTGATAAGAAACTTCTGAGACTCTGATCACATGAGTGCCGCCATTTTTGTATGAAAAGTAATCATTTCAGGGACTGGAGAGTGGCCGACTGAGAAGAGCACTTGCTGCTCTTAGGAAGAACTCAAGTTTGATTCTAGCACTCACATTAGGAAGATTGCAACCACCTGTTACTGCAGCTCCAGGGAATCCTACCCACTCCCAGGATTCCACAGGTACCCGTGTTCACATGTGTTCATACCCACACGCAGAGATGCATAACTTAAGATATATTTTAAATGAAAGCATTTTCTGCAAAAATTTAGCTGGATAATTTGCGAAGTTGTGTTCTAGACATTGAGAGCAATGGGAGGTTCTTTCAGTTCATAGAAATATTACAAGTTAGCTTGCACTTCCAATATACTTAGAAAAATGTGTGTGTGTCCATAATGTATATGCACTTTGACAGTGAGAAAACAAGAATTAAGTAGAAATTTTAATTTTCTTGTAAAAGTAAGTAGTTGGTTATGCTGATGTTTAAAAAACAGAGTGTCCAAAATCTTAATATCACAAAATATACTGGAGACAAAATGATTCAGGGATATTTACTATGTCCAGGACAGTTCCCATGAGGCCTCATAACCTAGAGTGTGTGTGTTCAAGACTGTTTCCTTTTCGGTTCCTTTGGGCAGTAAGTGGAGAGTAAGTAAAGATTCATTTATCTACTGAGTAAATAGCTGTCCAAGCCCGAATGTTCCATAGATTGGGCCTGTTGCTGGAAGCGAGGTAAGAGGCAGTAGTAATCAGGAATGTAAATAAGAGTATAGGGGAACTCGGGTCATTGTTCTGAAATCTAACTGGAAATACATGGAATGTTCTCAGGTCATTTGTTGAAGTTCCAGGAATTGTCACTGAATGCTTGTAGGTAGGATACCACCATTTTATACCTTGTCCAGACTTAGAAGATCTTCGAGCAATGTGACTTGATTCCAGTGACTGCTGTCTCCCTTCTCAGGTAAACACTGCGGTTATTGAGAGTCATCAGGCTCCCAGAGACAAATGGAGCCTACCCCTTGACTAAAGGCAGGCAAATTCTGCTACATTATCTAAACAGAACTATATTTCTTTTTTTTAAGGGGCTTAACTTTAAATATTTTTACATGATAAATGTCTGTCTTCTAATGGGATCTTTAAAACCAGTTTGTCTGACCCAGTTTTAAAATAAGTGATACCCAAATTTATACAATCTACACAAACATCCCACAGAACGTGACATGTGCCCTCAAACAAACCTAGAGGAGACACTCCATTTACTCTAGTGATTTTTTTGAAGAAAGCAGATTGTTTTCTAAGGTGACCATTTTGAATACATCTGTCTAGTTGTTTCCAAGAGATTGACTTAACCTAAACTCCAGAGTGGCCCTTCATCTATTAGACTTTTGTCCTTCATATTGAAACTGGACCAAGGATGAATTGATAGCAACTGAAATAAAATTTGTTGCTAAAATTTTGAAGACATAAAATATGGAAAGAGAGCTTATCTATTTCACCATTGTTTACAGCATCTTAAAATGAAAAGGAGAGGGCAGATGGGGAATAAGAGAAGAATTGGAGGAGGAAAAGAGGAGGGCATTGAAAAACAATGAATTGAACACTTGCCTTTCCACACATCTCAAACGGTTATTGTAAATGTTATCAAAGTAAAATGCAAAATGATAGAAACTGTAAACACATCTAAGGATTGAGTTGCTAACCATAGTATGTATCTCTTATTTCATGTATACTCCTTTGTAGATCTGATTTGCTGTATTATTATGCTACTGAAAACAGTCTGATAACTATGGACTTAATGAGGTTTGTCCTAAGGAACCCAAACGAAGAAGTGCACCATTCTCAACTCTACTGCTATTTCATGGCTTTCTAAGTCTATTCAAACTGTCATAACGAAATACCATGAATAAAGTAGTTCACAAGAAACATAAATTTTCTTTTTATACAGGTGGAGAGCTATAAAATCCAAACAATAGCCAACCCAATGTTTGGAGAGGACTTCCCTTCTGGTTAATACAGCATAGTCTTAGCGCAGTGGTTCCTAAGGCTGTGACCCTTTAATATGGTTCCTCATGTTATGGTGGGCCAGACCATAGAATTATTTTCATAATATCAAAGCTGTAATTTTGCTACTGTTATTAATTGTACTCTAAATATTCTTTGAAATAGAAGTTTGTCAAGAGGGACACGACATCCAGGTTGAGAACCACCATCTGTCCTAGCAGGTTAGCAACTTGCTATGCAGAATTTGCTGACCTTCAATCGTAGCTTCTGACAGTTTTCCAGACTCTGCCAGCTGATTACACGTGTCTTCTGCCACACCTAGATAACTAGGATTTTTAAAATAATGACATTTTTAAAATTCAGGGTTTGCATAGCATATCAATAACTTGAGTGTGGAGCATCATTTATGTGTCATGAAGTTGTCTAATCCTAGCAATGATATATATTAATTACATGTAAAAGTGGAAATCTAAAATACATTTAAAACAATGTTTAAAAACACAAAAGTGTTCTTGACTAAAGATTTTAAAAAATAATTAGTAAGATAAAAGCACCCTAATTTAATACCTACTGCTAACTTGCTTTTCCTGTATATTTTGTTTTTCCTTAAAATATAGTCAGATGTAATTTCAGTCGTGAGTATATTTTGTTTGTGTGGATAAGGAAAAGCATGGGTTACACAGTGTACATTTTATCTTAAAGTACAGCTTAGTTTGAATATTTTATAGTTCTATCTTGAGAAGGAAAGCTTATATTTATGACAGTTACTAGTTTTTAAGAATATTGACAAATGTTGAGTCCTTATTAAGACACTGGTCTCTTTCACATGTGAGTAATTCAAACATAGCATACCTGTGTTGATTGATGACAATATTAATTATTCCATAAGCATGTGTTGAATAAATTGTTTAAACTATGATAAAAATGACCAAAGGCTCAACCCAAATGAAGAATTGTCTACTTGATAAAAAGAACATAAGCTTCCATGTGAGTGGCTCTTCCTCAATTGTACAACCAGACTCACACTTTCCTATTGACATGGGACTAGACAATTTGAAAGCATGTTTCTTTTCTTCCATGGCCTTCCAGGTCAGTCAGTCTCACCTGGCCGGGTTATAGCTCGAGGAAAGGAAAATCTGAAGACTTTCTCTTTGTTAGTTTCGTGTTTGAAACAAATACCCCGAGCCTTTAAAAAATGTTATGATTTTCTCTTAAAATTCACTAATATCATAACTGCACTAATAAAAGCATAATGTATATTATTAGGTCTGAACTCTTGACTGTGGGTATATGTGCATTTTAGAGATGGCCCCTGCACTGGTGTCATAAATGACCATTTTATAGATAGATAATGTTCTTAATCCATAATTCTTTATTGCTGACGGTTATTGCATTAGATGATGACCCTCGGCTATTAAGAGTCAGTTTTTAATATCACAACCATTTAGAAAGGTTAATGGACTCGGTTTTGCGATGTCACCTTTGGATGCTCCAGGTTGGGAGGTTATATTTGTGCTCCAAACTGCCAGAAAAATATCTACTTATTTCTTTGCACTCTGCACTTTTAGTCCTGTCATTGTGTTCGGTAACTGTGGGTTTGCAGCTAAACGGAAAGCAACTGCTTGTGACACATAACACATTTCCAGGGGAGTAATACTCTTTTTAAATACATATTCTATATTTGTCCATTATTTTCCATTTAGACATAAGGGCTGAAATTTAAATAGATGGAATCTAAATCATTTGAGGGATAATCATTTTGACTGTTCAAAAAGAAAAGACCCACACTATAAGCCGCAGTTTTGTTGGCAAGATTTTAAGTTCCGCACGGTCATTGTAGAAAGTCTTGGATCCCTTATGGAGACGGGGCCACAGTTCGGAATCTCCCACAGAATAAACCACGTTCTCTCTAAGTTCACGTAACTCCACTGAAGAAGTCTAATCAGGGTTCCATGGGGGTTATTCATTTGGTGACCTTTATGCATTATTCTTCCTAATATAGTTTTTATTCCCATCAATTCTATTCATTACTTGTGACCCAGATTTGAAGGAAAAGAATTTTAGGCCCTTCCTTCCCATTCCAGAAGCTGCAAGTGATTGTGGACAAAGCCTCAGTTTTGGTCCATAGTGAATTGCTCTTCCTTTTCTCCTTGTTGTCATGGATCCTCTGAGAACTGAGTGTGATACTGACTCCGTGCCTTATAGTTGATGGGATGCCACCAAGCATAATACAACCCTGTACCAGGGTTGCCCTCACTTACTTGGAGCTTTCAGAATGCAGGTACCGGGTGACATGCCTAGCCTCTGTGACATAGTAGGGACCTTGTTTCGGTGACTTCCTTAAAAAACAACATCCAAGCATAGGCAGGAAGCCAGACTCACCAGTCCCCTGCTGAACTGGCTGTTGTCAAATTCTCATTGGCTCAAGGCCCTAGGTTCTATTACACACCACCACCACCACCAAAATAAATTAGATCTTGGTGATTTGCTGTTAACTCACCAGTGACATGCTGCGTGAATTATCCTAGTACGACACAGCACATCTGCTTTCAGTCACAGACATGGACAATAAGACTTTGCAGATGTTTCTGTTTTTACCATGTTTAGGTCTGAAATTCACACCTCACTGTCACCGTGTGGCATCAAGACGATTGCTTCACGACATCACTGAGAGGCAAGTCCCTTTATGCTAAGATGACGCTCACTCAAAGAGTGTTTGGTAATTTATGCTAAATAAAGCAGCCTCTTAAGATTGGAAATCAGCTCTTCTTGATAGAACAAAGAAATCTAGAGATTCTGATAGTGTATAGACACCTCTACAGGAAAAGAAAAAGAAAGGTGTTCAATCACCAAAGATGAGGACCCCTGTGACGACACAGAAGAGGGATGTGAAATTTAAAGTCCATGGGAAACAGGAGCGGTGAAGGTTAAGTCATATTTCCTCTTTCTTCTCAGTATCGCTCCACGAAAGCCTTCACAATCTGTCCTAAGACTGTAAATTTGGTATTTTGTACATTAGAAGGTACATTCAACTGACAATACTAGGAAATCCATTTTTACAACTTAACAATTTCTGTCAACATTTAAAAAATGTTTTTGGTATCCATTTCTTGGGAGACCCATAAAGCTGGCTTCCCAGGGCAGTCTTGGTTTCGTCTGGTTTTTCATCCCCTGACTATTCCTCTCTTCCATTTCAAAGAAAGCTGCTGGCCATTTTCTCATCCTGTTTGCCTTGGTCTGGGATGCTAGGTGATTCAATATAATTAGGTGGGATTTTTTTATAGGCCCTTACAGGCTAACAAAATAATAAATGTGGCAGTTCAAATAATGACAATCATAGTAGGTCAAGCAAGAAAAAGGAAACAAGACCATGGGCTGGAATCGACAATTTTAGAGGTATTGGTGCTGGTTTTCTTCGTGTTTGTTCTCAGATTTCTTATGGGATTTTCTGTATTATGTTTATGTGGGAATAGTATTGCTGTTTTGCTTCTTCCTGATTCTTTAATACTAGTATTCAGTGTACTGATTATACTTTAAAAAAAAAAAGACTCACATGCCACTGCAAAATGAATCTTTGTCCTTGAGATTATATTTATTCTAGATCCTTCTCTAATGGGGCTTCTGAGGCACACATTTCTTTGACACGTCTTTTCTCTCTTGTTTCTAAAATTAACGAATATTTCTTGTAGAAAGTTACAGAAAATGCAGCAAAATATGAAAGAAAACAATTTCAATGTTTTTCCCTAGGAGAAAGTTCCTACTGATATCCTTTTGTCTTTTATCTATGACAAAATAGGCAAATTCATGTGATAGCTATACAGCTGAAATCATGCATTTTTAAATGAGCAATATGAAAATGTAACAATGTACATAAGGGTTTATCACATTTCCAGTAATAAAATTTTGGTATAATGATTTTAAAGTTAAATCATAACAAACACCTTCAATTGTTATAGGGACTGAGTGCACAAATACTCCTTAGCTATGAAGAGATCTGTTTGGCCAAGAGCTTGCGAGAACATTTCACTGATAGCCACACAAGGGGCTGTAGGACTAAAGTCCTGTAACCCAGGTTTGTTGTTGTTGTTGTTGTTGTTTGTTTTTGTATTCATTTATTTTTTTCCAGTGACTTTTTGGTGAGAGAAGTCTTGCCCATCAGCCGAAACCGTTGTGTGTCTCAGTTTGTACGTCTTTGTGATCTGTGTAAACAAAGACAGAGCGCATATCTTTCCCTTTCTTTTTCATTTCTGAACCTCAGCCCTCTTCGGGATTTTCCCATCAGCACCCAGAAATGTGGTATCTAAAAGATAACAAGTCGTGGATCCCAGCATGCTGTGCCTTTCTTTTTCTTTCCCACTCACTGCTAACTCCTTTGTTTGTACAACATTCTTTTATTCTGAGCAATATAACATTGGGGTTCTTGTAATAAATGCCTTCATGGGAAGCAGTTCTGCTAAGAGAATGTTATTAGACTGTGCTCCCAGGCAGCACACCTCCGCACGATCAATACCAAGCCAGGCCTCTGCTCATTCCCTCTTTGCTTAAATTCCCTGCAAATGTGCAAGAGAAGCAGCAGAGGGTGTCATCAATCACAGGCCACTGTGACATATGCTGAAACCTGACCAGGGCCGAGATGTTTTAATAAGGCATCCATTAAAACCCTCAAATAAATTGCAATTTGAAATCAGAACATAATACCAGCCAAGTTTTCCTCATCCATCTTGTGGCATGTCATGTAATGTAATTGTGTTGTTAATTTATCCAAGAACTTTCTCGGCACAGTGTTTCATTGGCACTGCTTAATTTCCCTGTAGACTATTTGTGTGTCTGTCTGTGTGTGCACGTACATGTGAGAGACAGAGAGGCGGAAGCATGCAACTGAAGGAGAAAGGAATGAGATGGAGAGTCTGTAATTATTTCCTGTGTGTTTATGTCTGTTTCTGTGTCTGTTGGTTCCTTGGAGGGAATAGTCACAATTCTACTTGCCATGGTATTAGGCATTAGGTGAATGCTAGCCAGGAATTTGAAATGTTTGACATTTTGTCAATGGTCCCTAAGCACCCCAAAGCTGCCTGACTAGCTCTGGCCTACAGCAGGACCACACCCTCCCCTATGTAACTTGCCATCAGTGTAAACACCTCCAGAGGGCATCATTCCAAGTGCCTGTGGATCCTATCAATAAATATTGACAAAATGTACAAAGACCACTTAAGATAATCGCACTATAACACTCATAGAAAAGGATACTACTGGCTGTGGGTCCCCCAGCTTTTGTCATATGTGAAAAAGTTTTGGCAATGGTAAGAAAAGTAAGCTATAAATCAATACAAGAGAATACAAAAAATATGTCTTTGGAATAAATGTCAGCGATTAACTTGAACACACACACACACACACACACATATATACACACACAGGAAAGACACAGGGAGGCAAGGGCTCATGTAGATTTCTTTGTCTCTGAGGCATAAATCTAAAAGGTAATGCAATTCTTTGTGTAGGGCTGCATAAGCAGATCCCATGCTTTTGCTTACTCTTCTGGGTGTCCTTACCTAATCTACCCTCTCATCTTCTGTATGAGAAGGCACTGGAAGGCAGAGGGTAGATCCACCCCAAATGGTCCATCTGTATTCAGGCCATCATAGTAACTGTGATGTCGATCAAATGTTGGTTGAAACCTGTCAAGTGTCTTTTTTAAACCTAATGTGCTAAAATGGTGCCTACTCACGTAGTTGCTATTTTATTACCAAGTACAAAAGAGTTGTCTGAGATATAGCAAAGAAATGAAGGCTATTATTTTTAAAGTATAACAGTTAACAAATTAGTATCCAGCTCCCCCTCTCATTACTGGTCCTTATGTGTAAGTTGGTGCAAAGAACATCGTATACTACCTGTACACGAACTTTCCCACTCCAGTCTCCGAGTTAACACTCTGCAAACAATTAGGCGAGCGCTGGGTATGAGAGGTGCCAGGGAGTCAAATTAGTTTCTTCTCTCTGCTAATGGATGGCCTTTGTGGCTTGGTTCAGGTGCTGAGATTCACTTAGTCTGAAAGGCAGGGAAGGAGGGGAAACCCCTAAAATAATTTTATCTCCCTACAGAGAAGACGTCTGGCTACCACCTGCCCAATAAATGTCAATTGTGTTATTGTTTTAAAACATAAGGAGCCCGGTTCTGAAGCACTGGAAGCAGGGTTGAGAGTTACAGGAATAAGGGGGAGTGGAGTAGCTTCAGAATAGAGGGCAAGCCAGAGCTGAACGGGATCCATTGACAATTACAATGGAGCAGGCTGCTCTTTCTCAGAAGCTTTGAGCATTTCTGAGAGGTACTAACGCCTCACCCAGCTTTCAGCTGCTTTGTGATACTCAGGAGAAATCATGTTTGGTTTCCTGTAGTTGAAAATATTTTGAGGTTTTGCTGAAATTTGTTTGGAACCGAGAGTGTCGCACCCGAAGCAACATTTGAGAGCTCAGAACCAAAAGGAACTGGAGCACACAATGCTGCCTCTCCGGCTCCACGTGAGCCTGGCCTGCCAACTGTCACAGACTTCTCCTGGGAGCCCAGCTCAGGCTTCCTGGCAGACCACTGTAAGCGTCCCTTCAAAAGCATCCTCTGCAGTTTCGCCATTTTAATGTTGGCCTTACCTCTCTTTATTTCCTTGTCCAGAATCGCAGTCATTTGAACAACAGCATCCCTATTATTGGATATGCTTTCTTTGCCTTCAGTTGCAGCTTAAAATGAATTCTTCCTTGCACTGATATTTAACCATTATCCTTGAAATGCATGGAAGGAGTAGAGCATTAAAGACGTGAGACATGAACCTTTAATTCCTCTTGTGTATTGCAAGGGCAAGAATGAAATGTCAGTTCCCAAGGTGATTACACGGTGAACGCTGGCAAGAATGGAATAATTGTGTCCTACCTAGGGCGTGAGAAATGTAAACATGGAGAGATAAAAGCATATGGGAACAGACAGTATAGTGTAAGCACATGTACAGCACAAAAGAATTCAATTGGCTAGATGACACAGGTCTCTGTCCTTTGTGGAAATCAATGAATTGTTGTTGAGGTGTCTTTTGAACCAAGGGAATTGGAGAGCATAAAGGCTTGACTCTCTTACCCACTGAGGCTTGTTCAAGTTAACCTTGGGATACTTTTTAGGAATCTGATTTGTTTTCCATTTTGATTTCCTTGTTTCTCTCAGCTTCCTGATTTACAATCCTGCATCTTCCACTGCCTTTAGCTAAGCGTGCCATCATTTAACCACCCTATTGGCAATTAAATTCGGTCAGGATTGCTTAGAGGTCTGGCCTCTTCCGTTTTCTCCAATCTGCATCTCCCTGTTTCTCAGCTAATAAGTGCAGTTGTGTTAGATATGTTGTGAATGACCTTTGTCAGAAGCTAAGATAACTGCGTCTGAATTCGGGGAGAGGTTTCATGTTTGCAAAAAATTTCCTAACACTTTCTCCTGAATTCAAAGTCTGATCCATAAAAATCCTCCAGCAGAGCCATTCTAATTTCAGAAGCCTGGTGAGATGAAGCCATGTGTTATGTTATAAACACCCCAACAAAAGAACTTGGATTGTACCATGCTCTGTTTTCCCCCAATGTAATTTATAAATGTTGTTGATTCTGCTTCACCATTCAGAGACTCCTGCATGTGTTGCTCTCCTAAATTCCCTACTTTAAAATTCCATAGAGACCTGTAAGTTCTGGTTTTATTAAAGAAATAGGTTACCCTCATTCCCACATACCCCCCACATACTCCCCACCCTTCCAAAAACATTCCCCATGCAAAAGAACTAATAAACCAAGTCAGCCGCACTCAATGATATTGTCAAGAAAACCTCAGGAGAAAACCATTTAAATTTCATGGCATAAATCTCAGCCCTTGGCCAACCTTCTCCTGGGTAAGTGGGGAACACAATTCTCATGCTAATTCTTCACTGAGCCCCTGAGTTTTATGAAAGCTACATTTTATCTGTTTGGTTATCAGCAGTCACCATGTAACTGGAAGTGGACTCTATTAGCACCATGTACATTTTATTACCGCAGCCACAGTTCTTGGTTGACCCTTCCTCAGGTCCTATACAAAGGAAATGAAAATGTTTTATATTTAATACAGCAGCGTATAACAAGAGGATTAGTTATTACATAGCGAGCTGCAGTTTTCTTCTTTTGTTTCAGCTATTACTCTGATGTTGAAATTCCCTAGCTCTTTTTTTTTAATTGCTGGCTTTAGAGATGGCAGTGAGTGGGAATGCTGCTCCTGTGACTCCTACCAACTTATCCTACCAAACACCAGCTTTTAAGGTGATATCTCAGCTTCTTGCAGAAAACTTTTAAAACCCAGAAGGAAAACCAAAAATCAGCCAGGCAGTGAACGTAGATTGAAGATATGGCAAATTCAAATTTCTTCTCAGGTCCTCTGATATAATACCTGCTGGCATGATGACTTCATGTGTGCCAGGCTTGGGTACTGAGCTTGCCATGTGTGTTCTTTTGTTTTGTCACTGTAGCAGCAGAAGTGACAAAGCAGGTGGGTATTCTTCACAGTGTTCACTTTGAGGCCTGACATGGTCCTCTAATTGTCCACCATTGCCTTGTAAAAAGACAGATCATCTAATCATTACTGGGACCTAGGACTGCCTGACCCAGGAGGCTGCTCATCTTCCTTTTGGCATTTCTAACTTTATAGTAAGAGTGATGTATTCTCTGTTAACTTTTGAAAGAATTAATTCTGCTGCTTCTTTATTTTAAATTGTAATCCTGTTTTCTGTAGTCAGAGGCTGCTTATTCATTTCCTGGCCACCCAGACCCAAAATAATCACACAGAAATTGTATTAATTGCAATACTGTTTGGCCAATAACTTAAGCGTATTGCTGGCTAGCTCTTAAATCTTAAATTAACCCATCTTTATTATTTTATATTTTATCAAAAGTCTCATGGTTTACTGATACTGATGCACAGGCATCTTTCTCCTCTGGCAGCTACATGGCATCTCTCTGGCTCTGTCTTCTTTTCTCTTCTATCTGCTTAGAATTCCCACCTTGCTCTATTCTACTAAGCCACTGACCAAAACAGCTTTATTCATTGACTAATAAATTCAACACATATACAGAAGAAATTTCCACACCATTTCCCCCTTTCTGTTCAAATAAAAAGGAAGGTTTTAACTTTAACATAGTAAAATTATATATAACAAAACAAGTATTAAGCAAAAATTACAGTTACAATATTTATATTTACTTTATCCACTATTCTAACTAATGAAAACTATAATTATAACTCTTTTAACTCTATCAAAGACCACTAGAAGGATATACTATTACCTAAGTAAACAGGAAGTGCATTGTAAACAACTTCTAAAACTCTAGAATTTATAGAGACATCTTGCTAGCTGGACAGTCACCCAAATTACTCTGTAACATTGTGAGATCCATCTTTGGCTACAAACCCACAGTACTGAGAAAACTTTTCATGAAGCAGAAATTTCAATGATAGTTCTGCCTATATTGGTAGTGTGTCAGTCACTTTCTTCTGTGTCCTGCAGAATATCTGGCAGTCTCTTTCATGAAGCAGGAACCCCGAAGGACCCTCTTACCTTTAGACAAGTTTAGTAGTCATTTTTCTGTGGGTCCTGAATGTTTAGTTCGTACAGCATCCCATCAAGAAGTCCAGGTAAGAGCATTTCTTGCACAAATGGCTCACCAACTTTATAAGGAGCCTCTTTGATGCCCATCTTCCTCTTGAAGTAGATTAGTGCTGCCTGGAAAAGATGTGTCTCAATGCCATGAAAAGTCCTAAGTTCTTAAAACATTTTAAATGCCATATTCTGTAAGTCTTTGAAAGTGTTGAAGATTATCTATCTAACTTAAATAGATCTTTATATAGCTAGAAAACCTAACTAACATGACTACAAAGTTTGAATATTATAGATGACTATCTATTAATCTGTATTTCTTAATTATACATTACATTTCTAAATAACCTGCACAAACATAATACCTTAATCAAGAGCAGAAATATACATATAACAAAATTGACCTTAAATTTGTATCAACAGACAAATATTCATACCAATGCAAAGTATTCATCTCTATAGCATATCCCCTTTAAATGTAAATAAACATTTATAAACATTATTTGGGAATTTGGGTATAGTTTTTTTTGAACTGTTTTCTACTTTTCATTAGGCAAAGTCCTTTTGGGTATTTAAAGATACCTTTTGGGTGGCCTTGGTCAATCAAACCATATTAGCCTGGAAGGAATCCACAGGTTTACATCTTCGGTGGAAACAAAATCAGAACTTTTTTTCAAAGCAACATATACTTAAACCCAAAATTTGAAATCAAGTACCTTTAAAATATATATGTTAGTTTAGCAGCTATAAAATGAAATGACTTTTTGTACATAGCTCATTTACAGTCAAAAATTAAAAAAACACAATAATATAAATAATCTGGACTCTTTGTATATTTTATCTTTATGTGACTTATTATTGTTATTTTTTACTCCTTTAATCTATGAATCTCTTTACTCTGTCTCTTTAAAAACTATGTTTTATTTTTAAACTATTTACTTTTTAAATAACTTTTTATTTATATATTTTTTTGCAAAGCTTATGAACATTTACCCAACACCGTGACCCATTTAGAGGTCTTTATTTTACATCTGAATTTGTCTTTATTGCATATTTGTAAGTCTTTTTTGACCAGGGCTGCTTCTTGAAATGTTAAGTGCCATAGCTAGGACTAAGGCTGCTTTGCCTTTTTTCTCTGCCCAGTCCAACATGGCAGAGGTATGTTTACCACCTCTGCAAGCCATACACACCACCCAGATCCAAGTTTGTAGTGGGTTTATGTCACACCATTAAACAGTTTGTAACACACTGCTCACAAACCCCATTCAAGTGCTCAGTCTCCTGAAAGAGCCATAGTTTGTGCTGCCTGAACCAGGAAGCCACCTTTTTTATGTTTAGTCAGTAAGTCTTTTTTTTAAGGGAACCATGGCACTCCTGTTTACCACCAGCAAACAGATCCCATCTGAAAAATTATGTGGCTTCCAAGATGCTGCACTAAACTTTGTTTTTTTTTTTTTCTGACTAGAATTTTTTTAAGCTCTCTTAGGTTTTATGTGGATGAAGTTGCCCCACATTGGGTGCCAATTTATAGTCATTTTCTGGCAGCCCAGACCCAAAATAATCACACAGAAATTGCATTAATTGTACTATTGTTTGGTCACTAGCTTAATTATATTGCTACATTGCTTTTATATCTTAAATTAACCCATTTTTATTATTTTATATTTTATCACAAGTCTCATGGTTTACAGGTACTGGTGCATGGGTGTCTTTCTCCTCCAACAGCTATATGATGGCTCCCTGACTCTGCCTTCATTTCTCCTCTATCTGTTTGGAATTCTCACCTTGCTCTATTTTGCTAAGCTACTGGCCAAAACAGTTTTATTCATTAACTAATAAAAGCAACCCATATACAGAAGGACTTTCCACACCAATTTTCTTTTAAAAACTTGGCTGAAGAGTTGCCTCAGTGACTACAAACACTTGTTGCTCTTACAGAGGACCCAGGTTCAATTCTCAGAACCCAGCTGGCAGCTCACAACCATCCATTAATTCAGTTTCAGGGAATCCAATGCCCTCTTTTGATCTTCTCAGATAGCAAGTACTCACATGGTATACTACATATATGCATGCAAAACACTTATACATAGAACATAATGAAATAAATAATGAATATAATAAAGTATATATACTCAATTAATATCTCCAAATTTATCTATTTTTTCTTTTCTCTCTCTTTCTACACATATACATACATACATTCTTATATATTTATAGTTAAGTGTTTACTTGAAATGTTTTCTGTCAAGCTACCTAAAGTTAAGTTACAAGTATGATAAAATTTAACCTCATAAAGATCATAAAAAATGAATCACATTCAATATTGTCATTTAATATATAACCCATAAGCAAGTTTCACCAGGCTATTGTTAAAATGTTTGTTAACAGGCTTATTAATTTGTTTTTTGATCTGGGATCTAATCATGGAAGAATATTCCTGCATGATTCTCTAAACAGAGACTCCAGGCAACTGGATGTGGAGTAAGATTCACAGGCTAAAAGAAATTAAGGCAAATACTGGACCTAAATGTGTAAGGCATTTGAATTAATACACTGTTTGATTGGCCCACACATTCTCCAGGCATTTTACATGCTGACACTTTTGGAAGGCAACATTCTTTGACTCTGGCTGTGTAAACACAAAACTGTCCAGCAGCCTAGAAGCTCTCCTAACCAATCTATAGTTTCTTAGCCTCAGAACTAGCTATGACTATCATATTCAGCATGATCTACCTTCTGACTGTAGTTTTTGTTTGTTTTTTGTTTGTTTTTTTTTTGTTTCTTTTACTAGTAATTGCCAATCCCTTAGTTACTTTTCCTGTTGCTCTCATAAAATACCCTGACAAGAGGAACTTAAAGGAGAAAGCGTTTATTTTTCTTCACAATTCAGAGTGCACTGCATCGTAATGGAGGAACAAAAGAGTCAAGAGCCTGAAACAAGAAGTCACTTAGTGCTCAAAGTCAGGAGAGTGACTAAGACATACATCAGGTTCTCTGTGTATACAGACCAGGATCCTGGTGAGGAGAAGGTAACACCCACAGTGGGTAGAAAATAATCCCATGCAGGCACACCTATAGGTCATCTCTGGGGTGGTCTAGGCTCTGTCTCATTGACTCTTCACAGTGACTATCACAACAAATATGTTCCTAAATGTGTAACACAACATGGCAAGATTTGAGAAACAATTCCTCAGCAACACGATCCGAAATGTTCCTGTAAATACGTTGTCTTCTGAAGTTAGCGAGCCCTTTCATTAAGTCTCTGTCTCCTCTGCTCTGTCCCCATTGGCACATGCGTAATGATGTAAAGCTTCTTCCTTAGTTGAACTCTGCAGGATTGTGTTTTCCCTGCTGCATATTATAACAATTTAAAATGCAGATGACTTAAATGCTTGTCTTCCCACAGGTGTTCACCAACCTATAGAAAGACTCTGCCACTTTTCCCCTCCCAGTGATAAGTCCTGCGCTTACTACAAACTGAATTCTTTCCATGTTAATTTGTCCAGTTATGATGCATAATTACTAGATTCTCTTTCATGTAGCCAGCAAATTAATTGCTATAAACTTTAGTTAACAAATTATGAGTTTGAGATATTCACTGTTATAAAAAGGGGGCGACCTAACAGATTACTTTGCAAAAAGATAGATAGCAATGAATTTAAATTGTAGAAGTCAGAGAAATAGATGTGCATGTAAAACCCTACAGGAACAGAAAGAATCACCCAATTCATTTCCCCTAGTGAAGTCAGGATGGGTGGTAAAAAGAGAGCAGGGAATTCATCTGTATACAGCAAAGGTGTTCTCTGCTTTGGGACACAGTATGAACACAGAGGTGGGAGAGCATAAACATTTAGGAGACTGGTATGGGATATAGAGATAGATGCTGACACCAAAATGGAAGCCTGGACTGAACTCTCTGAGTCTTATCTACCCGACGATAAGAAGTTCAGGTTCTATCCTATGCACACTATAAATTTCCTCAACTCAGCAGTTTCAACCACAATATATTCTTGTGTAAGTTTTCTCAGTAAATGAGAAAACGCTGTATTGTTTTGTTTTTTCTAGGCCAGGAGTTTAATTTTCATGTGAGACATTTGAGTCGTTTGCCTCTTTCCTGGATTCAAAGACAAACCTTCCAGAATAATGATCATAACTATGACTTGTATCTGTATAGTGTTTTATATCCTCCAAAGCAAATAGTTTCAAGAAAAAAGATAAATGATTTAATTTGATCCTCGCAACAGCTTTGTGAAATAGATAGGGAAGTGTTGTAATTACAAGGGAAAAATACAGAAACATTAATTTATCTTTTGATCCCATATAGCAGCAAGACCACTAGCTATGCACCATTTCCTGTCTCTTGTTTATATTCATCTACTTACAGAATTGCTGTATGTAAGACACACACACACACACACACACACACACACACCTAAATCTCTTAGCAGATAATCTGAGACTCTTACAGAAAAAAGGAAGCCCACATTTGTTAGAACACACCCATGAGGCCTCCCACAAAATGGTATGAGCTTTTTAGTAGCAAGTACTCTGCAGACACAAGAAACAGTTTACAAATTCTTTTCTGTGTACTAGGTTCTGACTGACAGGTCCTGTTTGCACATTTCAAAGGTATGCTGTTTCAGGATAGAGTTTTGGCTTCAGTGAATTTGTTTGTATGCTAGAGACATTTGATAACCCCAAAGGATTAATATCTAACAAAACTAGATATGATGATATCATGCCAAATAATTAGAAGTATTATTGAGTTTGATGGCTTTATAATGTATGATAATGTATGATGTTAATCCTTTCTTGAATGTCCTTAAGCCATCTTCATTTTTATATACAGCTCACTCTCACTAATGAAATGAGAAGATATCTGGTATTTGAGTACCCTGCTGCAGTCTTATAGATTAATATAACTTATTTATAATAAAAGTACCATAGGTTTAAGCCACACAGACACAATCATTATGTGAATGGGGATATCTGGGCTTCTCCCTTCAATATGTATGGAAGGAATAAGGCAAGAGAGAGAGAGAGAGAGACAGAGAGAGAGAGACAGAGACAGAGACAGAGACAGACAGAGAGACAGAGACAGACAGAGAGACAGAGACAGACAGAGAGACAGAGACAGAGACAGAGACAGACAGAGAGAGACAGAGACAGACAGAGAGACAGAGACAGAGATAGAGACAGAGACAGAGACAGACAGAGAGAAACAGAGACAGAGACAGAGACAGAGACAGAGACAGAGAAAGCTTATGTACATAAGTGCAGTGCTTGCAGAGGACAGAAGAAGGCTTTGGATCTCCTGAAGCTGGAAGTACAGGTAGTGAGCTTCCCCAACATGACTGATGGAACCAAACTTAAGTCCCTTACAAAAGCAGCAAGAACTCTTAACCGCAGAGCCAATGCTCCAGATCTAATACTTATGCTTCTTAACAAGAATTGATAATGCCTAACATCTGAGATCATTTCTTTATTTGAGATAGTGATAAAGTTTGTATAGCAGCTAGACTGGGATCAGGAGCCTGTAAGATTCAGTAAACTACCTCTATAGTTATGGACAAAATTAAGCCTGTTTGCATTGTCAGAACTTAGCTGCTAAGAAACTGTCAAGAAATCCTTGAAATTGGAAGCTGTAGCACACACTAGCATCAATCAGAGCAGAGTAGCTCACTGGGACCTTTCTGTCATGTCGTAGTCTTCTGCCATCTTACTGTGATCATCAGCTCTACTCTCCCACACTTTATTGAAGTTATAAAATACAAAGGTAACTTGTAGTTTACAATATTGAGATATAGTCCCCAGGGGTACAAAGAACGTTTTGGGGGCGATTAAATCAGTCAAAGCTTTGATAGACATTAACACAAACACATGATGGAGACTGAGACTCCTCCTGCTGTCTCTGATGTCACACAGAGCATGAGGATTTTCTGTCTACTTAGATATGAGGACACATAGTTTCCATTCTTAAGAACACATCTGTAGAGGCAGTCTAATAAGCTCTTCAAGAGATGCATGCACTTGGTGTGTGCATTTCATCATGTAGGTGGCAGCAATAGATATAAGAATCAGTGTCTTGGTCTTTTAACTCCCTCATGCCCTTTGCTATGCAAGAGTTCCAAGGCCAATGTTCTATGCTAGCTCCTCACCTCTATTGCCCTTGCTGACAGTGTAAAAAGATCCTTCATGCCAGAAAATGGAATAACTTTTAATAGTGTTATCTGGCATGCCTCTTGTTACCAAAGTGCCACAAATACCTTTTTCTTTCACTGATCTCTGTTAAAAATGAAGTTACTGAGGAGGGCCGTTCAGCTCATGATAGATTTGAATACAGCTTTCTTAGTACACTGTGTGGGGGAGACTTGAGATTTCCAAAAATAATCTCAATCTTCTTATTAACTTTTCTCTTTGAATGAGCCATTCCCTTTGGAGAACCTTCTACCAGCAAAGCAAAACATTGGCCTATCCTATGAGGCAAAGGAGAGACCAGAGAACCTAACTTATGTTATGTCTCAAGCTAGCATGCCTCTTGAATATGTAACTCATGTTGGTGATGATTGGAATTTATAAATACAATGCCACAGAAAAATACTTAATATTTATCATCAGGTTTTTTTTTTTTTTTATCAATGGTTCAGCTTGCTTTGGTTGATTAGACCATCAAAAGTTGCTTTGACACACAGGTTAAATGGTGGACATTTTAGAAAATGAAATGAATCAAATCTATAGATGCAAATATTTTTGTTGTTATTGATTCCTTTTGTTTGTTTCAGTATGTGTATTTTGGAGCATGGTCTTTCTATGTGGATTAGGTTGGCCTCAACTCTGTTTTGTAGCCTCATTGAGTATCCAACTTGTTATGCTCTTTCCCTCACCCTCCTAAGAACTGGGATTATGGGTGTGAACCACTGTACCCAGCTGAGCAATTTTAACAAAACATATTCAAAGCATGTGATAACTGAAACAATTGTTTTTTAAAAAGAAATATATTAACAAAGATGTTTGAAACTGACAACATTTTATTTTCCAAACTCTAGTTGAAGTGATCCAAAGCTAAGTAATGTCCTTTGAAGAACGTGCACAGCAAGAATAATTACCACCTATTTGCTAGGTCTTGAGAGACTTCCCAGGAACTGTGGCCATGAATGACTGTAATGACTGGTAGCAAAGCCTTTCACGTGGCAGACTGTCTATCATTCTTTGCTCTCAATAAAGTTGAAGGAGCACTTAGTCAACTTGTTAGATACAGGGCTCTAAAAATATTTTTTGATGATGAATCACACTATGATATTTTGGCATAGAACTCTAACAGCATGAAGTGCTGAATGCCAGTTCTCTGATGAAATTCCTTGCTTGTCTAACTACCTATTTGTATAAATAAGATTTTTCCATTCCTGTATCTATAAGTGAGATGATGATTAGAATTGGTGCTGATCTCTATTTATGTACAGCAACTGAAAATGAAGCAGACACATCCATCCTTTTAAGAAATGTGTGTATAATAAAATAGTGAAATTTGTTATATTTGGTAGTTATAGTAGTGTGCAACTCATTCCCACTCTTTAATCATTTATTTACTGATAGAAACAATATGTAGAGTGGGAAGTAAATCTGAAATGATATTTTAACTATAAAGCTTTATGGCAAAATATTAAATAATATTTAATTCACATTCTTGTTATATAGAGGTAATGTAGAACAATAAATGAAAGAATATAGAGGATGAACATGGGAATTAAGATAAAAGTCAGTAGGAAAAATCAACGTAGAATTCAAGAAGAGAAAGAAAATCTATGAAGCTCCCAACTTTTAGAGACTGTTGCTTGGGCTGCCTCACATCTCATGAAATCTAAAGGATGTTTTACAGCATATCACATATGCACACACACACACACATACACACACACACACACACACACACACACACGAAAAATAGTAACACAGTCAGACAACATAGCCATTCCAGGCCTAAGAGGAGAGGAGATGGGGAGGAAATATAAAAGCCAGACAGGGAAAGAGAGAAAGAGCCCCTGTGAAACTGAGAATCATCTTCACTAAGTGAGGGTCTTCAGCAACAGTCAGATCTGCACCTAACATCTGCCGAAAGCCTTCTGCTGTGAGAGAGTGCAATAAATACATACACGAAGAACCAGATTCATCACAGTATCTTAGATATACAAAAGTTAAACCAAAAGCAAACCCCTTCCAGATGCGATTGTTTTTCATCAATGCAGACATTCTGAACACAGAAGCTCAGACCCAGAATGCTTGCTGCTTAGAAAAACTAACACACGTGTGTTCCTATGGAGATGCTGCCCTCTCTAGTGCCCTTATTTTTCTTTTCCAGTGGAGTCCAACAGACATGATTAATATAAAATTTAATGGGGATTTGGCCTTGATCCAAATGTACACTAAGCAAAGGGAGTAAGGGACATGACAGTGTGCTGACTCCACAGAAAGTCCCTTTGTGCCCATTAAGAAGAGTTGAGTAAGGCGTTAAGGATGAGAAGCTAAATGCTATCCAGATGTATTAGAGAACTGATGCTCACGAATACAGATGCAGACAAACACGGTCATCTATAAAGATTTTAGAGATCACATTAAGGTACAGTCTTAGCAAAAGGCAGGTAGGTGAAGCCAGTGACCTGATCTCGTGTAGACTGTTTTGAAAACACAATCACAGGCAACATTTTGAGGTCCTCCCATCAAACGCTGTCCTAAATGTGTTACGTTAGTTCAAATGAGCCACACAGCAAACCTACACATGAGATTACCACTGGTCCCAGTTCAGGGGCAGAGGATCCGAAGCACAGAAAAGGTAAGCAACCTTTCAAAAGATCATCAGCCCATAGATGGTAGAACTGAGGTTTGGATTCTGTCTTTCTGATCCCATACCCCTGAACTCTATGGAAACTCTGCTGTTAAAGACAAAGAAATGTATACTTGAAGGTGGGTTTTAAAATGTGGCAAGGGCAGATGGAGGAGGGAGTTGGGGATAGTTTGGCCCTCTGCCTAGAATTAAATATTCGCTAATATTCTTTCTTCTGTTTCTAAGTAAACGGCTCTAACACACTTATTTCATTATCATTATTTCTATCTGACATGCTGTGTAAGAACATCATGATTTAAAATATCTTAATAACAACCCAAAGAAAAGAACTTAAAAGTGATGTTCGGAGCAAAACAGATGGCAAGCAAGTGCTCGCTCTGAATTCTTATATTTTTGTGTGGCGAGAAGATGTAGTTGGTAAAAAGTTATGCTAATAAGCAAAATGTTCTTATATTGTTTTGAGCTTATTATTCAGAAACCATTTCTGAGATCTTTAAAGTGTTGAAATGGTCACCAAAAGTAGATTACATCAAAACAAACCCAATGCCTTCCTGAAGCTTATCTACTTTAAGCAGATTTGTGAGAATCACGGAGTTCAAAACTAAAAGTCACCCATATGATGGAACAGTTTCTTATTGTGTAAGGTATCTTGTCTTAGCTAATATGGGTGGGGAACTGTTGATGTAAATGCAGACGCCATGCTGAAGTGGTTTTAATGATCCTGTAAATTTCCTGGGCCAAAGATTAGCAGCTAGGGCACTTGAACCCAACATCCAAGCTCTTGGGGAGGCTCTCAGATGGCCTTGAAGTATTTCTGCAGTTTTCCCAATTTAACTATGGCTGAAGCTTTAGCTTCCTGGAAAGTTTTGCCCTAGTTCAATAGCTCTACTGTCCTTTTCTTCACCCCATTCGGAATGACAACTGTTCCTTCCGTTTTGGCTGTGGAAATAGTACTTTGGGATTTAAAAAAAAATGATAAGCAATCTCCCAAACTCCCTACACAATTCTACCATAAGGATTTATTCCTATTCCTGGTTTGACCTTGTGTTATCCTCTCAATCCAGCTGTAGTGATGTATTGCACTGGCTGCCTGCCACACGCAAAAGTCTACGGCGGTACATCCTGTCGGAGGCAAAAGGCCAATGTGGCCTGTTTTTCAGCAGCTGGATTGACATACCCAGACCCCAAGGACAGCAATAACAGTATGTACATGTATATATTAAGAAATCATACACACTCAATGTATGTGCGTGTGCACAAGGCATTGTTTGTGCTACATATGCTGTGACCTAGAGGTGATGCTCATGGCCACACAATCATGTTCCAGATGTCTTTACACACTTCCTCTTCTTTGTTTGATGTTTCGAGTCTGAAGCCATACATCCAGTGCTTCACTTTCTGTCCCTCATGACATAAAAGGCTCTTTTTCAGTCTTGGGGTACTCCCAGAGAATGACTGGTACCTCCTTCTTGCACGGACATGTGTCATTTGGAGAGTCTGAAAACAGTAACACACCTCCTGACTTGCAAGTAGCTGGCAGCACGTTGAACGGTATATTTTGTGTTTCTGTGTTTCTTACTTGCACGGCATTTTTATTTTTATAAGAAAGTAGAGGAAATACAGACCCACATGGATAGCAATGCAAACCTTAGACTTTAGACCTGGAAGTTTAGCGTAGCTTTGCCTCTTCTCTATAAATCACTGTCCTAAATGCTACTAAATCTAGCTAAGGAAGCTATATCAATATTTTGTCTGACAACACAGACACAGTTTGGAAACAAGTGAGGGAAAAAAAAGGTTACAGGCCCTGGAGATTCTTGGATGTTTCTCTAAATCTCCTATGTAATTAAAGAAAGCAAATTTGGATGGAATTTTAACAGATTAAAAAGAGAGTTGTAATGAAGCCAGGATTTCCTCTTGAAGAATTTTTATTCAAAAAGTGTCTGGGATTGCTGCGTACTCAGGATAGCAGTGTGTGCTTTAGATGAAAACCATAGAAGGACAGCTAAAGTAAGACATTTCTGATAAAGAGATTATTTTAAAATATGAATATGTGATCTAAATGCTTTAAATATCAAAATAAGTAATTAACTTTCAACATTCTCTTTGGTATTCAAAAAAATCTGTCACTCAGCATGTGAGTCTTCTTGTTATTTATCTTGCTTTATTGCTTTAAATATCTGTAGTTTTTCTATTTGAGACTATAATCTCATGATGAATCACTTTGTTCTGGATAATTTTTTATCAAAAAATAAATAAGTTTCTTGCTGCACCATACAATATTAACAATACAGTTGTCTAAGCAAGATCTGCACAATGATTATACCAGTTGGCATGCCAAAGCAGATGGGGAGTTTCACAAAGTTCCACACCTAGACGAAGAGCTACAACCAACAAATGGATGTTATGAGAGGGAAAACCAGTTTTCTCCAGGATCTAGCTCTCTGATATGTTATTGGATCCTAAGTGGTGAGCCTTAAACACACACATGTAAGAGTAACACGTGCATGTGTGCGTGCGTGCGTGCTTGCGTGAGTTTGTGTGTGCATCAGTAATAATTCAAGAGGAGGCCAGGAGTTTGAAGAGAATGGGGGAGAAAGTAAGAGTTAGAGGGAGAAAAGAGAGAGGTGAAAATGATTTAAATGCAGTAATCATGAATGAAATTCTCCCCCCAAAAAGTAATAAAAAAAATGTCATAAAATTTTGCCTTTACTGAGACCCAGTGGTCAAATCCATGTATCCAATTATTCATCTCATTGACAAAATGACACACATGGGTCTTTGTTAATGGCATTTTACTCAAAAAACACTAAGGTAATTATGCATGGAATAGCCTTAAGTTTGAGAGCATATCAGAAGGAAAAAATTATTTGATGGATAAAAATAAGGTAATATGAAGACAGTTAAAAGGGAGCATAGTTCTAAAAAATAATTTGAGCACAACAGAAGCACACAATTAAAAGATTATCTAAAGATGCACTCTGGAGAAGGTAGAGACTATGAGCGAGATTTTGTCACCTAGCAGTGGTGATTATATAACACTGCCAAGCTCAATTTTATCTGCTCCGAAAGGCAATGCCTACCCTCCAATGAAATTATTCTGTTTCTAGTGCTATTCCTGTGATTTCTCACAAATCTAGAGCTGTGATGGCCACACACGGCACTATTTTGATGTTCACATGCTCTTTTAATTTTATTAAACTGGGAACACCTTGAGAGTAGAAACCTTCTATGAATCTATAAGTAAGTACGTTCTCTTACTCAAGGCAAATGCTTTATGAGATAGTGGATGGATGGATGGATGGATGGATGGATGATAGACAAGAACATCATTTGGATATTCAACATTGAATGGTACACAATGTGATGAACCATTTCGTACCTTTAATGTACCCTCAAGGCTACATGCAGCTTCCCCTTCCTGTCAGTAGGGTTAAAAAAATCAAAGATGTCCATCAATACTTCCTTTAAAGGGTTCTTTTCTCTCCTAAAATTACTAAATTTAATAGTAAAGAATGATATGAAAATGGTATCCGATGGCCTTTCTATCCCCTCTGGGGAAACAGGCTTGTGTTATATAGACAAGGTCATCCTTGAAGTGGAGATCCTCTACCTCTTTTTATGAGTATTTACCTGACAGGTGTGTGCTTCCATTAGGTAATACAATTATATAAGGCATTCTGAAGTATTTTAAAGCAGTTTATCCCACTTAAAATAAATCTGTACATGGAGATTAGAACCCACCGTCAGTCTGAAAGGCCAGGCGGCAACCCTTCAGAATGACGAAAGAGAGCTTAAAGTTGGATATGTGCAATGCAATTCAATAGCAAGCAAAACTTGTATTTTTTTCCTACCTCAAATTAATGCTTTTTTATGTTATCAACCCTAAGCAAAATTTTCTAGAGAGATTTTGACCAAAGTGAAAAAGAATCACCACCTAATCCCAGGGTGTTGTTTTTAAGTAGCATGTGGGGTGTTTAGAGGCTTGAGCGACAATTTTGTGAAGGGGACAGGGATTTTTGAGTATTTGCAGTATCTATGTAGCTTAAAATTGCACAATTATTTATAATATACTTTTAATATTTTATCAAATTGTAACAGATTGCAGATATGGTTTTTTGGACTATTACCACTGATCAAAACAAATAGTTCACTCCTTTTCATCAAAGAACAACAATGTGCTCTCAGTGGCATGGAAGTTATTTACAAAATAAATTGCAATCTAAGTCTTCTCTCCATAACAACACTTTAATATGAAACCCTTTTGCTATGGTTGGTGACTTTGAAATTATAAAAAATACCTGCGGTATAATATGTGAGATTGTTTCCAAGTAGGAAAACATAGCAAAAAGAAAAAAAAAAAACAACAACAACACAACCACAAGCAATACCAAACCAAACCAAACCCCATTGGTGATTAGAGTATGTTCCCATCACTGACTACCAGCTTTGTCTTCTTATTTCTTTGTCTGCTTCTCCCAAAGTCTGATTCCATAGACCTTACACACACACACACACACACACATGCCCAAATGTGCAGGTGTCTTGTTCCCTGAACATTTTTTTTCAAGCATAGACTGTTACCCACCCTGCAGGTCCTACGCTTTGCCGCTCAGTCATCTCACTTCCCTCAAAGTGCCTGCGTCTGTCATGACCAAGACCGCAATTAGCTCTAGTCAAATTCTTCACCAGGAAACGGACTCCCATCCTGTTATTTTAACAGTAAGCTCCCTGTCCGCCTTATTACCATTTTACTTATTTTATAATGATCTTCAATGAAAAAAAAATAGTGTCTATCATTGTATATACTTTATCACCTTTTAATTCCTGAAACACATTTTAATGTGACTTTTGAAACTTTAGGTGAGAAAAAAAAAAAAAAAAAAAAAAAACCTGCCTCACTGTGTCATTAACTGGTCATTCAGTTACTGTATCATCTGATAATGATTAACTACAGCCAATCATTGATTACAAGTTTTTCTTCAAGTCTATGATTACTATGACTTTCATGATCAATGTTGCCCTGCTTACCTAGTTTTCTTCCTTCTTCTTCATGGGCTGCTCCTCTCTTCTGTTATATCCTCCTTGGTTTGTGCTTTTCGTGTATTTATTTTCATTCTGATTACTCTTCCATGAACCCATTTAAATAAATGGCCTAATGAACCAACTGACCCCATAAATAGGTGAGTGATTACTGAGTTGACTATTTGTACGTGTAAGTCTGAGCTCTTTTGTATGATCTGACCCATATTTGTGTCATGACCAGCTATGTCATAACACAAAAAGAAGGGCCCATGAGTTCGTGATAAATACAGGCACTAAACAAAATGTCAATAGTCACTGAGATCATTTGAAAATTTTGAATCTTTCCAGTAATGTTAGTAATGTTTTTCTAAAGATGAAGAATCAAAAAAAAAAATTGCCAGGCAGTGGTGGCACTTGCCTTTAATCCCAGCACTCGGGAAACAGAGGCAGGCGGATCTCTGTGAGTTCGAAGCAAGCTTGGTCTATAAGAGCTAGTCCAGGACAGGCTCCAAAGCTACAGATAAATCCTGTCTTAAAAAAAAATTAAAATTATGCCTCTAAATGAGCAGAGGGCAAGATAAGTTTGTAAATGTATAGTTTGTTTAAACAGACTTTTAGAACATGTAACATGCTTATTTGAGTTTTGAATTTGAACATAATACATGCCAAAGTGAGGGTTTAGTCTCCATGCAGTGTGTGACTCGAAGCCCAAGTTTTCCCATTGTATTGTTCAGTGACCTTCACACATCTTTACCTTGGTCCTGATTCTGATGGACTCCTTTGTGAGCTCTACCGGCCTTCTCAAACGATCTGGTGATCTCCTGCCAGGGGTCAAGGTTCAAGCAGGTCAAGGCTTGATGGATTCAATGGCTTCTGTTTTCTTTTTGCTGCAACCAGTGCCGAATGCTGGCATTTGCTGCATTGTTCTCTCATCATCTCCTTAGGCCGGGGCTCAGTTGGCTCTAACGCCATAAAGCCTCAAGGAAAAGGGCTTTCATTTACCTTACACCTAGCTGAATCTTTTCAGTGGTGGGCAGCTCTGTTCCGAGAGAGTAGCTTGGGAGTATGATCTTAACCTCATTAGGGATAGTGCCTGACAATGGTGGCTTCTTAAACTGTGCTTCCTTGAAACTTCCGTGAAATTCTCCAGGGCACGTTTCCCAAGGTCCCAAGCTTTCTGCACTCTGGCTTTTCCTGATCTTTGACTCCATGAGGCCTTGACCCATCTGAACCTTGACATCCTGAGTGTACTTCCTGGAGTTGGTCTGCTTGCCTACATTGTTAACCCTTTCCTTCATAATCCATCAATCACTGACTATTAGGTCACCAATCGGACAGATGTCAAAATAACTCATTCGTGGTTCCCAGTCTTTAACTATTAATAAAAAAATAAAAGTTAAAGTGCAGTTACTTTAGTATTTTGACAATACTTTCTAATGGAAATTAGATTTAAATTTTATATATTTAAAAACCATGAACTGATACACATTTATTTTTACGAAATACATTATACAAATATTCACTTTCAACATTGACCATAAAGTAGAATAAACTACTTGTGTTTTTCTTCAAGAACTCACGTAGACATTATTTATGTGAATTAAGTACATAGGATCTCTATTTGTCAAAATTTCCACCAGTTGTCTCTTTATCTAAATTAAATAAATAAAATTGAGCGTTAATAAGAGTATACTTTGTGAATAAATTTTATAAAACATTACATACTGACCCATGCTAATTTAAAACTCCACTTCTACCATGTGTAGTTGTGGACAGCTTATTCCTTGCGAAAGGCTGGACTAGGAGGATTGCGTGTTCCAGACCAGCCTAGTTTACATAGGATGACTCGAGCAAAAAGGATATGGGCGATCAGATCTAGCACAGCTTACTGCCAAATTACTTCCCCAATGTCCTGGGTTTGATCTCCAGCTTAAAAAGCCTAATTTCCTATTTTTGTTATTTCTGTTGTTTCTTTGTTTTCTTTTGAGACAATGTAGGACAGACTGGCCTCAAGTTTACTATGAAGTGAAGAATGGCCTCAGACTCCTGTTCCTCCTCCTTCCACATCCAGGGTGATGAGATTAGAGTCAGATGTCACCATACTCAGTTGAGGGACTCTCAGTTCTAAAGAGTAAAAATATGTTGGTAAGATTGTTCTGAAAAATTCTTATAGGTAATGGAAATTTATGAGAAATTACTGAAGATAATCTTTATTAAAGTCAAAGGAAAAATCATGCAATTAACAATTACTTTTTTCAAAAAAATTTCTGTTTTATAATAGTAAAACAAAAAAACTGAACAGGAGTCTAATTACTGGGATATTTTGTTTTAAAAAATTAATAGCAACAATATTTTATTCTTTACTTTTTAAGATTCAAATTTTCATCAAGGAGAAAAGCAGATACTTAGCATAGATATTAAAACACCTGGCTTATCAAGGAAATTTCTTTGTTGTCTATTTTGAGCTATCTTTGTTGTGGGGTACAAATGTTATAAGAAAGACTGAAAGCTATAACCTTACATAGGCAGACAAAAGAAAGACGAAATCTATTTTGATCAAACAGAGTCTAGGTATGTGTTCGAAAGCTTCTCCATTTGCTCAGCAGATGTTCATATGAAATTTCTGTGCATACATATTTCAACCACTGCTAGTTATCTGGAATTTGCCCATAGTCAGCCAAGACGGAGGGGAATGGTCTGAGATATTCTCGTCAGAGTGCCAAATAGGCAAATTCAGACGAGGGTCCAGCAGCTGAAGGGTATAGAAAGTACAGAAGGAGAGAACGGGGTGCATTATGACAAAGCGGAGGAGAAAAACAGCCAGATGGTGTGGGAGTTGGCGGGATTCATTTGTTTTAAGCACAATGTATAGTCTGAACTTTCATTGGCTTGGTTAGCTCCAGATTGGCAGAGTAAGACTGGGGAGGGTTTGTGGAGACTTTCCCTTCCTGTTGCTTCCAGGAACAATATGACATTAAATAGCAGTGGTATTGGAAGCCTCAAACTCCAGGCTTGCTCTCAGTTTTATTAGCAGCATGAGTCAGGGAAGGAATGCACATTCCTGGGAAGCTCAGATCTCACAAATAAAATAAAATGTCACGAGGAAGGAAAATAAAAGAGAACATTTGTTAAAATCGTTTACGTCTGTTTTTATAGGGGATCGTGGGTTTTGCTTCCTTTTGGATTCTAAATCATCTCTGACCCTCTTTGCTTGGGAGCAGATAAGACATGACCAGAGGTTACATACGACATCCGGCTTGAATAAAGATTATAGGGCTCACATCTTCACAGCTCTGTGTCTCAAGTGCAGGATGCCCACAGTACAGTGTGCCTATGTCTGTGCCACACACCTGGCAGGTATTAGCACTTTCTAAGCACACTTTTTCATCTGGAAATTCGATATGCTTCAAGAACGCTTTGGGTGTGTGGGACCCAAACAAAATAGACGGTGCAAGAGAGAAAATGAGAAAGAGTTGTGCAGTAAGTAATAGGGGTCATAGACGCATGCTTTGGGACTTTTCACTCCCCAGAGAGACTGTGGTCTTATTGCCCTACTGAGATATTGCTGTCTTGTCCTCTTACTCCATAGAGTCATCGAGATATTCCAGTTAGATCAAAGGATTTCCCTTTTTAGGGACACCCAGAAACTCTGATATGGTCTGGCCTTGAAGAGGACAGATCAGTTAAAGACTTTGGGGAGTTCTAAACTACGAGGTGTACACAAGGCATCTGCAGTTAGGGCATTTAAAAAGTGGGAATTAACACACGCAGGCCTGAGTGTGAATAAGGTTCCAGACCTACCACAATTCTTTCCTTTCACGTATTTGCTTTCTATCAGTATCAATGAGAGTCTGCTCCAACAGAATGGTTTAATGGTTTGGTATAAGTTGTTATAGCCATTGATGTATTTTGTTGGAACATGGTAAAGGCAGCACTGGGTAAAGCTTGTAAGTTCATCTTTGGGGTGCCTAGGTTCAAATAATGACCCAACCACTATTGTCTTGTTATCAGTGCTTGCACAAAGAGTGTGGGGTATAGCCTATTTATGCCTCTGCTTCTTTTAGATAAACTTTTAGATTATAAGGTTAGCCTTTTCAGAAGAATGCTTTGCAAGCATACTAGGTTACAGAAACTTCTTCTTCTTTTGTATAGAGGAACTAGGAGCTGGTAGCAGTAATCAATCAAGGACTTGCTTAGGTAAGACTGTCCTTCAGAAATAAGATGTTTTGCCTTGTATGTGGCTTCAGAACCAACTGGCAGTCATTTGGAAATCACGATCAGTTTTTGCAGAGGATGCCTGGTCTCAGGGAAGTCACTGCTGTTGCCTGAGTACCATAGGGCTGACTAATGATTAGAACTTCCCTTTGCTGGCACTTACCTGTACAACCATATTTGCACATTCTTCTTGCAAATGACACGAACTTGGTTCCAGGAACCAACCTGACTCCAGCTCCAGCAGATCTAATGCCCTCTTCTATGGACACTGCACTCATGGGCACGTACCCCCTCAAATCCACACAAATATACACACAATTAAAAAAGAAATAACATATTTTAAAGAGAAAGGTGAAACTTTTTAAGTCCTTACATTTTACAGACTCTTTTGTAGGAATGAGTGCCATCCTTGCCATTTAATTCAGATAATAATCAAGTACTACCTCCCCTGATATTCTAAGTAAAATAGGCAGCGCTGTCAAGCTCATGAGCTATGATTTGCTTAGCCTTCATAGTATTTTCACGTGACCCTCTATTACGCTTTACTCACTGGGTCTCATCTACTTCACACCGGAAAAGAAAAGCATCAGTGAGTCCTCTGCTCGCAATGGATGCCCAGTGCCTAGAAGCGTACCTAACACCCTGGACATGGTCAATAAATATTTGTTGAATGACTAAATGACGTGTAAAGAATTTGGAATGGACAGAGGAAGAGGTGGCTATAAAATAATAATAATTGAGAATAAAAATGCTCAATTTCCTGCAGCCGGGTTAAGGGAGTGGTTCAAGCCCGAACGTTTACTTCCTGACAAAACTGACCTGAGCACATGTTTTAACTCCTCGCCCACTTATCTTTATAGCATAACAATCAGCCTCTCTTTTTATGAGTTTAGTATGTTGACTTAGTACATAGGTGCATGAGAACACTTCAGTTCTCTTTCACATTAAAAATGTTTTCAATTTTAACTTTGGAGGATCAACCTGCAACATTACACACAACACAAAATATGTTCTCCATCAACTATGTCACACAAGAGAGAAAGAGAAAGTACGTGACTCTCTACTAAAGTGTTTTCCCAAGGAGATATTCGTGTATGATACTATGTCTTATCACTAATAGCTGAGATGACAATGAAACATAATATAGCGATAACTCAACAAACACTTTCTTTTCCATAGCTGACCAGAGACTTCTCTCCAGGACAGAAAGTTAGTTTGCTGTTGCTATTCTCCTCATTGATTTTCATCATGATCAATGTCTTCATCATCATCATCATCACCATTTTTGAACACTTGCTCAGAACCATGAGCTGACAGGTTTTTTCCACTATAGTCCTAATAATAAACCTCCAGTCTCTTAATACAGACATTGAAACTAGGGATCACAGAAGCCATGTTACATAGTTAAAAAAAAAAACAAACCTATTCAAATTCACTTACCTGGATTTAGAGGCTTAACACCATCCCAGAATTTCAGGAGACAACCATCATCTCTTCTAAGTATTTTGTAAGACAACCCAGTTCTAGTTGTACTGAAGACACTTAGACTTATTAGAATAAAGAGAATGATGAAATGGCCAGAGATCATCTTTTTAATCGGTCAAGAAAAAATCAATGAGTAGCTCTTTAGATACAGTCTTTAAAAGATGTGAGCTTGGCAAGATGTCTGTGTAGATAAAGAAGTTTGCTGCCAGGCCTGATGATCCTAGGACCAATGTAGAAGACTTCTGGTTGCAGGATGCCTTCTGACCTCTATGCACACACAAAGTCATGCACATCTGACACTCTCTCCTCATCTCTCTCTCTCTCTCTATCTATCGCTCGCTCGCTCTCTCTCTCTATGTCTACTCCTTTTCTCTCTTCTCTCTCCTCTCTATCTCTCTCTCTCTGCTCTCTCTCTCTCTCTCTTCCTCTCTCTCCTCTCACACACACACACACACACAAACACACAAACAAAAACACACAAAATAACTAGATGTAAATATAAGTTTCTTCCTCTCTAGGTCAGCCCTTTTTCTGTTGTGAGGTATGAATGAGGCTTCTAAATACATTGTCATAAATATAATTGTATACATAATATTATATCCTTAATCTATAAAACCTTTAGATTTCATAAAATTACCATTCAAATCTTTCTGTCTTCCATACAGATTAACAAAGAAAGCTGAAGTTTGGCCTGAATTAGGAATCAAATTACTATAAAATGGCATCCTACTCAGATAAATCTACTTTTTGTATAATGTGTCAAATGCTGCTGAAAGATTTCGTTATGTGTTGTGTACACATCGAGTGTGCATTATCCATATGCACACATATAGCCCAGCAGCACTTCTATAAGGGTTATATATATCAGATTGCCGAATAAACCCACTTAAATCCTTGGGAAAAGTTAACATTACGGGAACGTTGTGGTGACATTCACAAGTTCAAGTTTACTTTCCAAAAGTAATCATCCTGTAGAGCATTAAAAAAACACACACACACACTGGCCCCAACCAAAAGATTATATACCAGGTAAGAACGCCGAATGCAGTTCACACAAAGCAATTACAGTAAAAGCTGTGAGTTTTACTACCGCTTGGGGAATACTTTACACATTTTCTTTTCCTCTGTGAAAGAGACTCATGTTGAGAAACTGCTGCCTTCTCTGTCAGTGGAAAATGTGGGCTGCCCAAAGAAAGGCTTAAAATGCGCTACAATTTCTATGTGAGCCTGGTCAAATGATTTTAAAAGTTAAACTGATGTGGGAGGAAAAGTAAGCCTCCTTGTTGGTGAACTGGCTCTCCTCATTTTTCCCCCCCAGGACTATAATCTGATTCAGTGCAGGAACATACAGTACAGTTAGCATTCGACTTTAATTGCAACGAGGTGACAACATACTGGGTAATGAGTTGTTTATGAGTTGTAGATGTGTTTACAATGAGTTGACAATGTGTTGGATAAAGTGTTCTTGTAAAGTTGTAGATCTATTTACAGTGAGCAGTGGGGGATGTTCATTAGTTGTCGATTTGTTTGTTTACATTGTTTTCGATTTGCAGTCGCTATGAAACAAATTGCACGCTGATGAAGGATGATTGTTTGTGTGCCTTAATGATTTACTGTAGTAGCTTGTCTGAGAAAGTACCGAACTCTGCCTCATCTGTCAGTTTCCACTGCAAAAGCTCCTAGTCACAATAGTTTCATTAGCATAGCATGGACCATTTGTGACAACGTTATGCATCTAAGAAATCTCAGCTTTGCTATTCAGCCCATTGTATTTGGGCTAGCAGACCTGAACTGAATTCTTTCTGCTTGATACACATTTCTATCTTTTCAGTTATAACATGATTAATGGTTCTCATACTTCCTGCTACAGAAAGAATTCCACAAGTCCTTTGTATTTTGCACTCACGTTTTCAGCATCTCAAAATTCACTCTTTCACTGTGTCCATGTAGCTGACCCATAAGCCATCACACAAGGGTGCTAATACGTTTGTGCACCCTCCCCTCACTTATATTCCATTCACACATCATTCTAAATAAAGCCATATTGTAATGATATGACACTGGCTAAAGGTATGAGTCAGAATTCATGGACCGTGCCTAAGGAATGTGTGGTCTTCAGAGCATAGAGAATTAAATAGTTAAATTCCTAAAATTATGACAGAAAGAGAATAAAGAAGACCTAAGCTAGAAGACAAGAGAAACCAATAAAAATAAGAACAATATGTATTTTGATAATCATAAAATAATATGAGTTTAAAATTTTCAAAGATTATGGTATGAAATATTTGATTGAATCCATGTAAGGGTATCTTAGTAGATAAACCCTACTTTATATATACGTTGGGTGAGACCACTTGTTCATTTCCTGGCCACCTAGATTCCCAAAACAATCACACAGAAATTATATTATTTGCAATACTGTTTGGCCGATAGCTTAAGTGTATTTCTAGCTAGCTCTATTATCCTAAACTAATCCATCTCCATTAATCTGTGCATCACCATGAGGCTGTGGCCTACCGGCAAAGTTCCAGCTCATCTGTCTCCTGTGGTAGCTACATGGTGTCTTACTGACTATGCCTTCTTTCTCCCAGCATTCAGTTTAGTTTTGCCCATCTAGTTCTATTCTGCCCTGCCACAGGCCAAAACAGCTTCTTTACTCATTAACCAAGAGTATTCACAGCACACTGAGGGGAATCCCACGTCACATGTAGAGCAGTTTACACTTATTAATGCTAAATAGTTTGGTGGTAGTATACATAATTAGAAAAGATAGAAGCGGGACATATCTCGATGAACTGAATCAAACCTTGTGATGTGCCATCATCCTGTTTTCTATATTGCTGCGATTATTCCAGAAATAGAATCTCAGCTTTAGTTGTCTTAAGCCACAGTGCAGACCTAGGGGCTGTTTTTTTTTTTATTTCTCTCACCAGTGTATTTACTATTTCTCATAATACATTTATCTGCACTCGTAAGTTTTTTAACATATGCAAAAGTAAGAAAGTAAATGAAATCCAACAAAATGTGTTTTCTCTCAGAAGGCTAAGCAGAAAAGTGCTTCCCAGTCTGCTCTCTCAGAATGAGGTTTTTGCTTCTCTGTGTGTGTATTCAGCTTTACAGAAATGGATTGCCTATGTCTAGTGAGCGATGGAACATTTGGAATTACCTGAAAAGTTTTCATATATACAGTGAGCATATGTTTAAAACTATGGCCTTAGAGACTCTAAATGGTAAACGGGGCTTTTGAAGGCCTCCTAGCGCTTTCAATTACTCAGTCAATGGTTCCACAGCAAACAAGGAAGAGCACACCTTTTCCGCTCCTGAGGCATCATCGTATATCACTGTGGCCTTGAAAACGTGAGGTCTCTGGGCTTTCTGACATGCTGACCCTACACCAGATCTGTCACTAGGATCTCAGGAAAAGACGTGTGAGAAGCGCTGAGGTGTTACTGCCAGCGGGTCACGTTAGCATATTCATGCGGGTAGAAATTTCATCTTCTGTTCCTCCACCCAGGTACTCTGAGAGTAAAAATGCATGAAAGTGAAAGCCAGGCTTTCACGTGGCCATTTTTTATGGCAGACCGTTTCAATAGTGTAACAGGGGTAGACACCTATAAATGCATAATGCGACGGACTCAGTTGTAATGCAGCCTGGATACATGTGGAGGTACTATTTGCCCTTTAGTGCAAATCCATTTTTATGTCAAAAGGAATCCATTGAAATTAATAGGGCATTATCTAAGCAATAAGTAACACTGTGTATGCAATACACAAAGGTTTAACAGAAAGATACATTCTCTCCAAACAGTGTGAAAACATTGAAAAGAAATTGTATGGTAAATTAATGACCTAGAAAGTCATAAACTTTTAATATTTATAAGGAAGCAAGTGAAAATAATGTCTTTAAATAGTAAAAGAATAATATCTAGTAGAAAAGTAAATGCATTGTTTTGTAAATCAGATTTATCTTGGCACAGCAATACAAGCTGTTTAAAAATATGAGTACACCTGTATAGTTGTCCACATTTCAAGTATATCACATAATTTACTTTGCTAGTACATTTCCTAAAAGATGTTTTGGGGGTTCTTCCACCAAAAAAATGAGCAGAAAAGAAACAATAGACACAGAGTCCCTTCCATATTCTGTGTTCAAACACAAACTGTCTAGTCTCCAAACCTGTGGTTTCTGAACTTTCTTTGCTGCACTGTGTTTTAAGATTGAATCACTCTTTATGGTCCATTACCTACTTGCTAGTTTCCTCATGGTGTGCCTGATGCGTCTTAAAGGAATCGTACGCTTCCATTCCTTTGCTCTAAAAATGGTCTTGTATTTCTAGTTGCACCAACGCATGTACATCCAGGTTTCTTTTTCTTAAACCCAAGAAAATTTTTTTTCTGACTATGAGGAAGATAAAATGCTCAGTCTTCAGTAGCTACTCAATACATATTAATTTTTCTACCTTACCATCAATATGAACTACCAGTCTCTCCATTCCTCATGTGCTTCTCAGAATCCAATGAAAACCTATTAAGGAGCGTGGAGGACTGCGGCTCCATTCACATTTAATCAATAGTTCTTGTTTCTTTGCTGTCAGTCCTAAGTCACAGTGATCAGACAGAAGTGGAATAACAGATTTCAGAATCTTTGGCTCAGGGAGAGGTGCCAAAAAGAATCCTTCAGCACTAGGTGTTCAAGAGTGGGAAAATCCAGAAAGAACACCTACATACCCAATCTAGGTTTTATGGTATCAAAGAGAATCAAGACATACCACCGGAGATCCAGAACAAACCAAACAGAGTCCTATAAGAAAGTGCAGCAAACCAAGCTGGCAAAAGACCCATCGTCAGAAGGAGCAGACAGAGGAATGGCAAGTTCCTTCAGATAAGACACTAGGACTCTCAGTATGTTAGAGTGGTGTCAGGGACAAAGATGTGAGCAGAGGCAGGACCACCAAAAATAGGTTTGAAGCACTAGACCACTAGTCATGAATAAGTTCCTAGGGTCTTGCTTTAAATATGTCATACAGGTGATGGGTGTGGTTTGGTAGTATGCTTCATTGCCTTCCTTAAAGATGCTCAGATACGTGGAAGCCTTCCAAATAGAAGTGTCAAACTGACTGTTTGAATCTTGATCTCTCATTGGCTTTCAGGAAAGATGCAAGGAAATAAAACATTTGATGCAAATCTATTGTTGCCTCAGCTTTTTTATCGCATTATACAACAGGGGTTATTGCTGTCTGGAACCTGTAAACTACAGAATGTATGTAGTTAAATGTTGATATTTATTTAAATGATTGTGCCCTAGGTGAACTATGAGTAGGGATAGCCTGCTTTCTTTGAAAGAGCAGCTGTGTCACTGCATATCGATGACTGTAGCCATGGTCTGAACAATAGGACCACTGTCTGGGCTTACCGTGGCGGTGTGTTGCTCACACAGAGTCACATTGTCAGCCCTCTTGGATGAGGCTGGAAAGGAAGTTAATGCAGCACTTCATAATCTCTGTGATTCTGCTCAGCCATCCGGGTTCTACTGAAGTGCCCAAAGGTTTGCAGCAGCTTCCGGGGTCTGTGGATCATTTTGTAAGAAACCCTAGCCTAGAGTTATGGTGAAGTTGACTACAGCTTCCACCCATGAGTAACAGTGTGGATCACACCGTGGCTTCAAGAATATCTATAAACGCCTCGCTACTAGGGTGCAAGAAGTGAATGTGCTTAGATAAATCTTCTTTGGGAGACACCCAGCACCACACAGGTCTTCACAAGAGAGTCAGCTGCTAAATTCCCTGCTGAAGATATGATGACATTTCAAGTAAGAGAAAATACCCATAGGAGAGATAATAGGCTCTTTTAGTCCCAACGCTTGCTATATGGGAAATGCGAACTGTGGCATGAAGAGGCCATGCAGACTGACTAGCAAGGGTATTTTGATGGGAAAGTTAAAGATAGCATATCTAAAAGTGGAACGGGCTACCTACCTATTTGAGTTTCCCTATACTTCTAAATATCCTCTTTGTCTATGTTACTTCTCAGAGACTGACCTTTAAAAAGTAGAAAGGTACCAAAATGCTATACGCTATATTGAAGCAGTTTATCAAAGTGTCACCCAACAGTTGAGGCCCATTGTTAACAAGATATTGTGCTTCCTTACTTAATTGCCCAGCTTACTTAATTACAGTTGTCTTTGGGTATCTACTGATAGATTTCTCTGTGACCAGAAAGGGGGAGGTGGAAGATGAACATTTGAGGTGTTTACATATAAGATTGTGAGGAGAGGAGATAAAATGATGGGACCTTCTCCAGCAGGAATGATTCCCACATAATAAAATGTTCCTGATTTCACAGGTCTATTGTTTGTAGCAACTCCTCCATAAGAAATGCAACACAAGCCTGGATAATTGCTCATTACCCATGCCATTGTGCTGTCTAAAAGTTACCTTGGCATGCAGCTCAGCGCATAAAAAAAAATAGGAAGCATCCTGGAAATTACTCATACAATGTGAACGCCACATGTCCGAGTCAGTGAGCTTTGGATGAACTATAAAGGGTTTCTATTATTTAGATCTATAAAAGCAAAGGAAACAAAAATATATCCAATACTGTGAGACAACGGAACCGGAACCAGGAAATTTATAAGAAGGCTTAGGCAGTGCGTTTAATTTAAAATGTTGAGTCATGTTCAAGCTTTGACATTAAAAACACCCTCCCTGGCTCTAGGAGTTCTCACCCTGAGATCAGGAAGAATAGGAAGTCAAACATCTCAAGGATTTTAGACAAAGCACTCCCAATGATTCCTTTCCCTGAAGCATTTCTAGTTGTTTTCTCTTATGTGAACATGAAAGACAAATTCTGACAGGCTCCACAATCAGTGCAGAGGCTTCCCAGTAACCTGTCTCAAATGCTCCATCAATCTCCTTTACTATCCCTATACTGAAGCTATAATTCACAATTAAGAAAGGCTATGCCAATTCCTACCCTTTAAAAATGCTAATGAAATCCCAACAATGAAATACAATGAGGCTCAAACTCAGCTCCCTGGATGTTACCAACAAAAGACTGCTTATCTTTGGCAGAGACAGATAATAAGCAAAGGATATGGATTATCTCAGGTACTGTCTGAAATACTCACTAGGTTTTGAAAATGTAGAATTGCTTCAATCCAGAGTTTCTGGGAAAAGAAATCTTGATGTGTCTAATTGGGATTGTCCTAGTCATCCCAGAAGATTATTTTACTCAGAGCTCATGAGTACTGCTGCTCAAGGTTGGAACTACTCATCTCCAGAAACTAAAATCTGATCAGGGTATTTCCTCAGTGTTGACTGAATTAACTTAGCAACCCAGTTTCTCTCACTCCTGGGACAGTTCTTTGGCACATCCTGAGAGGCTCTAAAGGTGGAAAGCTTAGGAATGAGACCACTGCACAGGCTGTCATATCTTCTCTCACCTGGACGGTGTGGCAGATCTCAAGCCTACACTAAAAATTCTGCCTACCCTGAACTAAACAAGGTAACTGTTACTTTAGAGTTCAGCTTTTTATCTAAGCCTCCAATTCTTTTTTGGTATTATTATCAACCCTATAAGAATAGTCTGTCTTTGTATCCTTTTAATATTAAACAAAACAAACATAAAAATCATAGTCTTTAGTTTAAAGTATTTTCTGAGAATTGGGGGGTCCCCTTAGTGAATTATGGAACCTAGGAGTGCCTTGGAGATACTGACACCTCGTATATGAATTTTTCTTTTCTCATTTTCTTGTTGGAACTTCAACTGTTCTCCTTGAGTTCTACTGGGCTATTAAAATAAAGATCAATTTATAGATTAACATGAGTTTAAAAAGTGGCAAGGGAACTCCAAACTCTTGACTTCTATAAAAAGCTAGAAAACAAAACCAAAAATTGCTTACTAGATAGAAAAGCTAGATTTTAAAAAGACCTCAGTTGTTTATCATATGGACAGCTAACACTTCCAACCCTTTAGCCTAGCATTAAAGATGCACAACATGCATTGATGATGTCCATTGCTAGTATCAGGGAATTAATGGGAGAGAAATTCAAGGAGATCTGTATCAAAGCAAATTTTCTAAAGCTAAAGGGAATCCTGAGGAAATGAGACAGAAACCATATGAGGAATCTTTACCATATTGACGGCCAATATGTCATGAGATCACATGGAATTCAGAAAGCACTGGGACAGCACATTAAAGTGTTCACCAAGACTTATATATCTATCAATATTATCGCTGTAGGTGAAACATTAAGACATTTCCATATAAACAAAATATTTTAAAAGTTAATTACAAGTAAGTTTTTCTAATAAGCAACTCCTTTTGGCAGCTACTCAAAGCCATGTGATGAAATGAGCAATGGTACCAGGAGTCAGCACACAGGTTTAAAAAGCCACCATTGCTATGTATGTGGATTTGTGGCATATGTTTCTACTTCCTTAAGACATAAAAGAAAAAAATGAATAAAATTATAAATCAATGCCTATTATATGAAAATACAATTAGTTTTAGTAACATAAAAAGGAAGTGTCTATATATAGATAGGACTAAAGATCCATGACCTATTGAGAATGAAGTTTTTTTCATGATGACGATTTAGATTGCCAGTCTCTATAACTGTCCAGCTGTGGATCTCTGAGTTGACTCCTTCCCATCCACTGCAAGAAGACATATAAAATCATATAACCAGTGTAAATCCTTATCAACAATTAATTTAAATACAAATGGACAAAACTTTCCAATTAAGAGACAGTTAGGCATAATCGAGAGACACCATGACCCACACTTACGGTCTGTAAGAGTTTCACACTAAATCAAAAGTCACAAACAGAACTGAAGGAATGAAAAGACATGACAACCAGAACTTTACCAACTTGTGATGCCTGACTATCTACTTACTGCTTGTCCAACAGTGCTAATATTGAATTAGAAACTCAGATGATCATCAGTGAATCAATGTACACATGGTTGTGCATTTATTTGCCACTTTTCTCATAGAAATAACACATTCCTGATAAAACACAGCTTACGCTAACAAGGGTATGTTTTTACACAGCATTTGAAGGTACCACTCACCATTGCAGTAAAGTCATAATAGCAGGCACTCGAGATAGTTGCTCATATTGTGTTCACAGTCAGTAAGCAGAGCAAGATGCACGCTGATACTCAACTAATTTCCTCTTCTTCTTCTTCTTCTTCTTCTTCTTCTTCTTCTTCTTCTTCTTCTTCTTCTTCTTCTTCTTCTTCTTCTTCTTCTCCTCTCCTCCTCCTCCTCCTCCCCTTCCTCCTCCCCCTCCTCCTCCTCCTCCCCCCCCCCTCCCCCTCTCCTCCCCCCTCCTCCTCCTCCTCCTCCCCCCTCCTCCTCCTCCTCCTCCCCTTTCCTCCTCCTCCTCCTTCTCCTCCTCCTCCTTCTCCTCCTCCCCTTCCTCCTCCTCCTCCTCCTCCTCCTCCTCCTCCTCCTTGTTCTTCTTCTTTTTTTTGGTCTGGCACTTCAACACCTGTAATGATGGTGCCCACATATATGGTGGAATTTATGGTGGGCTATCCCACCTTGATTAATCCAGTCTCTAAACAGTAACAGGTTTGCCTCTGATGTGATCCCAAATCCTATCAATTTGATAATCAATATAAACTATCATAATGTGTCTATACATAAACATTCTCTTAAACCATATATGACAATAAATTGCTAATATGGGCTACAAAATGAGCAAACCTTGAAGACCTTATGCCAAATGGTATTTTAAAAATTCACAAATTTCTCTTTAGGTAAAATATGAAGAATTAGGTAAATCCACAAAGATGGACAGCAGATTAATTGTCACAGCCTGGGGAAATGCAGTGGGACCGGATTCTGACTTAAAGAATCTGGAATTGCATTTGCGGTGAGTGTTTTGACTGTATATATTTATTTGCACTATAATATCCAGGTCTCCATTTCCAAGGAGTCTGATGCCATCCTTTGACCACCATTGACACCGAGCTTGCATGTGGAGCACATGTGTACATGTGGACCAAACACTCATACACATAAAATAAATAAATCTAAACATATTAAAACAAAAAAAGAATACAGGAAATATATCAAATCTCATGTAAAGCAAACAGAACATGGGGGCTAGTGAGTCGAAGATCAAGGTCAAACACAGATACTTAGTGCAAGACCTCAAGAAATTCATTATAAATATGTAAAATCACTCACTTCTTAGGAGTGTGAAGAACAGAAATGACAAAGGCCCAAACACAATGCTGGACATCAAGATGACATTACCTCCGGTATGACACACTGCCAACATTAAGCTTAAAACTAGAAATTATTATTAGGCCATGTCAAAGTTACATCCTTAAATCTCGAGAAGATAAGGGAGCTCAATACTACTATGGGAACACAGTGATAAAGTTGAGGGGCACGTGCTGATCATATTCAGAAGCATCTAGTGCCAAGAAAGCTGAGGAGCAAAAGAAACACAAAATAAGTCACAAATATAACAGAGAGGTATTACTTTAGCTAGAGAGCCCTGAATGGTTTCCTGGAAGAAGTAGAGAGCTAGTGGATGTCCTAGATGGAGAAACAACTTGAGTAAGGAAAAGGCTGAAAAGTGAGAGTCTTAAGAAGTTAGCTCTAGGGAAAACTTGTTTTCCTAATGAAAGGAGCTAAGGAAATGGCTCAATCAGTGAAGTGCCAACTGCACAAGTGTAAGGACCTGAGTTTGGCTCTCTAGCACTGATGGCAGAACCGAGTTTGGTTTTGCACATGTGTAACTCTAGCGCTGGAAGCAGACACAAGAGAGCTAGTGCATCTGCAGAACCCATCGGCCAGTTTATCTAGCTATTGGCAAGACCCAGCTTCAGCAAGGGACTCTGCCTCAAAAGATCAGATAAGCAATGGAGAGACATTCAGTGTCAGCTCCGGGCAGTCACAGGCACAACCACACACTGCCTTTGTTACTTTGATTGTAACTTCGTAGCTTTGATTGTAATGCTGTGATTCAACAACATGAGCAACAGAAGAAAGAGTTTCCTGGGAGCTTACAGTTCCAGAGCGTTAGGACCTTTAACGATGGGATAACAGACGGCAGACATGGCAGCTAGAGCTGGAAGAAGAGAGCTCGTATCTCGAACCACAAACATGAAGCGCAGGAAATGCACTCGAGGCCATGCATGGCACCGGAAACCTCAAAGCCTGCCCCAGTGACACATTTCCTCCTACAGGCCAAACGTCCCAAGTACACCCAGACAATATCATCAAATAGGGACCAAGTATTCAGATACCCAGAATATGGGAGGAATCGCATTCAACACCCCTCCAAACACACACATATTTATTTTTAATGATTTTCAGGGGGCGATTAAGCGATAAGAGCAAGTGCTCAAACTTCATCTAAAGAGCTCCGTTTAGTGAAGTCTGCAGGCGTGTAGGCAGGGTTCAGAATATCAGGTGAGGTGGCCAGTATACGCAGAGGAGCCTCTCATAAGCCTGGGGTCTTATACAGACAGACCATGCGAATCAGGTACTATGGATGAAGTTTTACAGGTCATAATAATTTTGTTTTAATCTTGTTGTACTTGATTCATTAGAATTCAACAAACCATTCAGGTGGTAGCTTAGACGGGACTGAGAGGTATGGATGCGGAAATAAACTCCTCATTTCTAGAACTCTTTCCTACCAAGAAAATGTATTCATAAGTGTCCTGTGTATGTTTTTATTCATGGACCACAGTTGGTACCGATGTGAAATTCTGTTAATCTCTTTCAGTCACTCAGCGATTTATCTGAAGTTATAAGGACTTTGTATCAATGTGTCCTTAACCTCTGCAACTACCCTGCTTCCTGAAAGTGTGGCCATGAGAAAGTAAGTTGTTCCAGGGGACTGGCAGAATTCCCGCAGAGGTTTAATTCCTACTGCTTAGTCCTCCTCTCTGATTCTTTACAGCCCAGGCACTCTGTTTTATTTGTTTTATCTGTCCTCCTTGCTAATCCAGCCTCTACAGTTTTCCATGGGTTCCCCTCCCTCACATCCACAGTTCATAGAGCAGCAATCCTCGTTCCAAACCCTTTGGAAGGCAAAAAGACAAATAACCCTAAGATTTTGCTTTCAGTTTCAAATTTCCACATTTTGTGTGTGTGCATGTGAGAAAGACAGACAGAAGGACACACACACACACACACACAGAGAGAGAGAGAGAGAGAGAGAGAGAGAGAGAGAGAGAGACAGAGACAGAGACAGAGACAGAGAGATACAGAAACACACACAGAAAGAAACAGAGTTAGAATTTTATTTTACCTTACATATAAATATCAGTTATTATTGTTGAAAAGCATGGACTAAAAAGTGGGATGGTGGGACATATGAATCACGCTGGGATCTTCTGTGAGGCAGATGTACTAATTTTATATTTACAATGTGTAATAGGTAATCCATTAAATAGGCTAAAGGACAAATTAAAATTTTTGGTAATAGGGAAAATGCAATTTTTGGATTGACTGTATTTTCTTTTTCAAATCAATTGTAAAAGTGTACTTAGTTTCCCCCTCTCTAAATGGAATTATTATTTCTTGAGTCCTAAAACAACATATATAGAGCCAAACTAAGGAACAATTTTCCATATGGGTCTTGGGGACAGGGTGGAATTGAGAGTGAGATCCTAAAGACCTGGTAGAAAAGACAGACAATTAGCAGAAGAGAAAAGTTTATTTATAAAGACTAGAAACTCTCAGCTCAGGCTGACAAGGATTGGTACATTTCTGGGTGGAAATGATAATGACATATGAGTGGCATGAAATTGCTTGTAAACCTATGTGTAACCTTGCACCATGGAAATGACCCCCCCCCCAAAGCCCTCGCTATGCAACATAAAAGCCCATCCTTTAAGCAGTCGGGCCATTTTCCATTATTATAACATTTCTCCCTAACTCATCCCCCTTTATCCCTCAGAGGTGTACCCTTTGCTAAGAAACAGACCCTGTTTCTGATGATATGAGTTTCTGTCTAGTTTGGGAACACAAAGTAATCCTCTGGAGGTGCCCATGAAACCCCTCAAACCTTCACATGTGTGGACATGCATCATCTTCCCAGGAACATGCGCCTAACCTTATGAGCTCCAAATCACCTTGTCCTAAGCTGAGCACAGGATTTTCCCCTTGCAAATATTGACAGTTTCATTATCTGAAACTCAGGATATATTATATTAATTTTCTTGATCAGCAGTTGTTATTGAAGAGGAAGACCCCTAGCCCAGCTAAATTAGAGTTTAGAGTCAATAGATAGTACAAAACGAAATAGAAATTATTCAATAATATAAACATAGGAGGTTATTCATTTTTAGAAATATATATAAGATAGATAATACATATAAGAAATACAAAAATGTCAAGGACACTATTCTATAGATAATTGATTCTAATCAAATTATGATTTTGGAAATGTTTATGATCTACCTGTATATAACCAAGGAAAAAGAAGTCAAGGGTAAGAACTATTAAGAAAGGTTTTTCAATCACATGGAGCATGTAATTGTCATGAGCATCTTGTTTTGTTCAGTACTACATCACTGACAGTTCAGTGTCAAATAAAGAGTGACTACAAGTTGTCATGTGACTGATTCAATGAATGGGTGAATGAGAAACTGTTTTAGGAACGAACACCAAGCCTGTTGATCTAGCAGCAGCATCTGATGACCACATCTCTTCCAACAGAGATGAAGCCTGGAGACCTGTAGGAGCATCTATGGGGACAGTGGCCTTGGTGATTTGGAAAGAGCCTGTCTCATCTTGGAGAGGCACGACAACTACTTTTTTCTCAGCTCAAGCTGCACTGCTATCAGCTATTATAGTCTGAATCTGAAATGCCCTCACTAGGCTCAAGTTTTCAATACTTAGTCTTACATGTGTAGTGCAATTTCAAAAGCTGTGAACCCTTCAAGCTATAAAGCATGCCTGGTGGGAACGGGTTATTGAGAGTCAGATTTTTTAAAAATTTTACCCGACCCTAGTTCTATCTAATTCTCTCTGCTTCCTGGTCCATTGCCATGAAATCCGTTGTGCTATGTGCACATACCACCACAGATACTGACACGCCGCCAGCACGCTTTCACTGACTTATCTCTAAATACAAGCTTAAAAAATTTTCTTTCTTTCTTTCCTTATATTGCTTCTTTCAGGAGCTTTGATGACCACAAAAGTAGCTAAGACATCCTATCCTCTGAATTTTCCATAGGATTAGAGAATCGTTATTATAAAAATCAGAATTTTTATCATCAAGCTATAAAAATGCAGCTTTGGACACTAACCCAAAGAACAATATTCTCATAGCAGATCTGTAAAGAATTCAGTGGTTTTTAAGCATGCACAGAGCTAACCTTAAACTAACGAAAGAAAGTCACATATTTCTATATATGAGTCTTTTAGTGATTCTGCTCCAGAGTAGAAACCAACTTGGTCCAATCCAATCCTAAGTTTCCAACTATTTGATTAAAACATAAACTGACTTCTGATATTCAAGGCTTGGCTTAAATATTTTCTTAGAAAATTCAACATGATAAGAGCCTTATAGCCATTTCAAACTCAGCCCATGGTCCCATAAGTTGTAGGATTTCATATCCCAAGTAGGACAGGTTTCTAAAGGCTGACTCTTCAAAGTCAACACCTTCAGAGTTTGACTGTTTGTTCACTTGTAAAAATTAGTTTTCTGTAACATAAGCTGGACTGGACTTTACAATGGAGCTGAGGTCAGTCCAGTCTTGATCTCTAGACTTTCCTTTGCCTACCCACCAAATGTCAAAGACTGACTTTAGCTAAAATGAAAACTAGCTCATTTACAGTGAGAAGAACACACCCACAGACTTTGGTTAGAATTTTAACTTTTTTTCCCAAGTATACATTTTACTATCGTTGATTAGGAGAAGCTAAAAAGCATTCAGTAAATATCAATTTATGTCACCCAAGGTCCCAGGGAGAAGTATATTATAATACAAAGTTCATAATTAGTGTAGCCATCCCTAGTTTTCATCACCAGTTCAGATTACAGTCAAGAATTGTAGTGTACACCATTAATTCCAGCATTTGGAAGATGGAAATAGAAGCATTAGAAGTTTAAGGTCATTCTTAGTTGTGTTTGGAATTTCAGGCTACTCCAAGCTGCTTGAGGTATAGCCTCAAATGAATAAATAATAGAACAGAACTACCATGTGATCTAAGTACACCATTCCTGTGTGTATACTTGAAGGAGTTGCAAACCATATACAACATTGATGTCTACACATCAGTCATTTCTCTACCATGATTCATAATAACAAAGCTGTAGAGTCAGCTCTCAAAAGTTGAATGACAAAAGAAAATGTGATATATATATATATATGTATAGTATATATATATATATATATGTAGTTTTTACAACTAGATACACACACTCATGTATGGCATTTTCTAAAACTAGAAAGAAAGAAATTATTTTATTTGTAAAAATTATTATGGAACTGGAAGTTCTCATAATGAACAAAATAGGCCAAATTCAGTAAAATAAATATTAGATATTTTTCTTTTATATACATAATTAGATGTAAATAAATATATATGCATAATGTAGAAGGGAGACTATTGGGGAAGAGAAGGAAAGAGGCCTTGCAGGAGGACAGAAAGTGGGTAATAGAAGGGAGTGAATATACATGATCATGGTACATAATATATCTGTATGAAAATGTTGTAATAAAAACATACTATTTACAATGATGATATGATAATTATAGAGGTAAGGAGTGTGTATTCGACTCTTTTCTGAGAGATATAAAGACATTTAAGGATGAACCCAAGGAACAGCAGTACAATGAAGGCTTCCCTTGCTAGACTGATGGCTCAAAGAAAGCTATGTCTCTGGTCAGAGCCTGGGGAGAAATAGTGTCTTTGAAGAACGACCACCTGACAAGCCATGGCTTTAGGTGGAAGTTCCTCCACCTCCTGCTGTCCCCACCCCCAACCTGCTGGTAATGTTCAGTACTCTCTGAGCTGAAGCTTGGGCAGTGGCTATGTCACAGAGTCTGAGGAGGATAATCTTCTGGAACATAAGGTGAAACAGAGGATGGGGAAGCAGGATCTGAAGGGACAGACAGGAAGTCTTTCAGCAATGGAGAGTCAGAGTTACATTATCAAAGCCTCGTATGGTACAGAGACAGGTTCCTTCCTCAGATGCATCCTCTCCTTCTGGCTTCAGAGTCCTCTCCCACAATGGTGACGAAAGCTCACGTTCTCCAACTCCTCCCTTATAAATGGCTTCCTTTAGACTAGCAGTTCCCAACCTGTGGATCGTGACCCCAAAGAAGGTCACATATCAGATATCCTGCATATCCGATATTTACATTATGATTTATAACAGTAGAAAAATTATAGTTATGAGGTTGCAAAACTTAATTTTAGTGTTGGGGGGGTCACCACAGCATGAGGAACTGTATTAAATGACTGCAACATGACAAAGGTTGAAAAACACTGCTTTAGACAAATTCTAACATAATCTGTTGCTTTGTGGTCACTGAGTTCATTGCATTTCTGGGCCTGGGTTAAAGCTATGCTTTCCATACATGACTTGGGCATTGGCATTCTCAAAACTGTAGGCCACACATCATAGATTCTTAGGTGACTTTTCTACAGATCGCTGCCATAAACCTATACAATTATTTCAGTTTACCAGCAGATTTCGATGTTCTTGTACGGATAGAGGACTCTTTATAGATGCTTGAATTTTTTTACATTTTACTAGGCATTCTGAAAAACTTCTTTCAAATGTTAACAGATCATACTGTAGTTCAGGTATAGTATTAGCTGAATAACAGGGAAACTTAGGAAACATTGTTCTGTGTTTGTGGGAGAACTCCAAGACTTAACAATCCAGTCATGAAGGTAAAGTTTGCATTGTCTCATTGAGCCAAATGCAATTTAAAATTATGCCAGCTGAAGACGAAATGGGATCATTCGAGAATAGAGCTGGGTTTGGAACAAGAAAACAGACAACTGAAGCTTCATAGCTGCAACCTGGAGAGCTGACAAATTAAAGATGGCAAACTATTTCTGAGTAGGTGAATCCCCTAAAGCAAAATAGAAATTCCAGAAGCATGGCTAGAACCTGCTTATACTCACAGCAAAAAGAAATTAGAAACCAGCAGCCAGAAAGCAAAGTTCAGGAGAGTGCTGTGTCTGGAGTGGAATACAATGTCAAGCACATGGACAGAAAAGAATCCCTGGCTTTTAAAGGAACAGTCCTCTGTATAATTCCATTCCTGAGACTCTACTAAGATTCCTGTACTAAATACTGGAGTATTTAGCAAACATGTTGCATACATGCATGTATGTAAAATAATTAAGTCCATGCAATAACTATTCTATAGATAAATTTATCATGTCAGTGTTCAATATGGATTAAGTACCAAGTCTCCATAAGCAATTAAATTCTCCTGAATTCTGGTAATGCCAGTGTAGTGGCATTTCAATTGTATTTTTAATAATTAAAACCTGCCTGAAGATCTGAGAATAAAACAGTCCCACCGGTCAGTCTTACAGACCAGGCAATGGTAACACACACCTTTAATACCAGTAGCCACAATGACAGGCACCTTTAATCCCAGTAGCTACCTTAGTTTCCATAGAAACCGGGCGGTGCATGCTTTTAATCCCAGAGCTAATGAGGAATATAAGACAGGCAAGACAGCTCTCAGGCGTAGTCTCCTGAGATTCCTGGAGGCAGGATCGCCATTTCAGACTGAGGTTGAGGTAAGAGCCAGCAGCTGGCTGTTTTGCTTTTGGGATCTTCAGATTGAACCCCAATTTCTGACTCTGAGCTTTTATTAATCGTGCTTCAGGCCAGTATTTTTTATTTTCCTGTATGAATTAAAAATTATTAAATTTGAAGACTTTAATATGATTCATGTTCAAAAATATGAGTGATATAGTTGGCTCATGTGTTCTGCTGTGGTGATGATGAAGAATATTGCATGTATTTCATTATTTCTTTGGGTAATCTAGTATATAATTTGTATGGATAAAGAAGAGATGTGCCTGTGTGTATGTGTTGTGTGTGTATGTATGCATGTGTATGTGTGTGTGCTAGATCATAAAATTTGACATATTAGGATGTCTCTTATTAATAAAAATACTTTGAACATAAACAATTGAGATGGTTTTCCAAGACTTTATTGAATTGAATGAACCCTTTATATTAGATTGTTTGATTTCCCCGCCCCTTGTGTATATGCACGTGTGTGTGCGTGCATATCTGTGTGTGTGTGTTTATGTGTGTGTGTTTAAGGGGGAGGAGGTTCCTCAGAAGATTTCCCAGAACTGTGCTGCCATAAATGGTAACACAGATGTCAGTGGGATCAAACTCCATTTTGGGAACATCAAAGACTTACTCAGGAAGCCAAGCAATGTCAGATCAGTCAGTTCAGTAAATAAACAGCCACTATAAAGCATAGTCATTAACAGGAATTTCTCCTTCCATAGAAACAGAACGGAACATTGCTGATTGCTGCTGCATTCAATGCGGAGCATGGTATACACACACAGCTGCAGTAAAGCTTGTTTCTGGTCAGGCTGAATTTTGAGTAGATGTATATGTACCCAAATATAAGTTATACAATGATTTGGGCGCGGTCTGTTATATGCTTCTGAGTTTACTAGCTGGTAAATGTCAATCTTCTTTTTGAAAGTATATTTAGGGGAATTGGGACACAGAATGCCAAGGCTAGAGGATTTTGTGTGTTGAATTCTTCTCTCCCCTCTCTCTTTTTACAACCAAAAAGCATAGTTTCAATTCTGCATCCAAACTCATGCATTCTGAAACCCATTTGCATTCTTCATCAAATGATAACACGGATTTTGGTTTTTGTTATTTTATAAAATTGAAACATATTTAACTAGAAATGATGCTGCCATTTGAATGAATCAAAACATCTCTATCCCTATGTATGTATGTATGTATGTATGTATGTACGTATGTATGTACGTATGTACATACATACGTACATACATATTCATTGCAGGTGGTGGTCAGAATGCTAGCAATTGAATCCAGTGTCTGTAGCATGCTAGGCTACTGCTCTAACACTAGGTTAAATCTTTAACCTACAGCAGTTGAATACAATGACTAAAATGAAATTTGCATAAAAAAGAAAATGTTGTCAAACATGTTTTCTCAGTTTCCAGTACAGTTTTGGGGAAAAATGGTTATATAGAATTTTTAATTTAAAAAAATTAAGAAATTTTGTATGTTTTTGGTGCTAGAGAGATAGCTTAATCAGGAAAGTGTTTGTGAAACCAGGGTTGTGAAACACAGGTAGATCCCAGAGCCAGCAGCCTAGCCTAATCAGCAAGCTTTGGATCCCAGTGAGAGAGACTCTGTCTCAAGAAAGAGCGCCTAGTGAACACCACCAGGGAGTAACCTGTGATCTCCACCTATAGGCTCACCAACACACATAGGAACAACCTTCAGGTAACAAGATACTGATGGAAACAAGAAGCCCAAATTTGAACATTCTTCCAAAAAAAGTTAGCATATGTTTTGCAATCAATAAAGACTATTAATAGCAATAGTGATAAAATAATAAGTTATTAATAAAGTTCTAAAGTTTTCTAATGTGTTTCAAAATCTATTTGCCTATACAAACAAATATCTAGTTAAATCACTTTCTTTAGATATGAAATTGTGTGGCAGACTGCAATACTATTTAAACTGAAGATGTTTCAGCTCCACAGCTGAGCTGAGGTCTCTGATCTGCACAAGAGACAGGCCTCCAGAGACCCTGGGTATCAGAGGTGTGATGTCCCTGAGCCAAAGCTCTCCGGCCATGGCTTTTGCACTTTGTCATACTCTTTCCTTTAGTTGTCTGTGTCTGTGTGAAGCCCTAGCACTTTCTAGATGATACTTGTATAGCCTGTTGTGAATAACGCCTTGTCCAATCGATTCTCACTCTTCCGTGAGAAACACCAACACATTTGGAAAACTGTCAAGATGTGAGGCTAAGGATTCAAACAATGCCTGAATATTCTAGGTCCCCTCAATATTACATCCAAAATGAAATTAAAATGACACCGTTTCAATCATACCCATTCTCTCTTTCTGGTATATTCCAATTTCAATGTCGTGTCATATATTTATTTACATAAACATCTTAGTTCTCCTTTCCCTTGGGGTGTGACCATATCATTTGAGTGACCATATCTTTTGAACGCATAGTTTTGAGAGCTAAGGAAAACCATTAATAATCACTCAAGGACAACAAACATAAACTGAGAACGTTCTAGCTAAACAAGGACATATGGTCAACTTAATTACAATGGTCACTATGAAGCATTTTGCAGATATTTTTTTCTTGATTGTTTCAAGATGTTTCAGTTGTGGCGACTAACCCACGATGAGAGTGGAGCTCTGAAGACCAATCACGCTCTAAGTGTTTGATTTCACTGCTTATTATTTATTACTACTTTGATTCTTATACAGAATGCTCTGTGACTATGCATGGACGTTCACATGAAAGCTAATAACAATTTTAAATCCTGAGAATACAAGCTCACAGAGAGCAAAGAAACATCTTTAACTTCATCATAACTCTCGTGAATAAATTCCCTTGGGGCTCATCTCATTCAACCTTTTACACTTGGGGTAAAAGAAAAAAAACTCCAATGTAAAGAAATGAAAAAATGATAAGGCCAGTGCTGTAGAGAGAGGGGACGGCAGGACGAGCACCATATCGCAAGTGCCTGGGTCACGGTCCACACCCATCAATTGGACACACAACTTTAATTACTGAAGACCTGGTCTTTCCCTGGAAACTGTGGCTCAGGACAACTGCTGCTACTCTACAGAAAACAGAGCACCTTGTCACAGATCCTCATCCCCCTGAGACCCAGGAGAGAAGTCAGATGGAATAAAGGAAACCTAAAGAGTGCCAGGATGCTGCTGAAGCCACTAGAGGGAGAAGCAAAAGGGTGTCCGGGAAAGGGCAGCTATGGAGAGTCAGCGAGTGTTCTCTGTCTCTGTCTCTGTCTCTCTGTCTCTCTCTCTCTCTCTCTCTCTCTCTGCATCCTACTGGATTCTAGGAACACCATAAAAGGCTGAGAATCTAGGTGCTGATTTTACTAGGCACAGAAAAATCAGACATCTCTGTAGAGGAGAGAGAAAAATGGAAGACCAGAGGATTTAAGATGTGGATTGGGCAAAGGGATCAGGAATTGAGCCGCCGGTACATATCTAGTGTCGCCATCAAGGTAGTTACTGAGTTCTGAGGCCACAGGAACAGAGCCATGGGAATATAAGCAGAAAGAGTTTCGTGACTAGAGAATGACTTTTGGGGTCTCGCTTTAATTAGAAGAGAGTATAATTCTCATACAAAGGGATGGTGGTGAACATATAGGTTTCTAGAAAGGCAACAATCATGGAGATTAACACTAAGAAGAAAAGAGAACTAGAGGAACCCTAATTTTACCAAACCTACAGTCCCTCCATAGTTTAATTCATGCCTAGATGAAGCAGCCTAATTATACCCCTGCTTATATACCTCATAGAGGAAGTGTGTTCCTGTGTAAAGGAGACAGCACCATATAAGAAAGAGCCTGGTGATTCCTAAATATACCCTGTCCCCCAGTCAGCCAAAAACATGTAACAACAAAACAAGCACATGATCCTGACATTGGAATTATTAAAAATTTGATTAGGAATTGATGGCATGTTAAAAGACAAGCAAAAAGAGTGGTACCTAATAGCTAGAAGGAAGAAGCTACTGCGAGGGAAAAAAAAGGCATTATTGCAAGTTTGATCCCTGGCAGAGGCCAGGAAAGAACATCAGATCCCTTAGAGCTATACTTAGGGCCAGTTATGTGCTGCCTGACATGGGTGCTGGAAACCCAACTGGTCCTCTGCAAGAGATGTACACACTCTTAACCACTGAGCCATCTCTCTGGCCCCAAAATAAAGTTTTCAAAAGATGGATGCAATAATGGATTAATCAAAGCAAAGGTTGAGATTAGTGACTTGGTGTATAAATTAGGAGAAATTATGCAAGTTAGAGGTCGAAGAGAAATCATAATGAGAAAATTAAAGGTGTAAGAACTATGAAAATCCATGCTATATTGCACATTAGTGGCCCCAAGGGATGAAAAAGAATGGACAATAAACAATATCTGAGGGAATAATGGCTAACTTTAAGAACAACTTTTTAAATTAATGGTCATTAACAAGCCTATATCTGTGTGAGAAAGCAAAAGGAGACCGCAGAAGACTTACCCCACATGAATGCTGAACAGTATATCCTTGAGAAGCCAGATCACACTTCTGCAAGTCCCTAGACTCCCTTTCAAGGTCCTGCAAGGGTGTCTTCCCCAGGTTGCCCAAGCAATACATGTCAACACTATTCACCCGAAGACCCACATGTGTGCAGTAGCTATTCAGTGCTGCCACATTCAAGATCGAAATAATGTGCCTTCCTCCTCTCGGCATTTAAAGTTTTCACTATCAAAGTCACTTTGTGACTTAATGTACTGTTTCTAACAGCCCTTGTTAGAGAAGCAGCAAGAAAACCGTGTCAGTGTCTCCACACTCAAAAGCATGCTGACGATTCTGCTGGATATCCTCAGTTGCTTTTAGATTTACAGCCTGCAGTTGCCCCCTAGGCTTGTGTCTAGAGGGCTTATATACTTCAGCAAAGGACTTCCCCAGAAAAACTCTCCACAATATCATGACAACCATAAACATTTATGTTTCCCATCAATGTCAAACACTCTACCACACACTAGGCATCTTCTTTTTGTGTGTGTGTAGAACCTATGTCTATCATCCAAAATCCATTACCACCTCTTTTCTCTTTCTTTCTTTCTCTCTCTCTCTCTCTCTCTCTCTCTCTCTCTCTCTCTCTCTCTCTCTCTCTCTCTCTCTCTCTTTCTTTCTTTCTTTCTTCCTGACTGTCTGTCTGTCTTTTTTCTTTCTTTCTTCTTGCTTTTGTTCGTTTATTTGTTTGGATTTTTGAGACAAGATTTCTCTGTAGCTTTGGAGCCTATACTAGAACTCACTCCATAGACCAGCTTAGCCTAGAACTCACAAATATCTGCCTGCCTCTGCCTCCCAAGGGCTGGGATTAAAGGCAGGCACTGCCACCACCCCCCAGCCAGTTACCACCTTTCTGTGAAATATTCTTGCTATCTCATGGCCCAAATGTATTTTTTTCTTTGACATTGAAAAGAATTGCAGCAGATCCTATGAGCATAATCCCTGAAATGACATAAAAACTGGCTTGATCATGGCTCAGGTGATTGTGAACTAGATGAGCCTGATAAGAGCTGTTATGGGAATGTCCAACATGACCTGGGAGAGGACAGGGTCTCCTGTAGGAGTCAGCATTTATTTATATCAATCATTGCAAGTCATGTAGAGTGATGGATGTTTACTCACTCATAAGTGGATTCCTCTGGCACATGTTTAAGGTATTTGTTATATAGAAACTAAGTGAACCCCATAGCCTAACAAGAGACACAAATACAAGAAACTATCTTCACTTCTCTTTAAGGAGGTCTGAGCCAATGAAGAAAGAAAACATATGATCTTAGAAACTATCTAGGAGTCAGTAGTAGCCATAAATGACATAAATTTTGTGTATACTCCAGAATGGAAGAGCCAAAGTCACCATGTGTACTTGGGAAACCCATGAAGAGAATGAAACCATTTCTCTCTGAGTATTACAGTAAGATGAAAAATAAATAGTGTAACATATCAAGGGTATTAATTAAATTATATAGAACATGATGAATTAGAGGGACAGAATACACACACACACACACACACACACACACACACACACATATGTAACAGAGATAAGAACTTTCGAAAGGGATTTTGAAGTCCCTATAGTCAGAGATTTAAAGTAACTTAAAACCTAGACCATGGTTAACTGGAGGGGTTCATCTTAGTCAAACTAAAGGATAGAGTTAGGTTAGCATGATCTAATCTACACATTCGTCTGCCTTGCTCATGGCTACCTACAGACTACTGCATGACCCTGAAGGTATCTGGCCTTTGTTCCTTCATTCCCACCCACCATGGCAGCTCTAGATACAATCACTACCGTTGCAGGCATCAATACTGCCCCGAGCTCCATTGTTCCATTTTCCATCTTGCTCCTTCAGCCCCACAGTGCGGATATTTTATTTCATTGCTGGTTTGTGTTTATTATTTTCTTATTTTCACAAACCCTACCTCCATGTCTGGAAGAAATCCTTTCTTAAAAGACTTTTCATAAGAGAATGATCTCAGAAAAAGATGTTTTATAGTGAGGCTTCTAATAAAAGGGTGAACTATAAAGATTTAAAGAAAGGAAATCAAACTATTATCTAATGGGTACCTACTTATATTTAGACACTGCATAGATTTTTTTTTTTTTTTGGAAACAAAAGCATTAGCAGTCCTCTTGACTAGCCTCTGCTAAATAAAATGATTGTTTCTTGCAGTAGGAAAAGAGCAGGAAGAAGAAATCATAGAAGGAGAGGGGAGGGCAGATGACATACTCAAAGCAAACTGGGGCATACTTTCTTTCTCATGTTGCTTCAGCCGAAGGCTCAAGTTGCTGAGTTCCAAGCAGACTATGAAAGAGGAAAGCACCACTGGCCAGTGATTGGTTGCCTTTCTGTTTGCGAACTGATTGGTGATGTGCTGGCAACAACCTGATGCTCCAGGCTTACGCTTGGTAAAGCACACAGTGGAAGAACTGCGTGTTTGATAGAACAACATACGTATACACATTCCAAATTTCCCAAGTGCTTTGCATTGTGGTGGCTTGTACCTGTGCACCGTGGGGCGACTGTCGGTCATTTAGCACTAGAAAGGGACACAGTAATTGCAGACTTATCCATGGTGACCTATTTTAGATTGTTATAAAACTTAGTCATTGCTTTCCTGGTCAAGAGAGTTTGACAACTCAGTGACAGATTTTTGTCTCTATTTATGTTATCTACATCCTCTACACTATAGCAACTTCCTGGACTTTAGAAACATAATTAGAAATTGAGACTATGATTAGCAAAGGCCCAGGATCCCATTTCCTATCCTGCCACTGAGAGAGGTCCCTTCCTATCACAGGCTCTCTGTGAAGTCTAGACACAGCTGACAGGAGCAGTGCAAACCGCAACTAACACCAGGGTAGCAATGTAGACCCTGAATCATTCACGCAAAGGGTAAAGTTCTGCCAAGTCCTCTCCAATAAAAAACCCAGACTTCTGACGCTAACTCATGCTCCCAGGACCCTCAAACTCTCTAGGCTCAGAGCACAATTGAACTTCCCTTGAGTCACTGAGAGGAAAAAGCTCCCTTGACTTGCTCTGTTTGATTGTTGAGGTGGCCAAGCACTCCGGCTTTGAGCTCTCCAGTGTCTCTATGGGTATGTATTTCTTTTTCCATGATCAGCATGGACTGGATAAAATCTGAAAACCCTCCATAATATATGCTAAGCACATTCTAGCTCATTTGCATATAAACCATCACAGATGACACTTTCTAAAGATTTCTAAGATGCCTCTTAACAAGCATTCTCAAGCCTCTTTTATTTTTCTATAAACATTCTCTTTAATCTCGGGCCCTGGATGGTTTGAATTTGGATTGAGATGGTGAGCCTGAAAATTCTTTGCAGATTCTGACAGGCCCAAGCTCCCTCAAGCCCTACTTTTCCTCGTCAGCAATTCACTCAGAATCTCTGGGCCAGACGGATGAAGAGTCCCAGCTGTCAACTCATGTCTCCCATTGGTATTTTATACTCATTGGCTTTAAAAACAAGAGTGTTTTCATGTTTAAAATGCTCATTTACAAACCATTTCTCATCTCTTGAGACCCTGCAATGTTCCCTTAGAGGCCTTGGTGCTCCCAGGGGAATTTTCTCTGGTTTAGGAATAAATGGGATGGGGAGAATGGGAAGAACAATTCACTTCTGGTAAGCTCCCCATGAGGACAAGTCCTTCCCCTTAAGCCCATCTACTCAGACCAAGGAACATTTCACCAGCTTAATCAGTTTCCTTCATGAAGTAAAATAAGGCTGTGTAGAGCCACACAGGAAGCCGTATGTAACCCTGAAAATGCTCCCCACAGATTCCAAGTGAGAATGCCATCACAACACCACAAAATACCTCTTTCTTCTGCCACAGGTAACCATTCCCATTGTTGTCACTTCCTAACAGTTTTCCTAAGCCACGTTTTTACTGACCGTCTTTGAGAGGGTTCATCAGTGGCCCCATAGATCTCTCCAAATGCATACACAACTCCAGACCAAGTGTACAGTTCAGAAACCTCTTTAATGTTTTAATAAGATTTCTCATCTGGATTCAAATATGGATAAAATCCAAGTCTGTTTTTGTTCAGTCTTTATTTTTTCCTCTATTTTCTATTATTTAAAATAGATGTTTCACAAAATATATTACGATTACTGTTTCCCTTCTTCAACTCTTCTGAAATTCTCCCCATCCCCCCACCCATGATAATCCACACGCTTTCTCTCTCTTCCTAAAAACCAAATAGACATCTAAATAAGAAGAATAAAATAAAAACAAACCAGAGTAGGACAAAACCACCAAACAGACAAGAGAAAGAGAGGTAAAGAGAAGGGCAAGAAACACATTCTTATTTGACCTTCCATGATACATCTCTTTGGTGCGTTCTGCTAGGGGTACACAAACACATACTCAATAAATAAATGTAGCATTGAAATGTCCCATTGACTGATATTAAATTCTCACAGTTTCCTGGTCTTTGAGTAGGATAAAATAAAAACAATCATATCAGGAAAAAAAATGATGTCTTCAAAGTTTTTGCATAGTCGTGTGGTGTGTGTGTGTGTATGTATGTGTGTGTGTGTGTGTGTGTGTGTGTGTGTGTGTGTGTGTGGCGTGATAGAGACAGAGACAGAGACAGAGTATTAGTGTGTCTGAACACTTTCTGTCTTACTTTCTTGAGTTGGTCTCTTTCATTGAACCACATCTAGACTGGCATCCAGCAAACCCCAGCAATTCTCCTATCTCTACCCAGCTCCCTCAACAATACTAAGTTTATAGTACATGTATCTATGGCTGAATTTTCCAATGGGTGCTGTGGATTTAAACTTGCATCCTCATGCTTGGGTAACAAGTGCTTTTACCTGCTGAACCTTCTCCCAAGACTCCATCATCTGTGTTCATATGGGATCTCATTTTTCCCCCGATACATGTATTCAATTTATTTGAAAGTTATATAAGCCCCAGTGTTAAAAATGCCCGTGCATCTTTCATTACTGTTTCAGTGACATCATCATGGGATTATTTCTTAGAAGAAGAATTGCTAGAAGTCAATCGCTCACTGCACTCTTTGGAATGTGATGAAATGGATTTTTGTTCTCTTCTTAGCCCTAGACTATTTCTAAGCGTCAAATAATAAAGTCAAAATAACATAATAAATTTTAAAAAAAAAACATGAAGACTGACAGGTGAGAAGCCCATGTTTTCTCTCCCACCCCCATTCAGAAGAGGGCTATGGAGAGTGGGAGCTCTTGCTTTTCCCAGTGGGAACTGCAGTGCCTGGTGGCTGGTCAGCTCCTCTCCTCCTGCTTGCTTTTCCCTGTGGTTTGCACCTCTGGGCTGGAGGCAGCTGCTCCAGTTCTTGCTCCTTTCCAGCCAGGAAGAAAAGGCAAGGAAGGAATCGAGGAAGTGCTGTAGTTTTCATAGCCGAAACTCTAAATGTCACTTCTTGTTAATTTAAGTACTCATCAGGAAAGAGACCAGGAAATATAATGTTTATCTGATTTGCCACATGCTGTACTGAAATTCGTAAGTGAGTTCCTGGGGAGATTACATCATTAAGCTAAAGGAACAGTTGGACATTGGAAGAAAATTACTGTTCTCTACCCTGCTGGGTATGGGGATCCATTTCGGAGAGGGAGGATGGTAAAGGTATTGTACCAAGTGCAATCCTAGGATAAAGGTTTTATCCATGGAACTGTGTATATTGTTGAAAGAAAGTATCATGGTGTTGCCCACTGATGCATTGTTTCTGTCTCAGCCCCTATGCAGATGTATCTTAGTCTTGAGAAGTGAGAGAGCTATATCTGTTCAACAAAAACACCTTTAACCCAAAAGTTATAAAGCATGAAGGAAAAGCAGGACAGAAGGTGCCATCTGCCAGTGTCTCCAGACTGGTGGGTACTGTGACGACAAATCCAGTCGTGGTGCTTACCATGCTCCAGAGCCTTGGGACTGGTGTGCTGGACCTAGCTTCCCCGGATGTGGGGGTGACTCCCGTGGAGAACAACAACAGAAGGTAACTCATTAAAAGGCAGCGCTGACAGGGACAGACAGAGTGCTTGCAGTTCTGATCACCCAAACCGCTGTGTCAGTGAATGGTGACTGGGGCAGAATCTTCCAATTAGAAAGTGGATCTGAGCTCTACTGGAAAGTGCAAAGCCAGCATCAAGGAGCTAGCAAAGTCCCTTTGGAAAACTATAAAAGCACGGGATAAAGAGATGGCTCAGCAATTAAGAGCATTCGCTCATCAGCTACTCTTCTAGAGGACCCAGGTCCAATTTCCAGTACCCAAGTAGCAGCTCACAACCATCTGTAATTCCAGTCTTAGGAGATCTGACAGCCTCTTTTAACCTTCACGGGATACATATACATAGGCAAAACACCCATGCACATAAAAATAAGTAAATACTTTCTAAAGCATAAAAGGTGGTAAAACACATTCCTTTTCTGCCGTTGTAACTCTAATTCCAGAAGTATATGGTGCTTAGATAAAAAGGAATAAAACCACAATACCATTTGCTCGTATGACTAGTTATGTTAGTTATTGAGAAAATTACAAATTAATTAAAAGGACAAAGCTTAAGATCTACCCTTCCATAGGTTTTTAATAAGTTATAAACCTAGAACCCCTCATTTTGCCTCTTCTAAGATTATTAGACAAGCCAAACACTGTGACAATGACTCTCTTTTCGTATAGAGGTCTCATTATTCTCTGTCTCAGTAACCGTACCTTCAAAGTGACAGAAGATACTTCTTTATGTAAATGCTCTGAGTTGCAAGTTATACCGATTTCTTTATTAGAGTCAAGTTCAAATTCATTCCACGCATTCTGAGAGTGCAGTATTCTGCCAGATGCGTTTGGCTGGGTGCACCATGGGTCATCATATTTGATTTTCCAGTGACTTGATGTTGATGCTGGTTAAACCATGACTAAAGAATGAACGGTGCTGCGGGAACTCACAGGCCCAGCAGTCTCTGTGCAGGCAAATCCCAGAGCTACATCCATATGCATTTTCCAGCCCCACCCCACCCCACCCCCAAAACCCTTTCAGCGTGCTGTGGGATTGCAGGGATTGAAGAAAAGGCACACCCTAAGTGGCAATTTTCTAAATTTTAAACCCTTCCAGTAAACAAGCTGCTCTCTCTTCCTTAAGACTGGTTTTTTTTTAAAAAAAAAAAAAAAAAAAAAAAAAACCTGAAAAGAGAAAAAAAGCGAGGAAGAAGCAGTGTGTGCTTTTTCTCCCTGGAGGGCAGTGACATGTCTCTGGAGCACATTAGTTGACTTTGTATTCGTATCCCTCTCCCTTAAAGCTAAGGAAGACTCCCAAATCTTGACAGTACTGTGTTGGGGGAGGCCAGGAGACTACTACTGTGGACTGAAGTCTACAAGGTTCTAGCTTCGCTTAGGACTTGGAAGGGAAATGGCACACGAGGTTCATGTCGTCCTGCCATGTGTTATTATCTGTATTTAGTATCTACTTTACTCTTAGACTGACTCTCTACCCTCCTTTTCTCTCCATGGCAAGCACTGGACATGTGGTCACGACATGTGGTCATCCTGGGATAAGAAGAAGCACCACACATGAGCTTTCTACTCCCCTTTCCCATGCAAAGCCTAGGAAGTTCCCGAGTTATAATTTCAAGATTTCTGCCTTTTCCCCTTTTCTATGCTGGCAAAACCTGCTTTTCACTTGTATTAAAACTGTCAAAACTGCCCAAAGGGAAAAAGTATATGTTTTCCCCTTGGTACCGAGAAGAGCGAAGCAGCATATTTTGGCAGTTTCAGTGTAGGTGTGAAATTCTTCACACAGCTCTACAAGGGAGGTACACAAGTCTGGCCCTGTTGAAGCATTTGATATTTCATGGATGGCAACTTCTTTAAAAGGTATGGCCTAGGGCTAAATTAAAAGATGGGGATTTAGACTCGAAATGATAGCATTCCGATGAAACAATTGTCAATTATGTGAGAGATGCTGTTGTACATATTTAGACAACAAATGGTACCCCTTTAAATTTCCCCCATGGCAAGTTTATTATGAAATAAAGACTTGAAGTTATTCATCAAAACTATATTTTAGTTTTTAGAAACCACCATCAACAATGCAAAATGTATTAGACTGAGAGGTATTGATTTTACATGAAAGCCTGTCAGTTAGGGAAATACAGAAACCAATGATAATGCATTGCCATGAGTGGGTGAGAGATCTCTAGATGCTATTTTATTTTTACATTTAAAGCAATTACTAGCTTTGCTGCATTTAAGAAGGCATGGCACATATTCATAGAAGATTTTAAAAATTCAATCAAATCAATTACATCGATTTCATATTCCATATAAACAATAGGCTTGCATTAGATTTGACACATCTTGATGACCTACTACAGTAAACAGAACTGAGCAAGGCTAAATTCTCTGCATATTCTCCTTAAAGATCTGAGTGCACAAATGTGGATATAAATATTGATTTTATTTTGCATGTAATTTATAACGTAACCCATTGCTGATTTTAGCCTGTAATTTGTTTAACAACATTGAGAATTTATTGAGATAAAATGGTGACTGCCTATGCTCTGGTTTTAGTACAGCTTTAGACTACCAAGTTAGTAATTGATCAGACTAAGAGAATTTGTAATTTTGAATCAGATAAAAATACATGTAGTGAATGCTTGAACCTTTAACCTCTAGAAGGTTTTTTAAAAGTGTATACTTTCCATGCATTTAGTCTACTTAATAACTCCTGATACCTGCCATCATTACTGGTTTCTATGCACAGATGACGATAGCAAAGGCATCCTTTGGTGTCATCATCTCCTCCTGTCCTTCCATCCTTGTGCAGAAGCTGATGTTGGCCTCAGATTTCACGTGCCAGTCATTTGTGGTTTGTCACAGAGTCAGAGAATTGAGAGAGTTTCTAGGATGGAGGAATCCTCTTTCTCAACTGCTTTTTCCCCCAGGAAAGATGATATTTTATAGCTCCTAAAAATTGAAAAGTGCATTCTTATAGTAAAATCAAAGCAAATTTTCACCGTGGTTTTCTTTTCAAAGATATCTACCTCTCAGGCTATAGAGAATGTATTCTTTAAGGTAACTCAGGCAGATTTGGACACTTGCTGCTGTTTTTCCTGAGGTGTCTTGTTCGGGAGGCTTCTTTCCTTTCTTTTTCTTTTCTTTGAGACAGACTCCAGTTGTGTAGCTCAGACCAGCCTCCAAGTAATTATATAGACTAGGCTGACCTCAACCTCCTGACCTTCCTGCCTCATCATCCCAATAGCTGTGAATCCCCCTTCTTTTGGGTCTTGATCTTAAGTTTTTTCACATTTAAACCTCTTCATTCTTTAATGTTGCTGTGTCAACTTTCAATACCTTTTTTTTCATTATACAGTAACTCATCTCTCTTACCTTTTTATGTTTGATCCCAATTTTCCTTTTCTACCTCATCTTCTTTCCTTGCCAAATTTTCTGTTGCTATGTGTTATTTATTTTAATGTGTTCTGATTAAGAAACCAGACGAAACCATGGTGTGCAATGCTGACACTAACTTGAGTCATGATCTGATACCTACATCATCTAACTTGCAGAACCTGAGTAGATAGAGGTTCCCATCCTTGGGCATCCCAGTATTCACTCTGCACAACCATCAAAGCAACAGCCTAAGAACCAGGCAGGGAATTTCTCAAATGCTCCAAATAGCTGCACATCACTGCAGATTATGACTGCTTGGATTTAGGGAACATTTTTTTGGCTGGGAAAACATTCCAATGGGATAGATTAATCTATGTAAACCACATAGCTCAGCTGAAATTGCTGTTCGGCATTCTAAATTGCCAGCTCCATCTCCTTTCTGCACAAAAAATGCACATTTCTTCCTATAATAAAGATATTTTATAATAGCAATAAGGCAACTCCAGGGTGTGTGGTTATCGCGAGATAATCATACCCTAGAGGGATTCTAGACACTTGGCTGTGCCTCATAACACCCCATGTGTGTGTTTATCTCATGATAACCACACACGCTTTTGTGTCTTATTGCCTAATTATCCTCTTCTAATGCAAAATACTAATTTTTTTGTCTGAGACAATATGTGCAAGGATGCACTGCTAACAATCACAAGGGGACATTGACAAACAATGCTGCCCCTCTCCAGATCTATTTCTCAGGGAAAAAAAAATTGATACACAAGACACAACTTCTCAGAGTGATCTGTGAAAACTCATCCATCTCAGAGCAAGCTGCTCCCGAAAAAGACTACACAGGCTGTCTGGTGAACACTCCCATAGAATTGGACCCAGTACCAATTCATGTATGGGAAAGGGACCTAAGAGGCTCCACCCCTCATAGGATCGCCTGACAGTTACGGGTTATTAGGGGAAGAGGTGTCATTTCATTAGTGCTGTAACCATTACTCTAGAAAATATGCCCCACCTTTACTGACTCAAGAAACTAAACTCGTTCTTTTCCATCTTCCTCTTGGAGCCCCCACTTCTCTGCTTCCCCCTTCCCCCTGTCTCCCCCCTCTCTCTCTCTCTCACCTTCCCCCTTCATAACCCCCTGAATAAATCTTCACCCTCACTCTGAAAAAAAAAAAAAAAAAAAAAAAAAAAAAAAAAAAAAAAAAAGAAAGAAAGAAAGAAACTAAACTCATAAGCCACACAGCCAAGGACAACATAAAAGTGGGAGGGGGCGTCCTGAGAAGAAAGGCTTCAGGAGGAGAAGTGGGGGACAGGAATGGGGAACAAGGGAATGGGTGACTGAAATGCATTGCCCAGACATGTGAACTGTCAACAGATAGAGGTATGTTTAAAATAGCCCCCAAAGGCTGTGAAGAGCCTCTGTGTTCCCTGTAAACATGGCAAGATAAATTATTCAGACATTGTCACTACATCATTATAAGATTATTTATTGTAAATGAAAACTAAAAATTAGCAGTAATTTCAAGGCTTAAAATTATTTTTTTTAAAAAAAAACCACCAAATACAGGAATATATGGTTAATGGAGAGGCTTATTTTGATTTATGCAGTCACCTAATTTTCAAAAGAGTGTATGTGGCCTAGTCTCTGCTCTGTATACATTTCAACTGTTAATCAATTAAAGTAAAAAAAATATGTGGTAAATTTTGGGGTTTTCTACTGATATAATTCATGTAAATCCATCAATCCTGAGTCATTTGGTTAATTTTTACAAATTTGAAATATTGCTTACATAACTATTTCAATGCTACATAGCAACATCTATAATTTTCTCATTGCCTAATTTTATACATTATGATCAGGAGTATGCGTTGATTTCCTAAAAATCTGATCTCAGGAACATAGATTTTTTTTTTTGAGTTTTACTTTTTAATATTCATTTGTAAGGCTTTAAACATAGTTAAGAATTGACAGAGGCAGTTGAGGATGGACTTGGATTTCATTGTTTCTGTTGAATTTAAAGACTATAGAATGCCAAAAAGAGATAATCTATACTCCAACACTTTTTTTTTGAGAAGCCATTGATATATTCTTAAGGTGTGTGTGCATGTATGTGTGCACGCGTGTGTACATCTGTAAAATAATCGGTCATTTTCATGGCATATAAAAGAAAGCTATTCTCTAAATTATAAAACTGAAAATTTGCTGGTCTGTATCCCCCCAAAAAAACACCTGCATTTTGTAAGTGCTCTTGCAATGGTTATTTCCACAGACCATGGCCATGACTCTAAAGGCCGTGTCTTATATTTTTTTAACCTTACAAACTCGGTTACCTTTTCCTGGATTCTGACTTCATAAATCCCACCGGGTCAAACTTGCCTGAATTCTACGAGTCTGCTCTTTCTGAGATGTCTGGCCATGTGCTGCAAGCCAAGCCGCTCTTCTGTCCCCAGCGGCTTCTTCCAGGGCTGCATTCTTGAACTTTGATTTGAGGGATGGATTATCCATCTGCATTTACTGACAGAGACAGCACTAAATCTGGAGGCATAAGTGGCAGCTGGGTGCGGCAATAATTATCAGTAACCGGAGGGCAGCAGAAGATTGTTGTTAAGGACTAGGGTGAAGAGAAGCATTCTAAATATCGGCACAGCATTCACTGAAGAAAAACGCAATGTTTACCTTGAATTATTTGCTAGCAGGTACCTCATGGGAAATACAATTTTCATGCTTTTAGAAAGGGATATGTTTGCTTAGAATCGAAAGACTCAGAAATCTTTCGTTTCTAATCATTTCTTTATACAATCAACAAAATATGATCATACAATCTATTCTGTTTACTTGTTTTTTCCAAAAAGCAAGGGAAAGTCTTTTAAATCAATAAAAAAAAATCTTTCTCAGACATGATATTAACCTGAAGTTAAATGCACTTACCTAAGGCAGACCCTCTTAGACAAATGATGTGTGTTATTCTAACCCTTTCCCACAGTGTCCTGCATTTGGGGAATGCAAGACTTGCACACTGACTAGTCGACATAATTGTGACATTTCAAAATTCTGAGTTCCCTGTGTATTCTTTTGACATTGTAAAGAAGCTTAAAATTGTAGTTTAAGAAGCTTATCTCATAGACATTAATCAGAGATTGTGCAAAAGTTTGCACTATTACAGTTAGATCTTAGGGCACAGTCAAGAGGAACACGGCTAATGTCACAGTTAGATCACAGGGACAGTCACAGAGGAACACGGCTGAAGTCACAGATCACAGGGGCACAGTCACAGAGGAACACGGCTGAAGTCACAATTAGATCACAGGGGCACAGTCACAGAGGAACATGGCTGAAGTCACAGTTAGATCACAGGGACACAGTCACAGAGGAACACAGCTGATGTCACAGACAAGAAAAGGAACCAAGCACAGAGGCAACAAACAATGAAGGAACTGTGGGCTGAAGGGAGAGAAAGAGTGGCAAGATGCAGACAGGCAGTTGTTGCCCAGGGCTAAATCCTAAAGTTCAGCAGGAGTTAAAGACACCATGCCTCAGGACAAGACTTTTCTTTAAACTAATCCAATTTAACAAGAAATTAAGGCAACACAATAAGTCAAAACAACATTTTGGAAAATAATGAGGTCTAAGTAAATAAACAGAATGAAATTTGAGAAAAAATATGTAAAACTGAGGTGGGGAAAATGGCTCAGGAGGAGAAGCGTTGGCTTTATATGACTGAGGGCCTGCGAGAGGCCTCCCAGAACCCAGGTAAAGCCAAGTGTGTAATCCACTCCTGTGGAGAGGTGGGAAACTGAGACAAGAGAATTTCTAGAACTCATAGAATGCTCAGCCTAGCACACACAGCAGTGAATAGCAGCAGGAAGCCCTGCCTCAATCAAGAAGGAAGGCAAGGACAGACACGCCAAGCTTGGCCTTTTAGCTCCACACGTATGGTTCCTGTTTATATTTACACACATCAACAGACACACACAGACACTAATGGAAAAGGAAAAAAAATTTCAGCTAAACAATGTCAAGAACTTGGATAACGCAACTTTTCAAATGGGATGAAAGTGAAGGGTGGCCCCTCAACTAAGTTTTTATGAGAGAATAACTAAAATTATAGCATGCAATCAATAGAAGAAACAAGCGTTGCCAACACAATCAGGATCATAGAAACTGAGTCTAGGTGGCTAATTCTAAACACACAATTTTTACCACTAAAAATTAAAAATTCATAAAAGAACAACAGAGTTAACGTTGCAGTTAAACCGAATGTAACAGAAAGGTAAGGAATAACAATAAATCAATGGAAAAAAATTTATTTATAAACAACAAGGTTCTCTGAAAAAGAATTAAGTAAAAATGATTAAAGATGAGAAAACTTTAAAACACAGAAAATATACATAAGAAATTTTAGAAAATGGAAAATATCTCTGTGTAGCCTATGTTAAATTCAACTCAGAAAACTTTATGTATATATTAATGGCTCTATTTGAAAATATAGAAAAAGACATTTGTAGAGAATATAGCATTATAAACGACATTGTAAGCATGTATTATGTTTTTATTGAAGGACCGTATTTGAAAATCAGGGCCAGGTGGTTTTGCCAATAAAATTTCCGCCAATTATTCAGGAAACATACCATTTCACTCTCCAGTGAGCTCTGCCAGAAGGCATAAAAGGAGAGGCTGCAGCTTTACTCTCAGAAGAGTCTACTGTGAACTCAAATCAGAGAAGCAGTGTAAAGGTCGGAAATCTCCAATTTATTTCATTCATAAATTTCTTTGCATAATCACTCAAAGACAGAAAATATACACGTTCAAAAAAGTGTACAAATACAATTATTTTTGTTGTAGGAATCAAAAGTAACTTAATGCTAGGATATAGACAGACACACAGACATGCACATACACACACACACAAATACACCCTCACGCACATCACCATACAGGTAATTCAATTTATCGTTTCCATAAATTAAGAAAACACATTTGATAAAATCTAATGTAATTTAATTAGATGTGAATTAAGACTTGGTGGGAAGATTCTTTCACTGATAAAATACATGTATGTATTCAATCCCCTGGTTCAGCATCCAGCCTTCTTATGGGACATCTACGAACACAAGTAGTTGCTGTGACTTTGGGTCACGTATAACAAAAGGGACAGTGTTTGAAAAAAGAGAAGCATAGCTGTGGCTATTTATTGATAGAGTATTTCTCACTCTGTCCAATTACACATAATATAAACTAATAATATGTCTAGGTGTACAAAGCCAACATGCTCTACATATGAGAGAAAATACACACTATTTACTGGAGTCCAGCTTAGGATCTCACTATGTTATTCCTCTGTATATAGTCAAGAGTCCTATGTGTACAGTCAAGAGTCTAATAGCAGCCACACCTGCATATCTGTGTTTATCATGGTATTATTATAATCACATCATGGAATCAGCCAGGAGATAAAGGATAAAAAAAAATGGGGCTATGTACCTAATGGCTATTATCCCACCATTAATAAGAACAAAATCATATCATTACCAGGAAAATGGGCAGAATCAGAGGTGGTTATGTCAGGCAAAATGAGAAGTATTTGAAGAATGAACTAATGCAGATAAAATATCTGGGCTGCGGAGTCCATATATGCCACCTTGTTGCTCCTCACCCTATAGCAGAGTTAATATGGATCCTTGATTATAGCCCAACAATATGTGTTTCCTGGCACGTCTGGGCTATTTTCACCTACAGGACAAATGCCTTTGTTTAAGGCATAAAGATAATTTCTGTGCAAACACGAGACATAGTTGTGACTTACAGATTGTCTTCCTGAGAATGAGATTCCATCCTTCCCTTCTGGTTTTAACTCATTTGTGCTTTTGAAAGCATTGTGGTCAGCAGCATGTAGCATTACTGAGACAAGCTTGAATTTAACTGAAACCAAGCACTGGTCCATTTTCCTGATGAGTACTGCCATAGACTATCCTACTGAACCTGGCATTGTGCTTTGGATGCCCAGTGGTATGGTGTTCTGATCCTTTCTTGTATCTAATATGCTAAGTGTTATATTCTTAACCCTCGTTTGCTGCTTTAGTTTCTCTACAGAGAAAAGAGGAGGAGAGCTTGGCCAAAAAGGTTTGGTCCAGTCTTGAGTGAACCATGAAGCCTTATAGAGGAGGCCAGACTTGTAGTGAGAAAATAATGCTGGCACTAATCCACTTAGAATTTCACAGCCTCTCTACTTCCCTACCTACAATGTGGATTGGTTTAACACCCTTTGTTGGGGTTATTTGGCCATTCCCTTCAAATGCTAATGACCAGCTAGTCTAACACCCTTTATTGGTGTTATTCTGACAGACCCTTCAATAGTGAATGAATAGCTTGCTTTGTTTCCATAGACCAGAGAGCCAAATAACTTGGGGGCCTAGAAGCAAATTATTTCTGTGATATAGTCCCACCCTGAATGATGAATTGGGTTGTATGGTGGCTGCTTCACTGAAGACTTGGATTTCCCTACCCATCACACACCAGGCCAAAAAGGAGCTAAACCATTTTCTCCTCATTATCACCTCATTAAGCTCCCCAAGCCAGTGCTAGCTGGGGTAGAGGCCTGCTACAGGTAGCTTAATGAGTTTCTTATTTATAGGCCCAGTGCTGTTATGCAAAAACTTGTTATTCCCAGGCCTGGAGTATGGTATTTTCTAAAGGGAGTTGAGAAATACAATTATCAAGCATCTTGGTATGGGCCTCCCACTGCTACATGGCCCCTGGATCCAACTACATTTGTTAGATATACAGATCTGATATTGTGTCACGATGTTTACTTCAATTTTTTTTGTTTTTCTTTTTTGCAACCAAGAGCAGATGCGGCCCCAGATGTGGGAGATGCAGATGACTGGCAGCTCCACAACAACTCTGCATTCATTACTGTATGGAGGAGTTTGCAGATCCCTTTCCTTTGCTCTGGGGAGGAACAGAGCCTCCCCAACTGTTCTCTAGATTTTTTTTTCTGCTTTATGTGTGACTCAGTAGACACATCTAAGAGGATCTCATATTTATGCCCTACAAGAGGATATGATCCGTTGTTATAATTCATTTGCATATATAAAAAACAAATCATTGCTCCTTAGCCTCAGTTTTTACAAAATACAGCAACTGTCACAGCTTAAAAGTTTTATTTCACCAAAACCCTGCCAAGCATTGAACAAGGTAGTGATAGGATACAAAGAGAAAGACAAAAGCACCGGTCCTTCTCATATATTCAAAGAAATTTATCATCCTGCAAAATCTAACAGTCAGAACTTTGAAAAATAAGGAGAGACCTATGTTTAATTCAATCAAATAAAAATATAAATGCTTGGTGGTTTATGATGATAGAGCAACAAGAAAATCAACCAGATTGAAAATGGGAAAAAAAAAATAAACTGTCTGATTTCCTAAGTTCATGACTGATCTAAGAGCATGGGGGTAGGTCAGACCCTTGAGGGAGCCTGTCCTCTGTGCTGTGAAGGATACTGGTACGGAAACACGGGATAAGCCCTGACTTGTCAACTTGCCTGTCACCTGGTCAGCAACATTAGGGAGGCACATAAAACCGTACAGTACTGTACAGAAAATAGCTCATTAGTGAAGTCAGAGACGATGCTTTCAAAATCTGCTAGTGAGAAGTTCTGATTTAAAGACTACAAGAAAGCTGAGTAGAATTAGAATTGGGGCTCAGACTTACGACAAGGAGAACATTTCATATGAGGCATAGCCACCATGCTTCTATGTCGAGCAAACTTAGCTTGGACAAAAGCCACAAAGACAGAGACTGTTCTTAAAGTTGACTTCTCAGTACCAGGTACATAGTTTCTCTTAGGTTTTGTTTGTTCAGTAATTAGCTGACAGACAGAGAAAGACATAATTAAACCTCTCCCTGCTACATGCATCAAACATGTGATCCTGGTAGGAAGCATGAGGGCAGGTATACCTCTTCTGTCACATTCTAATTTGTTGGGATTCACATGTAGTATGCCTTTTACATACTGAAGTCTAGGAATCCTATGTGAAGTGAGACAAGTCTATTGCCACCATTTTCCCAGTATGCTGTGGTCATCCTGTGTGCCTTTTCCACATTTAGGAAAACATACACTTATTTCAGACTCTTTGATTGCTGTACTATTGAGATAATCTGAAATAAACAACATCAGATATTACAGTTTTTATTGTTTTGAATCACAAAACCACTCACAGGAGGCAACACATCTCTTGTGTTAATAAGATGACTTATTCCTCATCTCTTTTCCCTCCTCTGGCCTCCCTTTTCCTTGAGACTCAGTAAATGCTGCAATTAGGTCAATGAATAATTTCCAATGGCCTCTAAGCATTCCAGGGAAATAAAACAAATCAGACATCTTTCACTTTACATTACAAAAGAGACATTATCAAGGTTAAGGAAGAAAGTATATTGACAACCAAGATAGAACAAAAACTATGCTTCTGGACCCAAAACTTTCTCCCATTTTCCATGTAAAGGTGGAACTATGAAGGGAAAGGGGAGCAGCTTCACTGCTGTTGTAGAGAAAACTTTATGAATGGAGACAGATATTAGATGATAATCCTTAAGCCAAAACCCAATCCAGAGCAAGGGCCTAACTCTCTTCAATTACATGGTTAAGCTTCAGAAGAAAAGTTGAAATCTAGAAGGCAGTTCATGAAGTTCAAAGCAAGAAGCTGACTCTCTAGCATAAATGTGCATGGTGAAACAGCTAGTGTTGAAGCAGTGGCCAGAGTCAGCCATTCAGGAAGTCTAGCCGGGAGCATTGATGAACATGATAACACCAAACAGATTGCCAGTGTGGAAAAATAGTCTTGTATTAGAGAAAGGTGCTGTTTTAGTTCTTAGTCTATGGCTATGAAGAAACAGCATGACTACAGCAACTCTTATTAAGGAAAACATTTAATTGGACCTGGCTTACAGTTCAGAAGTTTAGTCCATTATCATGGTGGGAAGTATGGTGGCGTGCAAGTCAACATAGCACTGGAGAGGTAGCTGAGAGTTATACCTTCAGATGGGTAGGCAGATGAGAGAGGGGAGGTGGCGGGGGAGAGGGAGAGAGAGAGAGAGAGAGAGAGAGAGAGAGAGAGAGAGAGAGAGAGAGAGAGAGAGAGAGAAAGAGAAAGAGACTGGGCCTGGCTTGAGCATTTGAAACTCCAAACATACCCCCAGTGACACTTCCTCCAACAAAGCCACACCTGACTCACCCTATCAAATACCGCAGCTCCCTAATGATCAAGCATTCCAATCTCTAAGCCTATGAGGGTCATTCCTTTTCAAACCACCACAGATACCTTGCAGGATTTTGGAGCTCCTTAAGAGCTTTTAGAGACAGGCTTACAGGCTATGGTTCTGAGTTGAAACCCATACTCATTTACCATTCAAACAATCCCATGGCCCTAAAAGATGCTGCTCAATGTACTTTCCCTGTGATCTATAGTAAATAGCAAAACTTACATGACAGTCCATCTGATTTTAACATGACTCGCTAAATATGCCAAGTTTCCTCTTGAGACCTACTGCTCCAAAAAAATAGATTTATTTCTAAATATTATTTTTCACTGATAAGGCACTAGGCCACCCAAGAACGTTGATGGAAATGTTTGAAAAAAAAATACTTCTCTTATGCCTCCTAATACAATGTCCATCTTCAGTCCATTGATCATAAATTAATTTTAACATTCAGTGATTCATATTTGAGATGCACATTTTGTAAGATCATAGTTGACAAGGGTAGCAACTGCTTTGATGGATCCAGACAAAATAAAAGACAAATCTGGAAACGAGTCATTGTTCTACATGCTTTTAAAAGACTTCTTGATTCATAGGAATGACTAAAATTATGAACATTAACAGTAATTTGAAATAAATGGGTGCTCAGCCTCATAGATGATTTGATTGGTTCACTTTTTGATGAATCCAATGACGAATTAACTCCTAATAAAATAGAAATAGCAAAGGAACTAGAATTAAAAGTGAAGCCTGGGACTCTAGCTGGTTTGCTATGTTCTCTTCTTAGAATTTCAGCTAATGAGGAACTGCTTTATAAACTGGAGAAGTGGATCCTGAGGACGCCATCTACTTCTGGACAGCATGCTACAAACACGGGTGGGACGACAACAGAGTCTGTAATATTGCACAGATTTAGCTGAGGATGTTGTGGCAGAATTTGAGATGGTTGACTCCAAGTGGAAAGAAAGATCTACCGAGGATGAGCTGCTGCTATTCTGCAGTGTCAAGTTCTACACAGAAGTCACTCAAGAAAGGAGGCTCAGTTGATGATGTAAACTCTGTGGCCATCTTTTAAAAAAGAAGTAATTTCTTCTCTCTCTTTGTGTGTGTGTGTGTGTGAGAGAGAGAGAGAGACAGAGACAGAAAGACAGAGAGTGACAGATATATAAGAGAGAAAAGGAAAGAGAGAGAGGGAGACACACACAGAGGTAGGAGAAAGAGAGGAGAGAGAGGAATAGAAAGAGCATTTTTGGATTTTCTGTGCTTTATATACACCTGGGAGTTGTTTTATTGTAATACTACTGAACTAAGGCAGTGCCTCTGGGGAAGGCCTGAAGATGTAAAAGAAGAAAGGATATAGGAATGAAGAAACATATTGGAGGGGCTGAAGAGATGACTCAGCAGCTAAGAGCATATACTGCTCTGGAGGAGATGAGCTTGGGTTCACAGGACCCATGTCCAGGGTTTCACAGCCTTCAGTAACTCCAGCTTCTTGATATCTGATGTTCTCTTATGGCCTCTAAGGGTACTGCACTCGTGTGCAGAAACCTACATACATATACACATATATACACATATAACATACACACACACACACACACACACACATATATATAATTAAAATTAAAGAAGGAAATTATAAAATATTGGAGAAAGAGGAGTAGGTGGAGCTGGTGAGAAGGTATGTCAGGAAAGTCAGCTTAAGAGTTTCAGGCTTTGCTCCCAGGTAGGGTAAGGCATGTTTTTTTTTTCTCATTTGGGCTTCCCTGAGCAACATGATATGATAATAAGAGGGCTAAACAAGAAACCCAGTAATGGATAGGCTGTCATTGTAAGGGTCTTTTCAGTAGTTCAAGGTAAATTGAAATATGTGACTTTTCGGCGAAAAATTATTTTAGTCTGCAGTCAGAGTATTTTGATTATAAAAGGTTTGCTTAACTAAGGAATAATAGGTTCTGAACCTGATGAAACAGAGGAATGGCCACACCATTGGAAAAAAAATCTATATTTTTTAATTTTGAAATTTGTGGTTGGAAAATGATAGTTTACTTTTGAAATATTTTTTTAAATATTTATTTATTCATTATGTATGCAATATTCTGTCTGTGTGTATGCCTGCAGGCCAGAAGAGGGCACCAGACCCCATTACAGGTGGTTGTGAGTCACCATGTGGTTGCTGGGAATTGAACTCAGGACCTTTGGAAGAGCAGGCAGTACTCTTAACCTCTGAGCCATCTCTCCAGCCCCCCTTTTGAAATATTTTGTTAGAGCTTGAAGCATCTTTCCAAAACAACTTTGGAACTTATTCTATAGATCATATATAATCCATATTATAAATAATTTTTGGCCAAACTGAACTATAATTTTCATCACAGAGAATTAGGATATTACAGAAAGAAATTGAAGACCAGAAAAATTCATTGCACACATCACATGTGGGGAAGAAGGGCAGGACTAGGGGAATCAAAGTTGTAACTTGTGAAAGCAAAAGGAGATTAATTTCACAGCTCCTGTGTAAGGGAACCAGTGGTAAATCTACAAAAATCAAACTCAGTCACTGAGAAGAGTCAGTAGATGCAGCAACAATGTTCAAATGTGAACAACAGTATTATTCTATAAGAAAATATTGAAGTAGCATCAGAAGAATTACTACTTTATTAATTTCAAGGCATCAAACTTTCTTATTAACTTAACAGTTAATTGTCAGCTCATTTTAAAGGCAAAAATATGTCTTTTAAGGTGAGCTTTCCTTCTTTGCATCTATTAACAAGATTTCAAAACCTGTGCAAAGCTGAAAGCGAGTTTCCCATGCTTTAATTTTTTCATTCAATAAGTGACATTACATTATCACATTACTTAATTACACTTAAAGTCAGCTTTATTAATCCTCTAAAAATAAAAGCAGTTGATGTAACTGAAATTATGCCTATTTTGATTTTAAGGATATCACAAAGTCATATTGTATAAATATCTGTGTTTATACTTGAACCTTGAAGTGTTAAACTTGGTTATTTCTAGGCAATGTCTAGAGCTGGAATCTTCCTAAAAACATGGATCTCACACATCACAGCCTCTTGAAACATCTGGACTTCATAGAAACCACAGCATAACGAATAATCTTGCAAGACCAAAAGTAACCACATTCCCATCATAGCAACACATCTTTCTTAGAAATGTCTGATTTCGCTGTAACTACTCATCACAATAGATAAATGAACAGCCTTATTCTTACTGTATCAAGGCAATCTTTGTATAACTTTTGGAAATGGTCAAGTCAATATTCTCTCTAAAGATTCAAAAGCCTCCTCTAGCCAGAGACAGGCTCTCAGGGGGAATCTGAAAGACTGAAAAAAGCGACAGCCCTTAAGGGTCATGAAGGTGTAGGCAAGTATCAGTGGGATTTACAACATAGAATGGTGTGTTCTTTTTGCCTGTCGTTCACAAGAAATTATCTTTTTGTGTCTTCCTGATGTCTCTCTATAAAATTGGAATGTCCTTGCATGTTAGCCAGTCAATGAGACATATTAATATAAGAACAGAGGAAGGGGGTGAGCAGCTATGACAAAAAATCAAATATCAAACACATGATCATTTTAGCGTGATTGTGAGATAACATGTCTTTTATTTTGACTTGTGATTCTGCAGAGCATTTCTCCTGCCAGCAGCATGCACTGAAGTCATGAGTTCATGCAATGTGGGAAGCATGCGATCTGACCTCCAATTCCACATGAGCTAAACCATGTCCTCATGGCGGCCAGACAGAGGTCAGGGCAAAGGGCTGATTCGGCACATTTCTAAAAGCCAACACTAGAGGCTTCCCTTCGAATTGAATCAGAACCTGGTGAAAAGAAGTTTACAAGGCACAATTTGAGGGTAACATAGACACAGGGCAGTAGATATCTGAGGGGCACTTCTCATGGCAGGCCTGATGTGGTCTGCGCTACAGATAAACCCAACACGATGGCTTGGCTGGACTCAAGAGATTCGGAAACCACTTCCACTACACAGAGCTCACAGGATCATAAGGGAATGCTCTGTTGCTAAATTCTACATCTAATTAGAAAATCAAGAGATAATCCCTGACATATCTAGAAAGATTGATCCAAAACAAACAAAAAGATGACTATGGAATATTTCCCTAATCCTGACTTCTTTATCAATGTGAGCGTGTGTGTGCATGGGTGTGTGTTCTGAGTTTTGTACAATGGTGTGTGCCTACTCGCGTGTGTGTGAACACTAGCCTGAGTATTCCTGTGTGGCAGCCATGGATAGATATAAAGTATTTCCCTTTATTCCTCTTTGTCTTATGCTTTGAGTCAGGATCTGTCAGAAAACATAAAATTCAGCATTTCACCTAGTCTATCTGGGGATCCTCCTGCCTATACCTCTCCACGATTGGCTTTAAAACACACCCTGTCCTGCCCCACTTTTTACTTGAGCCCTGGGATTCAAACCCAAGCTCTGACTTAGCAATTAACCATTGAGTCATCTCCCTAACCCTTGTAAATGGTGGTCTTTATCTTTGTATGTGACATCCTCTGGAGGACAGTTCTCAGCTTGGGAAGAACATGATATGTATCAGGAAACTTTGGTTTGAGTTAATGAGAGATTCACGGAAATGAAATGTGAGATTCATAGAATGAGATGGATGATGAGTGGAGTTTGTTCATTTTTAAGATGAGACATAAACACTAGGTTACAGCACCGTGTAAAGTTACTAGAAAACTTTGTGAAGGTGGAGCTAAAACACGTGGTCTGCTTCAGTAAGCTGAAAGGTGAGTGCAGGTGCTATGTGCCCCTTCTCCTCAGAAATGCTAAGATTCACCGTGGGGCTTAGCTTGGTCTCTTTTCCTGCTTCTCATCCATGTGGAAGAATGTATTAAGCCCTCAAAAAGTCTATTGTGTATACGGCTTGAGCAAGGAATGGATTTTGTTGTTCTCAGGGCCCTGTCATTTTAGAATTGTTGTTTGGATGAATGCACACATATACCTATACATTGTAAGTGTGAGCAGAACAATCAAGATTGTCTTTATTTATATGATGAAATGATTTACTTTCATAATAATACATACGATGGATTTAAAAGGATGGAATGGATATGAGTCTACATTCTTTCTACATTTAAGGTAGAGATGAAATAGTCCTTCTTTTATAAGATGAATTTCATTTTGTTATGGATTTTATCCAAGGATAATGAATTTAACAAATAGAGGAAATTGCATAGGTATCCTCATCATGTACCATGCAACTTCTGAGTAATAATCATCTCTCTTATCTGCTAAAGCATCCTTTCAAAATATTTCCTTCTTCTCCCTGTCCTCTGCCTCTGATTCATCATCATCATCACCATCATCATCATCATCATCATCATCACCATTATTATTATTATTATTATTAATTATTATTATTGATAGGTGTTGTCAGGTAGCCTAGGCTAGCCTTTAACTTGCAGCATAGCTGAGGATGACTTGAATTTCCTATCCTCCTGCCTCAAATCTCCAAAGTCTAGGACTATAGGAATGTGCCACCCTGCCTGACTACAATTCAGACATTATAAAGTAAACATCTGGATCAAGTTTGAGGCACCTATGGAAACCCAAATATGATAGCCTCAGTCACACTTTAGAAATCATCTATGAATAATAGAAATATTCTATGGAAAATTTTATGAATAACGGACTGACACAATTGATATGTGCAGCAAAGATGAAGAACATTGGAAGCTACCCTTAGCAATCTAACTCATCTCCAGCCATATTACAGTGAACAGTTTTCCAAGTATTTTTCCAAATATACTAAGTATTATTAACTGTGGCCTATAATACACACATAATCAAAAGGTTTTATTCAAACTCAAATGTTCCAGGACTCAGGCTGTTTGAAAACGGTTCTAGACTAGAAGACTCAATTTTTAGAAAAAAGCGAGGAGACTATCAAGAACAGATATAGAAGACCATTAGGGCAGGAGAACATTGTTGGATGTGTAAGAACAGAGCGAGGGGAAGACTTGGGAGGGCAGAGCTTGGCATTTACCAGTTCAAAATTACAACATATCCCTGGAGCTCTGTCCTGCCTTTTCACAGCCAATTCTTTGTTTTATTTTTTTCTTTTGAATGCCTTTCCAGCAAAGTTAACAACAACAAAAACTAGGAAATGGTCTCCGATGTACTAAACAGCTGTCTTAGAGATCAGAAGGCCTCACAAAGCCTCTGGAGCTGTCGAATCCCAGAGGAAGATCCTGCTTAAGTGGAGAAGTGCTTGCAGCAGAAACCTTGGAAATTTCAGGAGTCGGATTTTTTTTTTATTGTCAGAAGTTTCAATAAAAGTGCAGCCACAAATCCTGGGAGCATGAAATAAAAATTCCCAACAAGCTGTCTTACCTGTGTGCACTCCACCGAAGGCAAGGGCAAGCACTGCTTGTGTGCCAGTCAAAACTCTGACAGCGAGCCTGTGAAGTTTGACGGGCTGCCATGTGCCAGACTACCTAAGATGCTCTTAACTGAGCCATAAAAAGACAAATAAATTAGTAATTGTAGCCCTGCTGTCAATGTCCTTTCCGTGAACTTCTCAAGCTGTTGGTTAACGCCGCCAGGGTGGTTTATCAATATATTCTTAGTTTTCACAAAAAAAGACAAATATACTTGTTATTTTCTTCAAATCCCTTTTGTTAAAATTCATTTCAGGAAATTATACAGGTCCTTGCTGGTTTCTAGGATTTTAATTTTTTTTTTTCTGTCTCTTCTTTGCCCAGTCCCATTAGGACATCAAACCAATAAGATTAACATAATCTTTCTTAGAATTGACTGTTCTCTTTAAAGAGATCCCATGATAGACATGTGTAAAAATCAATACAAGGCTCCTCATTTGTCAAAGCTAATGACTAAACTCATTTTGAAGTTCAATAGTGGTTACTGAAGAGTGGCCACACATTATATGTCTAATCCTCTATGTCTCTACTTATTTTGTAGAACAGAAGCACAGAGGTCGGGAGGGAGGCTGTTGCCTAAAATACAATATGAAATCTCGTCTCCATTTTATTATTATATATTCATTTCTCCAAAACTATGTCTATGCCTTGATTGTCCAACTTAATGTCAAAAGAAATAAAATGAAACGTCTGTTTACTCAAATGCATAGCGTACCTCTCTCTTTTCTTAACCAATTCGATGGTCAGCTCCTTCAATTATATTCTTAACTCCTTGACCCTGTGGAACATATCTTAACATATTTTGAACATCTCAAGAGACACCAATATGGCTACCGGGGCACAGGCTATCAGGAAATAAAGATTTGGATGAATTAAGCAGGATTGAATTATCCCCTATCTTGTACTGTGGCAGGGAGGTTATATTAGGCTTTATGTTCACATCTAGTGCAGAGTGTAAAAAGATGCAGCTGTCAAGGAGACCCCTGTCTGATAGATGCTCTGTGCCGCAGGGTGGTTTAATCAGCGAGATGATCCCGCTACCTCCCACAAAGTCTTTTCCTGGAGCTTCAAGGGGGTGAGAATTGACAGGGTTTTGTGCAATGTTCTCCTCCTTCTCAACTCTCCAATAAAAATACTAGAAAGAAGATATCAGGCATACACAGAATAGAGTCTAGACTCACTAAGGTTAGATATGGTATATTACTCATAAAAATATTAACTGCAGAGTGGTTTATGTAACACTCAGCTGCTTTGGATACATCATCTAAATTTTAAACTCTGGGTCAGAACACTTTTCAAATATTTCTTTCGATTCACTAGAAATTCCAAAGTATAGTTTACTAATTCATGCCCCTCAATTAGCCAGCCAAACATTCTTTTCTCAGCTCCCGGGTGCAAACTGTATTGCACAGCCATTGGACTTGGCTCCCTCTTATAATCAATAGGTCAGATACAATTTGAAATTCCCTTGACAATGGACTTTAAAAACTGCTTGAGGGTGGAGGAGACAAGCGGAGGAGGGATCCACAAGGAGAGTAACTGAAGTAGAGTGATTCACTCATGAGGGGCACTGGAGAACTCGGGTTCTTCATGATAGCTTCTCAGGGGAGCAGCCGCCCTTTCTAGCACGTTGTGTCCTGGGATTGACAGAGCCACTGTTCATCTCTCTTTCTGATGAACAGAAACCGTGTCGGTGTATTTTCCCCTGGGAGCGGAAGGGAGGAAGAGTTTAAAGACTATTGACACATTTGGGCTGCAAAGGGCTTGCTCATTTGAGGTCCCCCACAAAGGGAAGGGTATCCAGGCAGGTGTGTGAGCACCACAAAGTTCACAGCTTCTGATAACTGATCGAAGCTAAGTAAGAACGGCTCCACAAGTCAAAAGACTGTTGGGTGAATCAAATAAAAAGGTCAAACCCAAAACTGCCTTCTTCCAACATAAATGTCATCAACAGAACACAGATCAATTGTCATGGCTCAATGAAGGTGTTCAGGTATAAACTCTTAAACAGTAACTAACATAAATTCTTTTGAATGAAGATAAAGGACAGACCTGTGCCTTTTTTTTTAACTTCAAAATATTTTTAGAAGTTTTGTTTAGTACTTTGTCATAAAATTACCAGATTGGGAAACTCAAGGAAGCTGATTAAACTTGCTATCTCACATCAGGGATATGTGGCATTTTAAAAGGGAAATATGTTAGATTTTTGCATATATATATATATATATATATATATATATATATATAAAATATTCAGAGTCTTGATTTTTGGCACTGTAAGCTGCACAATACAGATATTCTGCACTTATTTAAAGCACAACAATCAGGGTTTATAAGGAAAGATGTGTCTCATTTGTACTGTGTGTACATGTATTGTTTTAGTTGCATTTGGCTGCAGTAGCTTTAATCAATGTCAGCCTATAACTGTCCAGTATGTGGTGATGGCAGACTGTGTGGATGCCAGATACAAAAGTCTCAGCCTAATCGAGGTGCCTCCCTGGCACTTACTCCTTTGACCAGGAATTGCAGCAAAAGGACAAAGTGTCTCTCATCGCAGATGCTGATAGCTCCACTCAAGGTGATGTGCTCAGTTTTCTGTTACTAAATGCAAGTTTGAAACCATCTTCTTCAAGTTTCCTTATGGCTAGCATGTGATTTCTAGTGTTTGTAGAATTGTGTAACTGCCACCTTTGCCCAAGCCTAGAGCACACTTATCAGGCCGAAGGATCCAACTCACCATTAGTCATACAGGCCTTATCTCACATCTGCAAAGTGCTCTGTGCATTATACACCTTCTTCGGAAACACCAGGTAATTTCCAAGCCTTAGCTAAGTCAAAATACATTTTGTTGTGTGTCTTCATTTTATGCCCATCCTGGAAGTTTGGAAATGGACAAACTATTTACTTATACATGGTAATGGTGCCTTCTTATGCCGTTTGGAAAACAGCAATGCTAAGAGAAAAGTAGACAATGGGCTTGTGATGTTTCAGAAGGGATCAAAGACTCTATCAGGGCTAGTTTGAGGAGCCATTCATGTAATATGTTGGCTGGGAAGTGTATGTTCTTATGAAGCTGTGGCAGAAGAAGCAGCTGTGATATTCACAGACCAGCACCATTGAGGTGAAATCTTTTTTTGCTGGGATGATAGGAACACTATTTCCTCAGGATCACCACATAGAAGCCACCAAGGGGGCCATCTCAAGTTTCCAAGGGACCTTGGCAATAAGTAAAGGTTGTTCACATGCAGCTGGTTTTGAAGGTAGAAAAATTCAGTATTAAGCGGATCAGAGTAACTGTGGCTTGGCACCTCGTGTCAGTATCAAAATCCCTGCATACAGGCTCTGAGAAGTTACTGGGGAAAGTTAAGCCTCAGCTGCAGCAGAGACCTAAGGATATTGGAGAGGCCAGAACCGTGAAGCACTTGCCAATGAAAGCCGTGGGTGAGGATTAGAGCTCACTTAGGAGGGGAACTGTGTATACAACCGGTGGTAAAGCTGGGTAGGGGAAGCTGCCCAGTCTCTCTGGAACCTAGAAGATTCAGAGACTCACATGCTGGAAATGGAGGTACACTGCTGGATTTGGTTTTGCTTAAATATGATTTGCCATTTGCTATACCTTGGAATTTCCTTTTGAAAATAAGAAGCATGTGTCTGCTTATTTTTTTAGAGGAGCTCACTTTAAAGAGACCTTGGACTATTACTGTATTGTTAGATTGTGTTCTGCAATATGAGATTGACAAGAGACTTTGGAAGAAGGACAAAACACTATTGTCTAAAAGTGACAGGGTTGCATGCCAAGATGCCAAGAGGGTAGACTGTGATGATTCATTTTTAAATGTTAACTTACTACAGCCTAGAATCATCAAAGAAGAAGATATCAATGATGGATTAATTATCTAGATCGGCTTGGCTATGGTCAAGTCCATAGGGGACTGTCTTGATTGCTAATTGATGTAGGAAACCACAGTCCACTGTGGGTGGTGACACCATTCCCTAGGAAGAACTACCAGAATCACATGGCAGGTGAAAATGATCAGGAAACAAGAAGGCTGCGTGGGAGAGTTCTTCATCACTCCCATTAACTATAGATGTGAAGTGACCTGGTGCTTGGGCTCTTTCCTCGACCTCCCTGACATGAGCGATTACAACCAGGATTTGAAAGTCAAATAGATTCTTTCTTCACTAAGTTTTGGGGGTTGAGGGTTTTATCATAGCCACAGAAATGAAGCCAGGACAAGGGCTTCTTTTTTGCTCATGGCGGTGTATCACATTGTGCATATAATGGAACTACTTTTGAGTTACTTAGAAAACAGTTGGGAATAGTCATAATTTCCTTCAGGGCTTCATGTGCCAGTTAAGATTCTACAAAGAATCTCAGTTAAAAAAAAGAGACTTTTCCATTTTTGTTAGGGTGGCAGATAGCTTGAGCCATTTCCTACCACCACCGGAATTTTATTCAGGGATTCGTTCTTCTAATGACGGGTATTGCCCTTGAAAAATATGACCCTTCCTGCCAGTATATTCTGCTCCTATTTATAATTTTCTATCCATGTTCATGTAGATTTGAGTAATATAAGCAAGGTAAAATTTGGAAATCTTGCCGGATAAATGATAGATAAACTCCACTGAGGAAGTAGACAGCCTTGCCTGCACCCTGTGACAAGGAGCCACGAAGATGAAGCTGATCACGTGGACAGCAAAACAGGGAGGACAGCTGTGTAACAACTGTCCTTAGCCAGGCCTTGCCCTTCTGGTTCACGTCACAGTAAGAGAAGTCAGAAAGTTCCATTTAATATGAAAAGCCACTTATTGTATGGGTTTGGATATTATTTTTATTCCATAAAGCAAAGACTCCTATCTAACATATTCTTGAAGCAAACCTTCAGGTCATGTGACGTTGTAAGAGGCAAAACTCTTAGAGACTTTTCAAAGTTAGAAGAAATCATTATCTATGGAATTGTCTGAAGTCTGCATCCGTTACACCCTGAGATGCAAAGAGTAGGAAGTCTCCAGCTGATTGTTTACACTCAATTCTTTTCCATTGTGCTGCCTATTAATATGTAACGGACAATGTAAAACTAAATGTTTTTTTGATATGTCTCTTTCATTCCCTAGGGAGATATGCCCTCTCAACTTAGACAGCATTAGGGAACTTCTAGCTGAAAAAAAAAATATCAGAATGGGCCATAAAGGTAAGATGAGACTTGTCTTTGTTTCCCTAAATGAATCTCCTATATCTCCGCCCAGGCAGGGACTATAGGTACTTAACTACAACAACATTTAACACAGTCCATACCTTCTGCTGTTTCCCTCAAATGCGCTCAGGAATTTTTGAGGACAAGAACCAGATATAACTCTTGATATATTTCAAGGTGACAACTGCACCAGGATATCATCGAAATTCTTACTAATCTAAGTTTCAATATAATTTCTTTTTATGTAGGTGGGTGTTTTACATGAATGTACCACATGTATGCCTCGTACCCTTAGGAATCAGAAAAGGGCAATGGATCCCATGGGTCTGAAGTTATAGATGGTTCTGAGCTACTTTGTGGGTGTCTGGAATCTAACCCAAGTTCCTACCTAGATGATGCTCTTAACCACAGAGCTATCTCTTCCATTCCCTAAATATGTTTTATGACATGAGAATGCATGGTTATATTTTTCTCATTTTAGTTTAGAAGAGTTAAAGTTCTTAAGTGGGGCAGGATAAAAGGCTAAGTTAGGAGAAAGGCCACAAAGGGAAGTACAAGTAACTCTTAGCTATCCGACCAAAGAGACAGAACATATGAGCTCTGACCTTGTGCATAAACCAGAACGTGAGATGTCGATACTCTGCAGAGAGAGCTATGGGCAGGAAGCTTTGAGTAGTTACAAGTGCCTCAAAGACCAAAAGTGCATATTTAGGACTGGGAAAGAGAGGCCCTGACAACTAGATATGGTTTATATATTCCAGAAAATGAAGGAAATTATGACATTTCACTGGATTATAAAGTATTTGGGGAAAATTTTGAAACTGAAACTTGAAAGTATCAAAACTGAGAACCTAGTGAGTCTAGCGTCAGACCGAGAAAAGTCAAATAAGTGATGCGAGTTACTCCCATGGAAACGTTGACAAATGAAATAAACAGCAGCTCATACAAATGTAGGATAACAACCCAACGACAGAACAGCTTCCGAATGTGCATTCCTTTTAGGTGTGCATGGATTATTAGCCAAAGCTTACAAACTTCTGGGATATAAAACTTTTTAATATTTCAAACAGTTGGAATTTCCCAGTATATGGCTTGTCAGCCAGGATAATAAGAATCCTGTCGGGGCCGGAGCACTACCTGAAACCTGGAATAGAGGGGGCAGTGAGGAGCAGAAGTAAGACAACGGAAATTTCTAACAGACTTATCTGTTACACTGTGAAAGTATGCTTTAAGTTTTAATATGAATATTTATATATTCAGAATGAAAGTTAAAGAAAAATTAAGAGTTGCTGAACCACTTTCAAGGGAAACATGAAACACACACGTGTTCTTGTGTATGCACACACACAGAGTCCTTAAAACTAGGAAGGAATTAGCTGATGAGGCAGAGCTGGTAATGACACTCACTGTGTAAGCCTAGTGGGCCCAGTTCAACTCATGGTTTCAAAATAAAGCATGAAGGAGACTCCACAAAGCTGTCCTCGGGCCTCTACACAAATGTTGTGTGCATGTGTGCCGTCACAGCATACACACACACATATACATGCACGCACATATGCATACTCACACATGGATCATTTTAAATAGTAAAATTCATGCATCATTAGGAATGTCCCCCACACTGCATAGATTCTGTCACTCGGATTCACTGTGTTGGCTTCTCAGCTCATGTCTCTCAACGTGACCCACTAATCAAGACCCAGTTATCAGGCTGCACTAGAGAATTAAACTGCTGCTGAATAGTGTTTACTGACCCTCTCATCTATTAAAAACACAAACACTCTCTCTGGCTTGGAAAATCTGAGAGGAGGAATGAAGGAGAGACTGGAGGAAGGACTAGGAGCAGGGCTACAGGAAGAAGAGGGAAGGGGAAAGCGTTGCAAGTACATTTTAATTGAAAATTAAAAACTTAAAGATAAATAGATGTGAAAAAATGAAAATGTTCTTTGAAAGTAAGAAAAGAAGTTAAAATGCCATTATTTCAGGATGTCAGTTAAGAAAGACTTTCTTCTAGGTACATTAACTATATCTAGGGCTGTTCTTTGGGGATCTGAGCCTTCCCATGTAGCCCACCTAACTTTGCTCCCAAAATAACAGTACAGAATGAGTCATGAGGACACACCATGAAAAGGAAGCTGTATATGAATGCCTATTATGCAAACAGAGAGAAATTGGTAAGAAATTCTTTGGGTGGAAGTGGGAAGCAGGGAAAACATTTCAACTCATATCTAAATTGGGACCAAAGAATGACAGGCTATGACAAACAGATCTGATCTGTGACGTACTGCCCACAAACAAGAGCACAGAGGCTCAGACACACCTAACTCCTTAAGGAATGAGGCTGATGAGTGGCTGCTTCATACAGAGTAGACGGGAAGAGGGGGAAGTGTTGTCCTTACACAAAAGTCACGGGCGCACGTGGCAGCAGAGGGGTTTCTGTAAAGGTTTTTGATTGGGGGACAGTAATTGATCCAAAAGTACCTGACAGTAAATCTGGTCACAGGAAGATAGCAAAGGAGAAACGGCATTTGTGTTTAATGGATGTGTTCCAGAAAAAGGACAAGGACTCAAATCTGAGCACTAGGAATAGAGATAAGCAGAATGGGCAATGTTAGGACTAGAGCCGTTTGACTTGAACTTGGCAGATAAATATGAGCGAGAGGAGAGAGCTGGAGATGACGCTGACCTTCATAGCATGGCATACGAAGTGGATGGGAACACTGCTGTGGAATGGGGAGTATCAAGAAAGATGGAGATACTGTTGTACAGTGTTTAAAATCCAGGACAAGGATGAATTCAGGAAAGGGGGATACCATTGAGTGATAGGCCTTTTGTACTACATTACTGTGCATTACTGAGAGACTTATAGAGAATAGTAGACATATCACAAGTAACATCTTCCCAATCTTTCATCCACTATCATGATTACAGTATCATGAGAGGTTTACATTAGGGTATGTACAGAGCTTTTTAAAGGGCTAACACAAAAATAGGACAGGGTGAGCTATGGGGAAGCCATGAGATGACCAATTGGAAGCCATGGTTTATGTTAACCTGGTTGACTGTGGACAGCTTAAATTCTACAACCCTTTGTTTTGTTATTTGAAAATGGTTTCCTTTCAATGGGGTGTGAGGCTCAACTGATCTACTACCATGGGGAGCACAGTGAAAACTACAAAATGATTTCTACATGACTTGTGTCAGTTTTAATGCGTCCATTAGTTTGAAATTAAAAATCATTGATTGAAGTTAATGTCCCAAATATTTGTAGGAAAATGGATTGAAACTCTATTGCAGGATTAATCACAGTGCACGACTTTTATTTTCCTCCTTCCTTTTATTTCAATTCCTCGGGGAAGCAAATCTTTCCCTTACCCCGATTAAATCTATGAGGCTACAAATGTAACATAACACACAATATACATTATAAAAACAAACCCTGAGACATTTGTCAGGGGCAAAATAAAAGAATCTGAAAAATGGAAGACATCAAGCATTTTACTTAGTGCAAGATCCTCCCATTATTTCTTTTCCCTTTAATAAAGTTCACACTTTGTTGCTCTCCTGAAAACCAATTGTTTCAGAAGCACCTCTCTCTTCATCTTTAATATGACTCTTGGCTGAAGCTCTCAATTCTATCCAGGCAGCATTATTACATATTGTACAAAATCGAGCATTAGAGATTAATTACATGGGAAGAACACTGGATGGCTCTGGAGTCTCTTTGGGTAGTAGTGAAGGCTACCCACCAGGAAACTGAAAGCTTTGGTGGATTTAATTAAAACAGCTGTTTCGTTGGCTCTACTATGCAAGTAGTGACTCTGAGTTCTGTGAAACAAAAAGAATAATCCAGAGAAATACTCGAATTTAAAGGAATGAGATACTCGAAGGTGAGGGGTAGAACATGGCAGGACGCAGAGCAGAGTGCACTAACAGAAACCACCGCCTCCTCCCTTTCACCAAGTCCTTTCCGAGGACTTGAGTCAGAGAAACTCTCAAGCCTCCTCCCCCCGTGTCCTCCCTGCTGTCTGTAGAGCAGAAAACCTGAGTGGGGTTAAAGTAGGTGCTAGTCTACACCAGGGAGATTACCTATAATTCAACTCTCCCAAATAACGGATGAGCCTTCTATCATTACTTCCCCAATACTGAATAAACTTGAATGTGCACAAAGTCAACTTCAGCATTCCAGCTCCAATCAGGAGCCCAGACACAGCTTACAAAACTTTGCTGTGTATCTTCAATAAATGCTAAAGTAATTTTGATTTCAGTAGAGCCAAGTTCTTTGAAAGCTTAATTATTTTTCAGTCCCGTGATTCATAGTAAGTGGCCATTCTATGTCCTGAAACTGGAAACCAAACATTTTATAAGATAACTTCTATAAAGACAGCAAGAGGTCGTGTGGAATAGCAGCAATAAAAATTACATGATTAAAAAAAAAATCAAGCATCCATGCCATGCTATTCTTTGCTGGAGGCCATGCAGATAACTTTCCCAGTCTCACAACATACTTCAGAGATTATGCTTCTGTACTGTGGTATAGACAAAAGACATTCAGCAGGAGACATGAGGGGTTCGGGTCCTAGCTTGGTTCCTCTGTGGTTTGTTCCATCTCAGTTCCTTTACCTATGAAATGAAGTTGGCTGTAGGGCAAACTGATGATTAAATGAATGAGTCAATGTGAGGTCCCAACGAATGGTGCACAGCGGGAATTACCATGGTGATTATTTCATTTTGGTCTGGAGCAAGAGAACAATCTCAGGATTCTCTGCCAATCATTCTCAAAAGTGAGGTGATCCTCTTTCTACTAGTGCTTAATTCATTTTATAACACAGAATTTGGTTATATGTAGTGTAAAATATTTTTATGAAAGACAAGTTTGCTCAATGCTACATGTATCACAGTTGATTTTCTCTTAGTTGGTGTGTCTGGGTGAACAACTTTTTGTTCTAATTAATTTTGGCACTTATAAGAAAAATGAAGACAGGAAGAGGAAATAACATTCAGCTGGTTTCTACCATGAGTTTGTTGTTTTGCCATAACTTCCTTGGCTTGCCAGCTTTTTGTCCTTTGCCCTTGTAGTTACTATGATCAAGTATTGTAGATTTGTGCAGCCTTTCTTTGTACTCTGTCCATGAATTTAAGGAAGGGGTATCTGGGGCACGGAAAAATGGCTAGTGGTCAATAGCACTGTATGCTCTTAAAGAAGACTCTGATTTAATCCCAGCACCCACATGGCGGCTCAGAACCATCTATAAGTCAAGTCCCATAGGATCCAATGCCCTCTTCTGGCCTCTGTGTGCACTGCAGGCATGCAATGCACAAACATACAGGTAGGCAAAATACTCAAACATTTCAAATGAAGTGGAGGGGGTAGTTAAAACGAGGAGGTGGAGATCTGAAAGACCCTCCTTTTTTATGAGCCAGGAATAGTCCAGGGATGAGATGAGGTTGTGGGCAGGGTTTAAAGGAGGACATTAAGGTCAGCACATTCTAGTTGTTAATAATGCTGCCCACATCCTTGTCAAAAATAATAGACTGCCTCAGAATTATCCGCAAGTCTTCAATCTCCATCCTGGGTATTTCATTTTCATCACTTTTCTTGATGTTATTTACTCTTTGGGGATTACTTCAAATTTTTGTTTATCTCAAAAGTCGGTTGAGTTTTCTGGGATCTTGTTTGTGTGTTTGTTTTTGTGTTTAGGATATCTGAGTCAACCTTAAATGCCATAATCTCTCATTAATTTGAGGCATGATGTAGTTAGGCCACAAGGAAGCGAAGGCTTGCAGCTTTCACCGAATATAAAATTAAATTCACATGGATCATCTTTATATATAACATTGTGTTTGCAGCAAAATGTGAAAAGAAGATTCTTCCAAAATCACATATGATAAAACTTAGAAATGATGTGGACAAGACAGTCACCAAATCTGTACTACTACTATCATTTTCCATTCAAACATACATAATTTTAAATTGCATGATTGTATTAAAAATAAGGTAATAAACAGCTAACAAATAGTGATATTGCTGACATATAAAATACAAAAGTGTAAGATGAAATTTACAACCAGACTAAGTGATAAAAATTATTTGAAAATTAAATTTAAAATGAATATAAAGTGTTGGGAGCACTAGAACCTGTGAACTTGAAGTTATGAGCTTGTGAATACAAAGTGTTGGGAGCATTAGAACCTATGACCTTGTGAAAATGCTCCACAGTAAGTCTTCCTAGTTGGCCAGCAAGACAGGGAAAGCCAAGGCTTTGTAGGTTATGAAATAAGATCAGAAGGAATTGGTGGACAATGCACAGGGCTAAGCCTTGTAACAAATAATAGCCTTGGAGGGAGAAGACAAAGACATTCTTATAACAAGAGTTCTAGCATAGCTGACTGGATCAATGCCATCCCAGTACTGTCAAAAGGTCACTGCTTTGGGGTTTGAACTCGGGATCTTCAGCATGGATAAATATTTGTTGAAATGAACAAAAATAGAAATGGTAAAAAATGCCTTTAGTGATCAAAGAAATGTAAACTTACTCTACTCTGAGGGTCTGATTCACCCCAGTCAGGATGACTATCATCGTGAAAAAGCATGAAAACAAAGCCCCGTGGAGATATGAGATAGAGGAATACTTACCCATTGCTAATGGGGATACGAGCTGGTGCAGGCACTGTGCAACTCAGTGAAGATCAACTAAACAGAAAATGGCTATAGGATCGTGATACACCCTTCCTGGGCATACACCCAAAGGATTCCATACCCATGAAAGAAATTCTTGCACATCAAGATATATCATTGCTCTTTTCACACTAGCAAGGCTTTGCTAGTGTGAAAATGAGGTGCCTGTACAAAATGGGACTTTTCCAGTTACAAATAAATATGAAAATTTCAGGAAACTAGGTGGAACTGGAAATGATATTGATGAAAGTAACTTAGGCTCACAAAAGCCAACCCTACATGGTCTCTTTAATATGCAGATTCTAAATTTTAATACTTGTATATATGAATATTAATGTCAGAGTAAGTGAAGATAGGGGCCAGGAAATGAGAAAGAGACTCATGAGAAGGGAAGAAGAAGGCTTTAAGAGCAAATGTGGGTATGGGTAGAGATACATGTGCTATTAAAGTGGAAGGGGATTACTAGGGGCTGAAGAGTGTAAATGAGAATGGGGGAGACCAACTAACACCATTGATGTAAGAAAATGCCACAATGAAACCAGATATTTTGTAAAGAAAAAAAAAACTTAATTTAATTTACAATTCTAAAGTGGGAAGGGGAGATTTTCCAGTGTTTAACCACTGCCACACAAGTCCGAGAAGCAGAGTTCAGATCCCAGGCACTGACAGAAATGCCAGGAGGGCATGGCAGCCAGACTGAGAGATCAGCATTCTGAAGGCAGAGACAGGGCATCCCAGAAGCAGGCTGAATGACGTTATCTCTATGAATAAAGTGGAAAGTGACCCAGGAAGACTCCGCAGGGAAACCTTGAGTCTCTAACTGCAAGCAGAGCAAGCATACACACATGCACGTGCATCCTCATGTATGCCAACAGGCATGCACCCAAGCAGACACAACACATCAACACACACACACACACAAACACAAACACACACAAATGCCCAGGAACACACACACGAGAGAAAAGATGTAAAGGATGCATAAGGAGAGACAAGAAAAAAAAAAAACGGTAAAATTCTTTCTACAAAACAAATCCCCAAATATGAAAACAGCTAATGCCACCTTTAATGCCTTTATTGCTTCTCTCCACTTCAGTCAACAAGCCTGGTCTGCTTCTTGCACCTGCATTTTCTTTTTGTCTTTTTCCTGTGGCCAGCAAAATGTGCCAAGCCTACTGTCATGGCTTATGAATGAAATAGAGAATCATTGCCCTCTGGGAATAGTGTCAAAGTGTCTCAAGGAAATTAGTTTATAGATCTTACTGAACCTTCAGATAGGATCTTTCTGATCAGTCTATTCTACACCATGTCTCAGAGTTTCTCTAATGGTCTAACTTCCATATAAGGGTGAGCTACTTAGTGACACACCCTTTCTCCCCAGAGACCCTTTACTGTCTGCTTTCTCTGTCCTTCTACGGGAGTCATTACCTTCAGATGCACTAATTATACTCAAAATCCTTGCTCATGGTCTGTTAGTAAATAATTAAGTCTAATATCAAGAAAGTCAGATGTGAAAAATAAACCAAAGGAACACAAGTATTCTCAGGGAGAAATGGTCCAAGGGATGATCGTGGCAAAGTTTTAATATGAATGTGTTTAGTGCCCAAATACAGATGAAGGTCACGCATTATGAAAGAAAAGCAAGAGATAATGGAAGAACAATAGGGAGAATGAAGCAAGACTGAGAAGATAGGAAACAAACCCAAATGTTTTTCTGAATGAATATGGGGGAGGGATGGATTGAGGAGATGAAAGAGGGAAATGGGCAGATGGGATATTAAATAAATAAAATTTAAAAAGTAAAATAAGATTCATTTATACTTGAAAGAAAGAATACTGGCATGGAGACATACGCTAGTAAAAAAAAATTCAAAATCCCAACAGATACAACAACAACAAAAAAAGTTAACACTGGACAAGATTGAAGGGGGAGATATTCAAATGTATTTAAAAGAAACTTATCTAGAATATAATGTGGAAGAGGAAACGGGCAATGTGCGAGGGGGAATTCTGGGACCCCTGGAATATGGAGTGCACAATCCCATCAGCATGCTAGAGTTGTGGGATAATGACCAAACTACACAGAAAAAAAAATAAGACATTTGAAGAAACAGGAATGTTCCTACTGTTCTGAGATCAAAGCGACTGAAAGTATGAAGTAGGACAAATACAAATGCCTGAATAAAAATAAACAGACAATGCTTATTTCAATGGCAGACTCTCAAGGAAAAAATCATAGAAGCTTCCAGACAGACAGGACTGATGATATGCAAAGGAAAAGGCATTTGAGTGACGGCAAACCACTCATCAGAGATAATAGATACCAGATGACAATTAGAAACAGCAAAATGCTGAGAATGCTAATTATGACCTCAGATGGTACAAAGTAAAGGCATGTAAGGCCATGGTTGTACAACACCAGCAAAAAAAAAAAAATGCTATAGGAATAGTTCATGGGCATAAATTTATAGCAAAGTTATTGGTAATTGTGTTTCCTCAAAAGTCTAACTCTGTGGAAGGATTTGAGCCAGACCAGATACATAACAAAGAGAAAAACTTCCTCTTCGCACTTGAAAGCTCTGTGATGTTTAAAAAAATAAGGGTGGAGAGCATGACAAGGAACAGTCATCTATTCCATAGCCTTGGGTTGGGAAACAACTCTTAGAAAGAGGCTTTTGGGAAACCGGTTAGATTCTATCTTCTGCCAATCCAATTCAGCTGAGTTAGTTAACTGCAACACAAACACAAGGAAAAATGAAACAGCCACGAAGACCAACCTTGAGATTCATGATTCTCTCCCATCAAACACTGGAATGTGGAGAGGATCTGGGAAGAGTTGGGGGAGGGGAAAACATGATCAGACTGCATTGTATGAAGAAAATCCTTCAATAAAGAATTATGAAAATGCAAAAAAACATTAATATAGCCCTACTGGACAGGACAAGCCATATACCCTGACTTAAATTCCTACTGATAGCCATCTAAATATACTGACAGTTACATCGTTCTTTTCAATGCATTGATAATTTAGTTAGACTCTCAGAGGTCAGAAATGAATAAAATGTGAGCACACAGAGGAATAGAGCAGAGAAAGCAACCTGATAATGTGGGATTGTTAAGTTTACGACACTGAGCTTTGGTTCCCTTGTCTTCATGGTACCAAAAGGACAAAATAAAGATTGCCACAGGTGTACGTGCCATAAACGACATCTCTCTCCCAGAGGTTAGAAGCCACACCAGCCTGCAGTTCCAATGCAAAGGTTAACAGGAGACAGCCCATGAGGAAGAAAAGAATGGATGCTGAAGGCATCATTTCAGAACTCAAACTTTGATTTTTACCTTGTTAGTGTTTGAGTAGTGTTGAAAACATGTTCCAATTTTATGTAATACAACTACAACTTGCGTCAAAGAAATCAGGCTAAGTTCCAAAAACCTGGGAAGTCCCAAATCTCTGGCTGTATCACCAGGGATGTTTACTACATTCATCCAGTGTAGTAATGATCAATTCCGTCTAGATATCCTTCAACCTAAAACCCAAATTAAACATTTGGGAAGTTGGTGCAAAGGATTTTCATAAACCTCAGGCCAGACTGGGTTACTAAGTGAGCTACAGGTGAGTTGGCCCTACACAAAGAGACCTTATTTAAAAAATCCACATACAAACTAAATTCAGTTAAAGCACAAATTTCCTAAAACACTAGGAAGATACAATTTTGAGGATAAAAGAAAATTGGATAGTATGCACAAGTCATATATTTTTTATATGTACATTTTCCAAAGGAAGGAAAATGTGATCATTCCTGCAATTATAGGTTCTACGCCAGTATTTTTAATAGCTTCTGTCATTACCCATTTCCTAGTTCATGTGTCCTCATTAACCACTGTGGTTGGTGGGGCTTTTAAAAAATTATTTATTTAGTTAGGTAGTTTGTGTGTGTGCATGCATGTGTGTGTGTATGCACATGCATGCACTCGTGCATGTGTGTGTAGGTCTAGAAGACACCTTGTGTGAGTCAGGGAGTCCATTTTCTCCTTCCCACTGAAGGTTTCATGCTGATTCCTTTCCGTCAAGTTCATACACAGACTAATCTAGAACCAGTAATAGAAGTATATCTGCACGGGTGAACTTTCTGGAATGCATGCTTCTTGATCTGTAAGGAGTCTGCAAAACCCACAGAAACAGAAACAAAAAAACTGTAGCTGAGTCTCAGATATATATTTTTTACAGTGTTGCACCTCAGCAGAAGATAGCATACATTCCTTCTAGAGACTAGGAGCACAGGGGAAGTGAAGGAAACTATGTGAATGAAACACACAAGCAGCCATGATCAAGAAAAGTGAGTCTAAAAAAATTGAGGAGACAATTAACTAGTATGGTGCTTTCAAAAAAGGGTGAAAACTTAGAATAACTTTGTCACAGTGCTGGGAGTTGAACCTAGGATCTTGCGGCTCCTAGGCAAGTGCTTTGCTCCTGGGCTACAAACTTACCCTATGCTGGTACAATTGAAGATGCAGATGGAATTGATGAAGTAGGCTGATTTATCAGTAAGTGGCATTAAAACTGACAAAAGAGTAAATCAAAGGTCTAAATAATGATGTCATTAGAGTTGACCCAAAACTCATTCAGGCCAAATAGCAAACTTCCAAACATTAGGATACAGAATGAATTTTTGGAAGGCAACATTAACAATAGTTTACTTGATATATTTGTTCATAAGGGTGATGGTATTTTCAAAAATTTAGTTAAAATGTGAAAGGTTGGCACGATGCTGCAGGAAGAGTCATTATCTTCATTGTCTGATGGGATATTTCTCCTACAGCTTCAGTACGGGGTGATTGTGATATCAAGTGTTCTTTCTAACCTGGGTTATTTAATAATGCTGCTAGCTTTTTAAGGGTGACTATAAGTTATAGATAAAAAGTCTGCATCAACATATTCTACTAGACAATGTTAATTTGGAATTTAATTGTGAATAAATCTGAAAAAAATGAAACCTAAATATTCTATATTTATAGCTACTAAATGAGTTTTGAACTCAGTGTTGTCTTTTATATGAAACATTTAATTTTCAGCCCTTGTAAATCAAATACACCGAGAGTTTAAAATGCTATTTTTAAAAACACCACTTTCCCAAGTTTAGTTGGCAGAAGATACCTCTAGAATGTGTTTAGTCATTTGTGTATATAAAATGAGTCACAAGGACCTAAAGTAGGACATAATTTTGCAATCTCTTCCTTCATTACATGTCTGACTTGTAATACATCCTATTGTATCACAAAAATTCATTCATATAGAAAACAATCATTATATAGATGCATGTTGAGGAAGTATAAGGCTCAGCTTCATGTGGTGGCTTATACTAATGAGTTCTAAGCCAGCCATGAGACACTGCAAAGCATGTAAGTAAGCAAAGGAGGGAGAAAGGAGAAGAGAGGGAGGGAGACAAGACAAGACAAGAAAAGAATTAAGAAGTTTAAAAGCTAATTCAGTACATAAGGCATTAAATAAAAATAAAAAGGGATGACAATTTCGCCGTTGTGTCAAAATAACGAACCTTGATATTTATAATTTTTAAAAGTTTAGCAGATCATCTTTTCAAAGCTAAATGGTTCCCTTTGCTCTTGAATAGGAGAGGATCGCCAGCCTCCTCCACCATTGTGTGGGATTACTCTTCAACAAAGCAAAAGATATAAACTATATAGGTATCCACAAAGTACAAAGCTGGTAGGGTCACAGATAAATTAATCTTCAACCCAATAACTGAAGAGGAATTCGCAGGTGATTCATTAAAATTTAGAGCAAATTCTGAGATGTGAGATCAATTTCATTTCTGTATCTAAATGCAAGGAATTAAAAACTGAAATTTACAAATTGGAAAAATATTTATGATTACATAACAATATAAAGTACTAATGACCAAAATATTGCCAAATTTGGGCAGACCTTCTATGAAGAGAAGACAAGCATTATTGAAAAAAAGTCTACACACTGAGAGAGATACTGCTTTCTGAGATTCCAGCACCTAATGTCCAGGAAGTGTCCATTGTTACTACACTATCTATGGATCCAACTCAATTCCAATGAAGATGCCAATATGGTGTTGCAGGGAGTGGCGGGGGATGTAGGGAATAGAGGTGCTTTAAGATGAATATAAAATGTACAAGGAGAAGTGAGGGTGAAAATAGCCCTCTGATCCTGAAGAAAACTATACAAGGAATGTCTTAGCAAGGATCTATCTCTGGAAAAACACTGTGTTGCTTTCGGCTGTATAGTACTTTTGCAGGACTGTGCCAATGAAGCAGAGCAACAAAACCATTAATTGGGATGGAGCTAGAAACCATCTGATGTCTGAGTTAGTACAGGGATGACTGGGAGGTAAGTATACATGGTATTGAGATAATTAGTCATTTAGATAGAGAAAAAAAGAAATCCAACTCACCTATTATTCAACAACCAAGCTCAACTCAAGAGTGGATGAAAAATTATGTTTTGATGGCAAAACTGAAAACTCGTAGTGGGCAATAAGAAAGAATATACTTCTGTCATCTGGGTAAGAAAATTATTTCTTGAGCAAGGTTTTAAAAAAAGTGATAAGCCAAAGGGGAAAGATAATAAGAAAAACAAGACCCTCCAGTTCCTCATGCCGTTGTCTCACTTGATTGTGACCGGATCAACAGAATGTCTGAAGGTAGGTGATACGTGAACAACCTCAAAGTGATAAAGTGGGGGCTCCAGGTAAAGGGGAGGAGCATCCTCACTTACAAACTCCTACCTCCTCACACTGGCAGGGGGACTGAGCTTCCCCCCAAAATTACAAACCATAGCAAACACTGAAAAAAGCCAGGGGAACTGTTTGTAGCTCATTAATAATCAAATAAACAGAACGTAGAAAGAATTCTAATAAGGCACTAAGACAATGTTGATCTGATGAAAATCCACAAGAACCTGAGGAAACCCTTTGCTATGACAGAAAAGGAGTCCTGACAACACATTCACAGACAACTAAACCTGCACAAGTCACAAATGTAATCTTCATTCAAATATTTATGCAGTGTGAGGAAAGAATGTATGTACTTAAAAAAATGAATGTTTATATATGGCTGGCAGAAGTATAAATGAATACAATCATATTCAAAAGCAATTTGACATTGCCTACTAGAGTGGGAAATGAATCTCACCTCTGGCTGATATGCACACTCCTATATGTATATCCTAAAGAAAAATTTGTCTGTTTCTATTATCTGTGGGTGAAGAAATTATCACAACAGTATTGGTTCTCACAAAAAAAAAATCTGGAAATGACTCATTATCATGTCATATTGACACAGAGGATAACAATAGAGTGGTAAATCCAGAGAAATGGGTTAGAAAGTTTCATAACAGAATAGGATAAGACTGAGTAACAGAAAATCAAAAGAATATGTGATTGGGGATGGATGTTAGTACCCATAATAAACTGTGCTCTGAAGGTCAGACATACACAGTAGCAGACATTACACTGCTTTGCATAGAAACCTGGAAGGGAATGTCGGTAGCTTTGGGCTTGGAAGATGTGCAAGAGGGGAAAAACAAAAAGGGACACACAGATTTATTTTTTAATTGAATAAAAACATTTGTTAATTTAGTCAAGATTCATAAGTGACCTAAAGTTTTCGGTAGGGTAATTTTCAAACCCCCTCAAAGGGCATCCATGGGCTTTCATTCCATTCCCCTCTCAGTCCTTCCATGTCCACCCCTTCTCGCTGAGCCCTGCTGCACCCTAAAAGTCTATTTCGTGTTGTCCTTATAGTCATGGAAGTTTGGTCAAATTCCTAGTGTTCAACCCCTAAGGGAGGATGAATCATTCTCTGCCTGCATTGATGCCAGAAACCATCAACTGAGGAAAGCCATGTGGTGGCCTGAGCCAGCTCCCACACTCCCATGCTGCTGCCTGCACTGTAAAGCTTTGGGACAGCAACGGTTAGGACCAGGTTGCCCATGAGGGGTGGTACCAGTTCTCCAGCATGTACAAGTATAAACATCACTTTAGGGGAGCAGCCCAGATCACAGAGGTCTGCATGGGCTTTGGAGATTACATGGCATCATAAACATCAAAGTGGCCCTCTGACCTACTCTTAACACTAAGTGACTATGTGGGCCACAAGCCTCACCATGGCTTCAGGAGGTTACACATGCCAGTCACTTCAGCTTGGTACCCCAAGACAGCTAAGCCCAAGGACATCACCTAGGAATCAGGCAGAGGCACAGACTATGTATGTCCTCATGAATTGCAGGTTTCATCATGGCCTGAGACAGCAGCCTGGACCATTAACACTAACAGGGGGTGGTGGTCCTTCGAGAAAATCTCATCCAGAAAGCATATCTTTTGTCATCTCAGGTGTCTGTTGGTACCCAGAGCCAGGAATGGGAAGGCAGATTTGGAGGTTTGGTCTACATCTACATAAACTCTTGGCTATTGCACACTGTCTCATACACTGCATTGCCCAGTAGAGACAATCTCATCCCTCACTCTCACCAGTCACCATCACATCTCTGGTTCTGCCTCTCTCTATATAGTGCGTGTACCATGTTAGCTTTCTCTTTTCCAACTCTCCATCACACATCTGTTCTTTGTAGTGTTGTCCAGCACTCGGCTGCCTCCTCCAGTCCATACATAGAGAATTTAAAGTTTATTGTGTTGTTTTTACACCCAATTATTCAGGGAAAATGGTACAATTTCTGTATTCTCTCAATTATATTTCAAATAAATGCTGATTGGTCAGTAGCCAGGCAGGAGGTATAGGTGGGACAACCAGACGGGAAGTAGAGGCGGGTTAATGAGAACAGGAGAATTCTGGGAAGAGGAAAGCTTGATCCACAGTCCTGGCCCAGACACAGAAGAAGCAAGATGTGACTGCGTTGCTGAAAAGGTACTGAGCCATGTGGCTAACACAGATAAGAATTATGGGATAAAATAAGTTTTAAGAGTTTATAAGAAGCCTGAGATACTAGGCCAATCAATTTATAACTAATGTAGACTTCTGTGATTTCTTTGGGACTTAACAATTGTGGGATCCAGGCAGGACAGAAAACTCAGACAACAAGAAAAGATGAAGACTAAAAGTTGCATACATGACATTTTAAAAGTCACTTTTATAAAAAAATACTGTAACATTTCTGGGTGGTGGTGGCACTTGCCTTTAATCTCAGCACTTGGGAGGTAGAGGTAGGCAGATCTCTTTAAGTTGGAGGCTAGCCTGATCTGTGAGAGCTAGCTACTTCCAGGACAGCTAGGACTGTTACACAGAGAAACCCTGTCTCAAAAAAAAAAAAAAAAAAAAAAAAAAAAAAAAAAAAAAACCAAAACACTGTAAAAGTATTAACAAACTAGGCAAAGCTGTTTGCAAAATATAGAACATATAAAAAAGATTGATATTACTAATATTTATGGAAATTTGAAACATTGAGAGTAAAATATTACAGTCAAATGTTCCCCAAAGAGTAAACAAAATAGTTAATCTTTGTTTACATGGCAGTTGAAGATATTTTTGATTTTAACTCGCCCTATTTTGAGAATGATAAACTATATTTTCATATACCATTCTACTTAATATCTACTTTTAAAAATACAAAAAATCTTTTAGTAGAAAATACTGGGAAAACAAGTTTGGTGGTAGGTATGTCATTTGCCATTATGGACAGAAATTGGATAGTATCTCCCCAAATTAGTTTTGTCCCTAAGTTATCATTTTAGAAATTTAACCTAAAGATACATATACATAACAAATAGTTTAACAGCAATTCAAATTGACAAACTAATGACTGAATAATAATTTTATCATCTTTTAATTGGGGTACCATGCAGTTGTATAGTAGAAAAAGTAACCCACATGTTACCCTACTTAAAGAACTTAAAATAAAAATAAGAAAGATATGAACTAATGGGTAAACTAATAAAATATGCCTTATTTACTCATATGTGCCAAAATGGTGAAGGAAACTTCAAGTAATAGGTTGGAATCCCTATATGTGGTTAGTGGAGGTAGGTGGTTTTGAAATGGAAGAAATGGATTAAGACAAAAATATACCATTTTCCCCAGTGTATGTTTGTGTACTTGACTTCAAGAACTATGCTAAAAATGCAATCAGCATGATGTATAACTTGAAAGGGATAAGGGAAATCCCTAAAATGGACTATAAACAGAACAAAATGGACCAAACTCGATTTCAGATGAATAGTCTAACCACAGTAAAACTGAGAGGGTGACTAACCCGAGCATTTTTGCAACGGCAGTTGAATTAAATACCCTCGGTTAAATACAAAAAGAAATGTAAACAATTTGAACTCTGGAGTTTTCCTTTTCCCCTGCCGAGGTATGAGTAAGCAAATTTGAAATTACATTCTATGTAATCTAGGATTTAGAGAAATAAGTAAATATATTAGGGATAATGAAAGACAGATTTTCCACTCACCAAAAGGAAATTACATGTATGGAAAAAGATGCTGGTAGGAATGCTGGGGAGATGGATTGATACTGAGCTAAATAAGCTCTGGCTTATGTATGTATGTGTGCCTAAAATTCGTATGCAGATATATATGTAATATATGTGAAGCATATGTGTCTAAATACACAAGACCATGTATATATTTACATCCACTTGCACATGCCTATAACAATTTCTCTATTACATTTCATCTGCTTGCTCACATTTATCACATATATGTAGATTGATATAGAAGTTGAGATGTATGTATGTAAATACACACACATACAGTGATGGGTAATTCAATATGTCTTGGGTTTGTATGAGTGTATATGCACTCATATACATGTTTACTTATTCCATTGACTAAGAGACCTAGCTGCAGTTAATAGCAATAAGTACACTTTGTACTCACATGGGACTTCCTAAGCATTCTTTTCCATGGAAGGAAGAGAAACCTCTAAAGCAAATGACTAATTCTAATACTGAGGACATTAAAGGGAGCCTTAAATGCCTTCTGTAAGATAAAGAGGTTCTCAAAAAGAAGAGGAGTATATCCTAAAGGTATATCAGTGATACAGTTGAAGCACACAGGCCTTTGCCATTTCAAAATGGCTTAGTAACACAAGCTTTATATTTCAATTATACATTTTATATATTCCTGCTGCAACTTTTCTGTATGTTATCTGTGAAATCTTGGCATGGTCTGAGATTGGCCAAAGGTCAAAATAAACTGATGTGGCTGACCTGGTAGAAACAATCTTACTGAAAAAAAAAATCAGAGCTTTCCTTCTAGTATTGAGGGTTAGAGAAGACCCAGGAAATCATACTTCATCCTTGTCGCGAAGACCTCCTGTGTCTGGAAACCAACTGAGTCTTTGGATGCTTGGTTTCAAGACAGATAGCACACTTCCCCAATTTCAAGATTTCCTCAATGACTTCAATAACTTTATTGCCCAAGTCCTTACCTACCATGTATGCACCTTAAGGAAGTGATCATATTTATGCTTTTTATCAGTGAGTCATGTCAGGCCATAATATGCATGAGGAAAGCATGTGGAAACTAAAAAGAGACCACCTTTCATATTTGCAGTTTTACGAAGGGTCTGATGTGTCCCCTCCTGATATTGAATGCCAAGAAAGGTGTAGAATAAAAGAGAGGGTACAGAAAGGAATTTAGAGGCCATGTGTTTGAGCACATCATGTATCTCATATTCAAATTCATAGCATAACAAATAGAATCACGAGTTTTTTAATCAGGAAAGCCTAAGGCAAATGCCATGTTAGCAACAACAATTGTGTGACCTCAAACAAGTCATATGACTTCCTTCAAGCGAATTATTTTTTTCCTCATTTTTTTTATTAAAGATTTCCATCTCCTTCCCTCTTCCTTCCCCTTCCCTCCCCTCCCTTCCATCCATACCCCCTCTCCACCCCTCTCCAAGACAAAGAGCCATCAGGGTTCCCTTCACTATGTTAAGTCCAGGGTCCTCCCAGCTCCCCCTAAGTCCAGGAAGGTGAGCAACCAAACTGACAAGGCTCACAGTGAGCCCGTCCATGCTGTAGAGTTCATGTTCATTGCCGTTGTCCTTGGTTTCTCAGTCCTCCTCCACCATCAGCCACATTCAGAGAGTCCAGTTTGGTCCCCTGTTCCATCAGTCCCATTCCAACTGGACTTGGTGGTCTCCCGTTAGATCTGTCCCACCGTCTCAATGGGTAAACGCACTCCTCACGGTCCTGACTTCCTTGCTCATGATCTCCCTCCTTTTGCTCCTCATCGGGACCTTGGGAGCTCAGTCCGGTGTTCCTATGTGGGGCTCTCTCATTTTCTCCATCCAATGCCAGGTGAAGGTTCTATTATTTTTATCCGAAAAGATATTTAATACAATTCTCTCATGCTCTCAAAGTGACAAACTTATTAGGTGTTGAAAGGGAAAGTCAATTTTCTCTTACACTTTCTCTATTGCATCCCAATAATATTACGAAAATACAAGTTGTAGAGAGAGGCTTTTTAAAAATATCTATAAACAGAAGATTTAAATATTAAACCTTTCCCTGACAATTCAAAGATTTGAGTTTTATCTTTTTATCTAGTCCTACGTTTTCCCCAAATCGTTCTTTCATTCATGATGCAATTAATATGGGAATATACCTCAAACCTTGTTCTTGGCAATTGTAATAATCCTGTATTCTTTAAATATAATTGAGGAAAGGTGGACTTTAACACTATACAAGCCCCACTATTTGTGTTGCCCTAACAGTTAAGAAATTCCAATATATCTGAGCCCTCCAGTCATAGAACTCTTTACCATGAGGCTAGGACCAGCAGAAAAACAATAAAGATACAAAATGTCATTTATAGTCAGATCCCCAATTTGTTTATTATAGAAACTTTAATGATGGTTTTACACAAAGACAATGTAACCTCCGTCCTTATGATAATAAGATTATTTCTCACAGCCAGACTAATAAGTTAATACCATCATTATTTCCCTGTGTGCAACATTAGATTAAAGCGTCTTTATCTTCCAATTAACCTGCAATTATGGGCCTTAATATCTGACATTCTCCTGGATTTGGGTTAATCCATACAATGCCAATATTTAAAGATAAGGTCCCCAGGTCAATCAGCTAGAAACCATTCCCAGAAGCTAATGCTAATCAAATTTGTTCATTCAATTCAGGGAGTATATTGCTATGATAAGTTTTCGAACAGATGTTTGACACTGAAGAATGTTCTTTATATTAGAATTTAAATCACCTTTGTTCAGTACTAACAAAGGTTGTTTAAATATTCTTGGGGGTTGACCTGATTAGGGTGTTTAATCAGAAATAATTGAAATACTAGTCTTTTATAGAGGTTCAAGAACATGTTTCTCAACTTTCAATGTGGCCCTGATTAAAGTCGAGCATAAGGGATGGGTAAAATTATGATGTGGGCTGAGGAATTAGCCTTAAGCACATGTTCATACGGCAAGTAGATTTTTACAAGCCGACATGCAAACTTTGTGAAGTAATTTTATTGCATTCTCTCCAAAACTTAAGTAGATTGACATAATTGCCTCCCTAATATTATTCCTTAATTCATATTTTAAACTCTTGTTTGATGTTGGGAGATCTAAAAATTAGGTCAGATTAAATGTAGCTTAAATTTGAGCTCAAAGCTGTTTAATCTTTATTTTTGCCCTGAAAGATACCCAGATACCTACCACTCCCTACTTCGATGACTTCCTACCAAAAATAAAGTTTGTTTATGTTTCATTTATCTAAGTATTCTGTAATAACATCTGTGGTAAAGAATACACATGCACTCATACGCACACAAACTCAAACACACACACATGCACACTTGTACACTCACACATGAGCACACACAGTCACATGTACACTCACATGTAGATACCTTGCCTCAATACTCCAAGTTCATCTTTTATACTATCAACTCTCGTTCAAGATAGTCATTGGAATATTTAAACAGAAAACAGCTGAATTATTTCTCTCACCTAATAAAAACATTCCACAAAGTTATCATTTCTTCTAAAACACTTTGAGGCTGGAGCTTTTGATTAAATTATCTTTTTTATTGAAACAAAAGGGGTTTTTATACAATACATTCTGATTACACTTTTCCCCTCCCCAACTCCTTTTAGATACTTCCCACCTTCTCATCTACCCAACTCCATGTCCTTTATCTCTGCATATAAAAAATAAACTAAATAACCCCCCCCCCCCGACAAAACAGAAACCAAACACACAAGTAAAAGTCTTGAAGTGTGGCTAATATACTCAGTGAATCTTGACAGAAGAGAAAGAGGAGATAGACTAGAACTCATTGGTAAAAGACAGAGCTCTCTGAACAAGACACTAACAACACAGGCACTAAGACTAACCATCAATAAATGGGACTCGGTGGAGCTGAAAACTTTTCACACTAAGTTATTTTTCTTTAAATTTTATTTTATAATCCATCTTCATTTATAAAATACCAAACACTGGTAAATATATGGTATAAAAATGATGTTTGGTTATGTGTTCGAATAGCCTTGGTGGCCTGAGGCTTCAGAATTTATTAAGGAAAGGATTGCAAATGTGAATATTATATTAACCAAAAATTTTCCTTATATGGTTAGCATGTTCTTTTATTGATCTTAACATGATATAATCATAAAAAGCTATATTGGGATATAGATCACTATAAACTTATTATGCTACTCAAAAAAAATGCTTATAACATCTATTTATACAAATTGTGATACTGTCCCTTAGAAAAGAGCCTTTCACCTACATGTGAATTAAATTTCCCCTGGGTGACTCATTTTCTTCCAATCATGAAAACTACAGTAGAAGAATCTCTCAGTAGCAACTGACACTGTGACTCTCATATCCAACTTTCCACTAAGCCTGTTCTCTACATAGGAATGTTCTGGCTTCCCACTGTCTCCATTGTAGATTCATAATCAAACCTGCTCCAACAAAGCTGTGAGCATGCACCTGAAAAAGAAGTTCTAACCTGACATCCTAGGAAAGCTAAACATGGCTGTATGCATTAAACACTCCAGACCACACTCACAATATTTTACTTCCAGATAGAATAAAAGCTTATCTTTCCTTTTTAAGCTATTTACCATGCAAGCATTCATCTCCGTGCCAGACAACCCCTCTGTTAGTTTATGTGTTAAAAATCTTGGAATAAGGGTGAATGCCATATCATCAGGAAAAACAAATCTCATAAAAACAATCTTGTAAATGAGCTGTAGCTTTAAAAACATACCATTGACTCTTCCAAAAGAAGGGCTTGCCCAAGATCAGAGGCCTATTAAAACCCAGAAATGCTAACATCTGGGGTTGTGTTGCATGAAGGCAAAGACAGAGATATATTGGTACCATATGGGAAGGAATCTGATTCCAAATCCAGCTTTGCTGGTATGTACCCCAAAGAAGTTGCCAGGTTTCTAGAATAAATAGAATCAAAGATAACTGGTTTAAAAGAGCCATAAGAACGGCATCTAAGACATTAAGCAATCCTGTAACAAAAGTGAATACATCTTGCTATATGTAGCATTTACAGTAATTCTTCAAAAGTAGCCTCTCAGAGCAGATCAGAATCATGGGTGTAAGACCCTAAAAGAGAAGTGTGTGAAATACTCATCAGGAGAAAGAAATTCCCAAGTCAGGTGCTAAGAAAGCAAGAGATGGCAGGCAAAGGTTGAGTTGAATCTTATTTCCATTGTATTATGGTAACAGTTTCCAATGCTTTGTAAATTCTTGACTGATCAGGATTTGCCCCAGGAGTCTAAAGCAGGGACATAAGAGCTCTTGTCACTGCGGGTCTGTCAGCACAGCAGCATTTAACAAGGCAAGGTTCTGACTGAGTGGGAGCTTGTAGCTTAGATTGTATCAACAGTCTGGTATCTTTTCAAAGGAGAGAAAGGGAGCTTAAACATAATTAGCAAGTGTGTATGTGTGTGTGTGTACGCATGCACACATGCACACACGTGTGTTTTGATGGGTGTACATGTATACATACACACATGTTTGTGTGCAGGCTAGATATCAAACTTAGGTGTCAATTTGAAGGTATCATTGACCTTATTTTATTTTATTTTGAAACAGGTCTCTCCCTCGAACTGGAATTTGCTGATTAGGATAAGCTGGCTGGACAATGGGCTCAGTGATTATATTAGGTCCATCTGCCTCCAGTTCCAGGAATATATGAGCATATGGTCATACCCAGCTTCTTTGCATGAGTTCTGGGGCTTAAATCTCAGGTCCTCATGTTATAAGGAAAGCTCTTTATCAGTGGAGCCACCTCCCTAAACCCTGGGTCTCTTCTTTTGAGAGAGTAACTGCCTCACTAAATCATACAGAACAGATATTCTCTCATTCATATTGGAGGGAGAAAAGGGATGTAGGGGGTCACACTTAGTCATAACAATTGGATTTTCTTGGGAAAAAGATAACAGTCGAATTGGCCTAGCAATGTTCACAATGAGGAAGTAGCTAAGGCACTGTGTAATTTAGGAGAGCTCACTAACCTTGTAAAGCATTGATTAATCTAACTAATCTTCTATAATCACATTGTTTCTGGAGTAATAACTAAGCCTATCTTTAAGGAAAGAGGGGCTGGTTTCCTTAATCTGTTTATAGCTATAATTTCCAAACAGGAAAATAGTCTTAAGGGGAAAATATCTCAAGGAGTAGATACAGTAACTAGATCTAGAGTCAGTAGAGGCAAGAAGTCTATACTCTTGAAATTAAAACCAATATATTACCCAGGAAGTCTCTTCTGGAAATGAGACAAGAGGAGGCTCCTTTGTCTTCCTGGGGTTGAGCTACAATAAAGTCTCATGGTAAGGAAAGAGAGAACCTGTTGAGAAAGTTTATCTCCTCAGAATTTCATTTGCACTCCACCTGTTCTTGCATACATAGACCCTTTCCCAAGTGTAAAAAATTAAAAAGAAAATAATTCACTTGAAAAACATTTGTACAAGGAATTACAGAAGCAGACTCCAGCGCCTTTTTCCATGTGCATCAGTTAGTTGATAAGAAAGTACACTCAAGTTCTCCTTAAGGTAAGTTTCTGTGGCTAAAGCAAAAACACACTTTAATTAGGACACAATATGACTAGAAAATCACAGAGGATGACAAAGCAGGACACCTATTCTTTCCCTTTAACCTCATGTATGTGCTTCCTTCCAACCCCACACACAGCACGCACTATGGAACACTTGGAGAGAATGGAGGTCATTTTCACAAGAGGGTTAACAACCAAACTAATTACATAAATACCAAACTAATTACATAAATATCGCTTAAAGGAAATTCCTCACCCATCTCCTAAAGAGGCCAATATTTAAAAGGGAATGCTCATTTTCATTAAGAGAGGGGGAAAAAGGAGAACGAAAATCTAAGTGAGCCTACACAAAAATCATATAAAGCTTGATGGATTAAAAACTAAAAAAAAAAAAGAGGCAGGGAGTGGATGTGGTTAAAGCATATATGAAATGCTCAGAGAATTAATTTAAAATGAGTAAAGTAATGGAATACAATCGTCTTTAATGAAAATAAAAATATTTTGAGAGGCCGTTTTTATGTCTAAACTGATTCTTGTCTAACTCAGATGAATTGATGCCCGAGGTCAGACTCTACCTGTTGTGGGAAACACAGCCAGAGATTTTCCAGATGGATGAATGAGCCACCCTCTTCTTTAGAAGGCTCACAGTCTAGTCTCAGGCATACTATAAAGTGGAATTGCCAACTACTGCAGGAAACTGGGTTATTTGGAGTTCTGAGCACACCCCATATTCCATCAAAAGCAGTGCTGTCTTGGTTCACTACTCCCCAAAACACTCGAACAGCCTTAATTTATATTGCCTGCCTGCTTGCATACTATAACTACCCATATACAGCAGAATCAAAGTTATCTGTAGCTTAGCCTGACTATTACAACTCCTATTCTTATGCAGCAGGATTGTCTACCTCTCTTCTTTGTCCTTTGAACCAATTCATTGCAAAATACCCGATTCCTTCTGGCTTCATTTTTATATGAATTGAAGCTGTTGGTCCCATTTGTTCTGAAGATGCTTTCCCAAATCACCTAATCTGGGACTTGCGTTGGTTTCATTTCTTCCCTTCTTCTCCTCACAGCTTGCCCCATACAGGAACCAGTAAGGGAAGGAGGTGGTGGAAGGGTAGAAAGAGGAGCAGCAAACAAGACTCCCTGGCCCTTGTGGGGCTAAGGATTCTGAAGGGCCAGCGATGGATTTGCATTTAATTCGATAAACAACCAAGAATTATGAAAGGCTTTTGGGGCAAGGACTTGAACAGTTAGGTCTGAGGCTTAAGAAGATTATTGTGGCAGAAAATAAGAGATAGAGGAACACATGGAAAATACAGTGAGCAAAAGGGCTTTAGACAGATGTCATGTAGGTGTGGGCTTTGGAAGGATGTCAGTCAGGCCTGGTCTTTAGAAGGATGCTAGTTACAGGTGGGCTTTAGGGGGATATTGGGATAGAGAATTTAAGGAAAAAGTTACAGCAAGAAAATATAACCAAGATATGTTGATTTCATTCTCCCTTTTAAAGGCAAATAAATAGTAAGCAAATAGGCCAAAGAGAAGTGACTGACTTGTAGGACGCTTTGACCTTCAAATAAGAAACCAAGATGCAAAGGTGGTCCGTCCTTTCTCTTTCTCTCTCTGTCTCTCTCTCTCTCTCTCTCTCTCTCTCTCTCTCTCTCTCTCTCTCTCTCTCTCTCTCTCTCTATTTCTCTCTCTCCTCTCTTGCATTTTTCTTTTTTCTCTCTCTCCCTCATTGGTACTTGGCAGTGGTATAAACTTTTTGACTTATTATTTCTATGATGTTAAGAAAAGTAAGAATCCTCGTGGGTCTGCTCCTTAAGCCTGCTTTGGTTATCATCTTCGTTGAGGATTTCTTAGAGATTCTATTATGATTTTGTAGCACTGTTGATCGAATATATTTTTGTCCTGTATGTCTTATTGTCATGAAGTGATTTTCTTGTCTGTAAATCTTTCATGTTTTGCAGACCTCCATGTTTTGAACAAGGTTACACCTCAGCATAAAATGCCATCCACAAATGCTTTTTGAAAGGACTTAGTTGAACTTTCCGGTTCCACACGCATATGTATAGGTATAAAGCACAGGCTTTAATTTGAAGCCCATTTACCCACAACTGCAAGGGAATAAATATTAGCCATTTCATTATGAAACCACAAGTGCTCATTAGTAGATTAAAGATACTAAAATCTAACAACACATTGTTAAGTATAGCAATAAACAGCCATTATCTTCTTAATGCACAGATTAGGTGTAGTATTTTTGAGGTTAACACCAGACCCCCATGATTGCATATGGATCAAATGTCAATAAGAAGAAAATGTGTCGATGATTTTAAAATGCAATTAAAAGCACAATTGTATCAATTGACTCAACAAACTCATTCTAGATTGAAGTTCCAGGCCAATGTCAACCGATGAAAATAAAGGTTGTAGTATAAGGACCATACTGGTCGCTAATAGTTTTAATCAGACTAGACATTGACAGAAGGGTGTTTTTCCATCCACAGGAAAAAAGTCTGACCTTTTAAAAAAGGGAATTTGGACCACAAAAATCATAGAAGAAAGTCAGGAATAAACTGGTCAGTGAGACAGTCAACATTTCCCTGCTGAGAAGATAAGTAGCTTTATGATCAAATGTTTGAAAATGTCACCTCCTAAATGTGTTTTAAGATTAGAACACATTTAAGATGATTCAGTAGACCACATTTGTACTACAGTTTAAACTCGAAAGGCAATGGATCATCCCTTTCTGATGATAACCATGGTATTCATTTGTTTTCATTCCACAGAAGTCTGGAAAAAAGAAATATCCTGTCTTCTCACTGTATCTTCTTTTGGCAATTCATTTATGTAAGACATACTCATTCATTCAAGGCTGGCGTTCAAATCACCATCCTTAATTATAATTGTTGGCTGCAGTGAGTAATTTGTAGATGGTTTTGAGTTGCTTCCAAAGATAATATATCTCTGGTATGGAAGAAAAGAAAAAGCTGATGGGAAGCGAAGCTCTTTTCCCATAAGTGATGAATCAATCCATTATATTTGTGATAATCAATGTCCTGGATCCTCTTCATGACAAGGTAGGGGGAGGGCAAACCTTAGCGAAGTGGCCAATCATTATTAATTCATCCATTGTAGCAATATTAATCACAAGGAGCTAATGTGATATTAATGTGACTATAATGTAGGCTTCAATAAGGATTTCATTCTAGAATAGAAACAAGATATAGATTTTTATTTTCTAACTTAGTTACCTAACAGGAGCTTTTTTAAGATCTTAAGGAAAGCAGGGACCACCTTTTGTGTTTTATGGTTGAGTGTGGAACCAGGGGAATTATATTGAAGGCTCACCTGTAAATTTCCTGGCTGGCCCCAGCATTGTCTGAGACAGTCAGCACTTATGACAGTGAAATGTTCTTCCAGGAAACACATATTGCTGAGGCTGCTGGGCACTGTGGCAGCAGAGGCAGGTTTCTGGGAAGAAAATCTACTCTCTAATGGTGCCCGTCACTTCTTGAAGGAAATTTGAAGGAGATGAACAAATATAGCAATAAAGCTGGATATCTTATCTGGGATTTGAGAACACTTCTGGAATTATCTTAATTCTTTCTCCTCAAATGTATCATGGGGACACACTGTTTAAGTCACTGAGCCAAAAGAGTTAATAGGTTCAGTAATCAATGCTGGGGAGAGATTTATTAAGTGTTCTTTCCTGTAGTCTTAGCCCCATTTCAGCCTACTGTCATGAAGAATAACTCAAGAATTTGGTCAACAGATAAACTCTTGACCCTATAGCAGTCCCAAGACCATTGCCACCTAGCCAGAACTTATCAGCATAGCGCAGGATCCTTACATAGTTCAAATTGTTTTTTGTTAACTTCTCTGCCTAAAAGCTCACTCCTTTCCCTGATCAGACCAGCTTTCTCCTTATGTTTCAACATTCAAATTAGGCACCATTTATCCAAAGTACTTACTGTCCTCCCCCTTGCTCATTTCTGTACCCTTTGATGTTTCGGGACAAAATTGTCTTGGAACACCTGTCACATAGTTTGAGAATATTTGCTCTCTCCCAATCAACCGTGCATTTCTCAGCACTCCAAGGAGCATTGTCAACATTTAGCTGTATACGGGGCATTTGATGTGAGATGCCCTTATGTATGTTGTAAATATGTTTTACTATCATTGGTTAATAAAGAAGCTGATTTGGCTAATTACCAGGCAAAATAAGATCAGGCAAAAAATCCAAGCAAAGATAAAGAGAGAAAGAAGGCAGAGTTGAGGGAGACTCCAGCCACCTCTGGGAAAGCAAGATGTGAGGTAATAAGCCACGAACCTCATGGTAAAATACAGAATAATAGAAATGGGTTAATTTAAGCTGTAAAAGCTAGTTAATAATAAGCTTGAGCTAATAGGCCAAAGAATTTGTAATTCCTATTAAGCCTCTGGTGTGGGAGGTCCTTCTGTCTATGTGTTGCTTTTATTGGTTAATGAATAAAGAAACTGGCTTGGCCTATAGCAAGGTAGAAGGAAGGCGGAGTCAGAGAGAAGCCACAGAGCCCTGCTAGAGCCAGATGGAACTTTTAGCCAGTAAGCCACAGCCACGTAGCAATACACAGATGAATAGAAATGAGTTTAATTGATACAGGCATGTAAAGGGGAAATTTAAAAAAATGTTGATTAGCTAGACACATGAACAAATACATTATAGCACACTTGAATAAAGGTGTTTTGCTTTATTTTAAATTCTCATTATTCTTATTGTGTTCATTAATCACTAGGTGCCAATTTAGTTAACTTTCCTGATATATTTCAATTTTTTGGCTACTTTACAGTTCATGTGACATTTATCCTTGGTGGACACCAATGACGTTTTATAAATAATGAAATCCTCCAGCATTCAGAATAACGTTGTATTGCCATTATTGTTATGTTTTTTTTTAAAGTATTTCTACTGTTGATTACATTTATATACATTTGGGGGGAAAAGTATTATTGGTGAATCTCATTGCTCTAACTCATGAGTTTTCAGTCTCTAAGCCTGAAAAACTGGTAAGAATTTGCTCCAAAGCTCAATATCACAAGTGATGTGACCTAAAGGATACTGCCAGAAAGCTGTCTGAATAAATGTCAGACTTCTTCCTTCTCCAGGTCTCAGATAAATTTTTATCTGTCTTGGAGTACAAAGTGAGATAAAACATTTTTTTTGGAGGTCAGGTTCTAATCTCCATGTACATACACATTGAACTTCATAAGATTTATTTTCTACATATCCTTTCCCAGTTTCTCAAACTTGAAATCACCCCTTGCAACACAAATAAATGCTAACAAAAGCAAACAACTAACCCACACAGCATCAATGCATGTTTTTCTCTCCCCAAAGGCAATCACAGTAGCACTCTGTCCTGTGGTGTCAGCAATTGCTTACTATTTTCTCTTCAATACCTTTCAATAGACAACTGTAACATTTTCTTTCTCCAAAGATCTTCCATTCCTCCCCACCGCTAGCACTTCTATTGCGGTTCTTATCATGTTTCTTTGATATAGACTGTTGATCCTGAACCAGTTTCTTGCCTTCCAGGCTGACCTCCTTCCACCGTGTCCTCTCCACTCTAAAACAAGTTCCAGATCATATCATAGCCTCAGATTAAGCCAAAAATCCTTCCTCGGTACAAACCTTCTAACCGAGCCAAAAAACCCTTTCTTCCTCATCTCTTGGCAATGGGAACTTGCTCTTTTTTACGCACAGGGATGGAATGGTCCACAAAGATGGAGCCATGTATGGAAAATTCCAAGACTTTTATTCTAATTTCAGGATGTTACGTCTTTTTGTCTTCACGTGAACTCTGGGGGAAGGCTTGAATTATCTCCATTTAAAAACAAAGGCAAAATAAAAACAAATCAAAAATGCTAGCAAAACGTGACCAAATATAGTGAATCTCTTTGATAGTAGAACTTCAACTTGAGATCTGTCTGCCTTGAAGGTTCTTTCTGTCACCATGCTGCTCAGTTTTCCTCAGAAGTGTTGTTTGTTCACAACTTTCTTTTCTATTTTGGCTTCCAAAGGTCACGTTTTGGTCCTCTAACCTTCACTATTACATAATCTTTTGGTTTGGCTTTTGATATTCAAATATAATATTACTTTATCTGTGAAATTTCTTCCATTTTTTTTTATTCCTTTACACCCAAATCTACCCTAGTGCTAATTCTCTCTCTTTTTTGCAGTTATAATTACAAAACTACACAACCTTTGGTGTAATTCCAACAATCAGTATATTATATATAATGTGTGACACTGTAGGGACTCTAATCCTGTTTGTGGAGCCAGATGTATGGTCCAGCAGGTAATGGTGCTCCAGAAGACCTGAGCTCAACCCCATGGAGACACTGTAAAATGAGAAAACCAACTCCTAAACACTTTGAATGTGTTTAGAAAGTGTTTAAATGAATATGTTCTTAGAATAAGGCTTTGGATAATTATTTTTCCCTAAACTTTTATGTATACTATGTATGATATATGTGTGTGTGTGTGTGTATGTGTGTGTGTGTGTGTGTGTGTGTGTGTATACTTTGCAGTATTGAAGATGAAGCCCAGGCCTTTTTAGCTTTGCCTATACTAGATAGTACACTCCACCACTAAGCCTTCTCACTCAGTCTTCATTAACTGATTTAAATTTGATTATTAATGAACTGCAAGTGTGGTGCTTGGCTCAGAATCAAAGTGCTGAGATGTTCTTTGGTTGTGGAGTACTGCTTTCTCACTTATATAGGGCACCTTCTTACTTTGGCCTCATGCATGAAAGAAGGAGTTAGGTAGATATTAAGGATGCCTTTTCATACAATTGTTAATTTAATCCTGTTTCTAATCAGTGCTGAAAGAATTCATGTCTTAGAACCATCATTTTGGCAGTTACATTTCAACAAATAAACACTCAAACCTTAGCAGTCTGTAAGTATATGTGTGTGTGTGTTCATCTTAGACACAGTAAAATAATTTGACAAAATCTAACATCCAGATATGATCACACAAACACTCTCATAAAAAAAGGAAGGAAGAGATCATTTTCAATCAGCATCAAGAAATACAGGCATAGCTAACATCATATTTACGGTGGGAAGTTGCATGATATCTTCTTAGGATAAAGAACAAGACAGAGATGTCTCCAATCTCTTCTATTAAATACTGTACTTGAGATTCTAGTTAATATAATAATACAAGAAAAAGAAGTAAAAGGCACCTATATTGGAAATTAAGAAGCATTATTTTATTCACAGATCATCTGGCTATATATACCAGTGAATGGAATCTATAAAAATTCTATTAAAAATATAAATAAGTTTAACAAAATTGTACTCTCAAAAATTAATATTTAAAATATAAATTGTATTTTTGTGCATTGATGACAATAAATTTGGTGTTTTTAAAACTTAAATATCTTCCAAAATAGACTCAACATTAAGAATTTGAAAGATACATTTTACTGAAAATGTACATGACTTTATTGATGGCGTAAATCACAAACAATCCCACACCAGTTTGGAATTATGATTAATAGAATGGTTATTTATTTAAAGGGGAAAAACTTACAGATCACCGTCCCAGACAACAGCCCTCTGTGCAATCAGGAAGGGAGCCTAGTCGTCAGAAGCGGAGTAGAGCGGGAAGCCAGAGAGCGAGCGGAGGGAAGTGGCCACATTTTTAAAAAGGGAGACCACGCCCCAATGGGCTGGTATCTCAGCGGCTATTGGCTGAAGGAGCAGAAGGAGCTCCCGCAACACTTTATATAAACCTAAAATTTCTGAAGAATGGTGGGGCAAAAATTCAAAGATGACCTGAATTACTAGACAAGCACTTTATTCATGGTTAGGAAGATACAACATCAGTAAGGCTACCAGAGCTTCCTAAAATAATGTATAGGTGGGAGGAGTATATGGTGATTGTGGTCATTAGTTTTAACACGACACTCATGATGTATTCAAATTACATTGCTCTTTGCACTTCAATGTTCACAATTTCTTTGTGGATTAAATTTAATAAAACAAACAGACAAAAGTTTCCCAGTAGTTCTCACAGCTTGTTGTAGATAAGTTTTAATAAAGTTAAGGAAAACTTACACACTTTTGATTTTTTTCTATCAGCGAAGTCACCTCAGGAAAATGATCTCATTAGGTGTTAGTCCCTACATTTATAGAACAGGAACAAGAGAACCTAGCTGGAACCATGGTTGCTTCAAATGTGTGAAGGGTTTTACCTGAAGTTCGAGGACAATGCCTGACCTCCAGCATTCAGCGCACCTTGAACTTACTTGAAGTCTTAGAGACCAATCGCTGTTTAAAAGACAGAGGCCAGGACTTTAAAGGACTACAGCCCTTTGTTCCATTTTACCTATGGCTTATCCTGAGCTTAAGTCATTAAATAATTTATAGAATCTTACATCACACAATTGAAAAACTCACAGATGGTCACAGAACATGGTATGATTGTTATTTTATATCACCTGAATTCTAGTTGATTTCATTGATAAAAATTTAATTTAGACAATAACAGATGTGATAAATATGGTGGGCACTTTCTGTCAATAATGGTTTTCCAAAAAAAAAAAAAAATGACTTAACTTCGATGTAAAGCAAGCATTGACAAACATATGCCATTTGAAACATAGTTTTCTTTTCTCTATTACAAAGACACCCCAAACTTAGATTTATGTATAAACTTTAATATTGATTGTCAACAATTTTATGACTATGGGAAAGTCAATAACATTCCTAAATCTATGTTTCCTAGTTTTTATAGAGAACGACTTGAATCGTGTGAATTTCTAAATCATTGCCTGTCTTAAAACAGTATTGCTGGAGGAGTGCACAATTAGTTGGTTGTTTTAATGTACTATTTGTTAAATAATCTTACTAAAAAATAATGTTTATTTAGGATAAATATGTAGCTACTGTTAAATAAATATTATTTATAGTGGACATTATTTTCAACTTAGATTTTTCTTGTGCGATTTAGATTATCAAAGAATTCAGTTTTTTAAATTGGGGGAAGAAGTAATTAGAAACAGCAATGCCCATTTTATGACCTCCATATTAAGTCACCTACTTAAAAGAGATCAGGACAGAAGTGTGTGCAGCATTGGCAGCAGGGTTAGATTATTAGAATCTTAAAATGTTTATTTTTATCAGTGTTTATAGATTCTTGGTTTCCTAGCTTGGTGTCCTTGAAACACTTCTAGTAGAGCATCCAGTTTAATCAGTTCCAGAGACTGGCAGAATTAAAATGCACTTATATAATAGCGGGACTTCTAGGCGATGCATATTAATTGGAATCGTAAAATAAAGACAAACTAGAATGCAAGGAAGGCAGTTGATTTGTGTGAGAGTGTGCATAGGTAGTACTTTAAAACATCAACAAGTAGGAGGCATGAGTGGTGTTCATTTGCATCAAGCTTAAAGCTTTAGCTTTGAACAATAAAGACATTGTTCTTTGCCTACTTGCTTAATTCATGTTTGTGCAGATGTCACACGATGCACACAGATACACTTTGCAGGAGATAGTGCTGACTTGCAATAGGAAATTTAAAGTTAATGGTATCTTTGATCTTCTTAAAAACAAGATTAGAAATAATGAACATGTGTTTTAAAAAAGCTCATGAGCAGTTTAGATGTATATCACTTTATGTATGTGAATATAAATGTGACTACACATTGACACACACACACATATATATGAAGACAGATATGTATATATATATATATATATATATATATATACACCTAATGATATTTTAAAAGAAAGTTGTCAAAATCACAACAAAAGTTGAAAATAGCACTCAGAAAATCTACAAACCTCTAGATGATACCAGGGATAATTTTTTTTAGAAATGGAAAAATAATTATAAAATATATTGTGTTAATAAATCAGAAAAAGGCGCGTGAAATAATCTCATAAAATGTTATAGTTTAAATAATGCCCTTCATCAGTATTCTTTGTTTAACATTTTATGTTTATTGATAAATGAAGATGCATTTAAATAATTCAGAGAAAACATTAGCTGCAAGCAAGGAATTAATAATTGATAGGGCTGGAAGGACTCTTTTCACTTGGGAAATAGATAATATTAGCTTAATGTGGGGCTGTAGGAACAGAGGAAATGTAATGGATCTGCTGTTTTAAACTGATGATGGTTATTGTGGTCTAAAAGTTGCTACAAAGGCAAAAGTAAGACAGCTCGACCAGTGCAGTAGATTTCACTCATAGGAGCTGACAGTGCAAATTGTGGTCTGATGCTCCAGATTTATAGATGGGAGGAGACCTAACGATCGTGACATGGACTAAGGAGACCAGGAAGAAAAGAAAAATGCTATTTAACCATAATTGGAAAATGGAAAGTATCCTTTGAACACACAAGATGATGAACACAAAGAGATTTCACTTTTCTCCTTCATGGTGCCTGAGGCTAGAGTGAGAACATGGCCACCTTGCTTTTGACAGGAATCACCCATCAGGGGGTTGTCGTTAGCTTGCCACGGTAGTGCTGCTGCTGCTCCTGCTGCTGTGGCCACTCCAGCTGCACATCAGGCAGCGCCAGCATCTTCTGGGAGTAATGGAGGATGAACAAGCCCAGACTGAAAACACACATCTGGTGGCTATTTTCATTTCACCTGTATTTGTCCTGCTCTAAATATTAGAGACTATCCAGTCAAAGACATCTGGGAATTTCAGAGCTATTAAACTTTTCTGTCTCGTTTTCCTTTACTTCCCCACCCACACAAAAGGGTTTCCCTTAAGAGTAGCCAGAGGGAGTTCAAAGAACCCCCCTTAGAAGTCAGTTTTTGTCACCAGGAAAGACTCCAATTTCTCATCAGGTGTGAGGTATAAATATGTCTTCAGCAGTCATGTTTAACTCAGCACAATCTGAAAGAAACACCGTGGACCAAAGAAGTAACCCCTTCATCAGTCATTTCTCACAGCTGGCATTTGGAGCTCAGAAATCCTGATCTGTGAATGTGTAGATGTAGACACACTTTCAGGAAAGGTACTTCTTTCTTAAAATTTCAGTCAAAAACCCAGATAATTAGAATCTTTTGCAAGTGTGTGGCTAGAATTCCACAGAAGCATAGAGCTTTGTCCAGTGCCTTTGGTGCCTACTTAACTGGTCCACTGCACACCAACAGAAAAACAGAACCTGCCTCTGGACCTTTTTCTCCTGAATGCTTTAAACTGACCACTTATGGCTTGAGAATAATTCTGGGCTGAGTGTGTATGTAACATATCCCATATCATATTCTAAGTGATTCTGAAGCTTATTTTTCATTCTTTCTTGCTTATTCTCAGGATGAATTTTAGTATATACACACACATCACATATATGTAATTTTCTACATATATGTGCATGTATACTTTGCAAATGTCAATTCAATAAACATCCCTCTGTATTTTCTCCTAACTTCCCAAACATATATTCATTATCTCAAGCATTAGAAACCAATTTCAGATCTCAGTGTTTGTGCATTACTATGCAAAATGTATCTAGCATCCAGAATCGCTGCATGCAAAGAAGCTACGTCTTAGGTGATGGAGATGCTAACTAACACTGAATTGTCCCCTTGATTTTTGAAATTCCTAAATGAGTTTTGGATGTATTATAAAGAATAGAATCAAATGCTTACTTTTTGGGCACTTACCTGTATTGCCAGCCTAGGTTATAGTCTGAACTGTATTAAGGGCAGAAATGGGTATATCATTTGTCCATGACAATAACGTGTTGATGCCTGTAGTCAGTCATGAATAAAAACCAGAAGAACAAGAACAATGACAGTTTCAAATCCATGGGAGGAATCATATGGCCAAAGGCAACCAAGAAGAAATGCATTTGTACCAGGGGTTCCATTGTAGAACCCACGACATAGATGAATTTCTGCATGATGGATAGATGCACGCGCGCGCACACACACACACACACATACACACACACATACACACGTGCACATGCATGTGCGCATGCACGTGCTTTACTTTTGGCTATAGAACTGTCTAATTATCAATAAATTAAGTCAATAAAATTAGGTTATTAAATTACATCTGCGACAAAAATTCAGAAGCTAAATTTGTTGTTCCTCCAGATTTATAAAACAGATTTTGCAAAACACATGGTATTTTAACATCTCATGTATATAATAAAGGTACATATTAAAATAGCTTAAAGTAAACATTAAACATATCTGATTACCATTCAATTACATATCAACTATTCTCAAGCATTTTGAATTCACATTGGGTTCTTTTCATCCTCAAACTTACTAACAAGGAAAGGAATACATATGCAGGAAAAAATTCACATTGTTAAATCCCTAACAACACTCCCTAACCTCGGTTACACAGAGATCTGATGCAGGGGAAGCAAACCCCAAGACTTCCAACCCACCATGACAACCATCTGAAGTGCACTAAAGATGTGAAAACATACGAGCCTCAGCCAAGGTTTCCCACTGGTTCCCAATCTGGTCATGAAAGCAGCCCACTCTACCCTTAACAAAACACACATTTTTCAGTCTCTCTAGGTTGAACTTTGGGCTTTCTTTAAAGGTTAAAATGGGCCATTTTAGTTTAATTATAGGTAGATAAGAGGAGGTAAGGGAGATGGAGGACACCACACCAAAACTAAGAAAGGATATTCAATGACATTTTGGTAATAAGGGTGCAATGGGAATATGGTGGGCAAAGTCTGTGAATCACGACTCCTGCAGATGCAAAGATTTCTCTGACCTACAAAACAGTCCCGAGTTCTAAACTTATTGTTGATGTTATTACCTTAAAGTTGTGTCTCAGCATCTCTATATTCTATCATAAATCTGTATCTCATATTGAGTTTCAGAATTGCAGTGTGAGGTTGTTGTAAGAAATTATCTTCTAATCCAAGATGCTACCATTTCCCATAGATCAGCTGTGATTATCTGCTGGAGCCCATCATGATTAGCCTGTGGACTGCTGACATTCCTCAGAGATAAAGCGTGAGCAGAGAGGGGTTTGGGACTATCGCTTGTGTGTCCAACTGCTCCTCCCAGCCATTTGTAGGCAATTCTGTCCTAACTGTATGTGACCTTGGGGTCTCTGAGAAAGGCTGGAGCTTATACAGGAAAGGGGTCATCTATAGGACTATAGAGAAAGCCATCATCCTCCAGGGTAGCTGTGTTGGGGTCACCAAGACTCTTGTCAATAGCCCTCACTTATTCTCTGTAATTAAGCTCAATAAAGTCATTGGTTACCTGGTGTGAACTGTGCTGGAGTTATAGTACTCTGTCTCTTGGACCTTAAGAGGAGCAAGATGGAATAGTGAACATCTCCCTTAGGGAGGGAATTTTAGCAACAGAGGTATTGGAGAGCAGGGACTTTACACTCTGCATTTTACTTACTCTCAGCATGACATTTTGTTGGGTAAGCCATCGAGAACGGTAGACACACACATTGGAGAATTTGCTTTTCAAACTGTGTACTGATTTTAATAGCATGGCTACTGTTGTTCAGAAAGTGATGAATTGAAAGGACCAGACAACAAACAGCTGAATCAGGAGGGGTCAGGGGTGACACAATCATCTAGCCATAGTCAGCTAATGCAGATAGAACACAGGGTCACTTTACGAAGGCAAGTTACTAGTAAGCAAGCCAGGATCTCAGCCAAATGTTTCTTAGCCTGATTTATGTTTGTTAACCCATGAATGTTCTCTTCTCTCAAAGTTTCTTTTCTTTTTATCTTGTGCATAAATGATGCACATGTACACACAGAGAGACACATAGAGTGCTATTTATGAGGAACAATAAGAAAATCAAATAAAGAAAAATCTCAAGTAGATAAAAAAGATGACTTCAACCGTGATTAGCTGATGGATCTACTGGTGAAACCATATTCTCTAACTAGAGTCTTGCATTAAAACGGGATAAAGTGACTCAACTTTAGTTGCCTCATTCCCCTTGTTTTCATGTGGCTAGTAGCCCTGAACTTTGATTTTATATGGGAAGTGTCAAACTCAGTGTTATTATGTTCCCAACACGGCACTCATTCTACAGAACAACTGTTAACTTGGCTACAATCTTCATGGTATGTAGTTCCAAATCCACTACATCCTACATCCGTCAGAAGGCTGAGGGTATGTCTAGCATGCCTATCTCAGGCAGACTGTGATGAAGAGCAGAGAATAGAGCATGGGCAACCAGAGAAACACTTCTCCAGCTCCTTAGCTCCAGCTCATCTGATCCGGGGGAGGAAGTCCAGACAATGCCTAGAGTTTGCTTTTATTTCTGCTATCTCTCAGTTCTTTGTCTACTTGTTTTACTGAGCAAAGGCCTGTGAGCTAACCTGAAAGGTATGTTGAGATAGGCAATGATGTCTTCATCAGAGACAGAAAAATTCGATCTAATTTTAGAAGATATTTTCTTGCTTAGAAAATTACTAGTGAGGTTAATACACAAAGCAAAACATAGTGGAGGTAATCATTTAAATTATGATTGATTTATAAAGACTCATATGCTAGTAGCTTAGTTGCTAGCCTGCAGTACCACAGGGAACTATCATGAAACAGTCAGGAGGCTGAGCCTTGAAGACAAGTTAGGTTAGGGGGTGTGCCCATGACTGGAGATGTGGAAACATTGACCCTTTTCTTTTTGCTTTTGCTTCCAAAGCACACTCAGCATTGGTTGACTACACACTCTACACCATAATACTCTACATTGCTACTCATTCCTGAAACAAACACACCCAACTAATCATAGATTAGCAGGTCAACAACTGTGAGCTAACAAACTTTTATGCAGATAAGGTAATTTAAATTCGGGCATTTTGTCATAGCAATACATGGCTGACTAATACAGTGAATATCTTTTAGACTGAAAAATCCTTTTCAGGGTTTATCAATGTTTTCTGTAAAGATTCAGGAGTGGCAGACCAAAACTGATGGCTAACACAGGCATTAGGGACCGTGAGCTAATGTAGTATCCCCAAAGTTAGGCATGTCTTTGAAATCTTATATTTTAAACTAAAAGGTAATGCACAATCCACGTCACTGAACTGCTTATCCTAATACTAAAACACTCAAATTCAACACTATTTCAATTATCCTACAAAGCCTCCCAACAATTTGTTGCTCTAGAAAGAGGCACTGTTTTATTCTTTTATTCCAATGATACTTCAACACTGCAAAACACTTCCCAGGAGAGGATGTACTCCATTTGAAGCTACACACTTCCCTCCAAACATCAGAATAGGCTTAACAAGGAAGTAAGTGAGAGAATTCTAGTATCATTTAGCAGATTTCAAAACTTAAGCTCAGAGAAATGAAGTTCCTAATGCCCTCTTCTAGCCAATGACAACCTCAGGATTTAAATCTGGGATCTTTCATTCGATCGATCTTTTCCTGTTTGGAGAAAATGCAACAGTTAATTTAAAATTAATCAACCAACTAATCAGCATTTAAAAACTCTTACATCCTACAATCTTTTAGACAAAACTTAACCTCCAAGATTTGACATGCCATTCACATACAATCTGAACTGGAGGTTCTCTTCCCCTGATTCCTTCTTTAATGTATTGGCTTCAATTTTTTTTTGTGTGTTAAAAATGTTCACTGTTTATATTAAGTTCTATTTCAAATAGTGGGGAAAGTAGGATAGGAATATCAATTCTACAGATTTTATTTTTGAAGTATAAGTCATCTAAAAATATAAGTTCCAGGTTTTTGTCTTGTGATAAACAACCAAAAATCAAAAAAAAAAAAAAAAAAAAAAAACCAGAAACAAAACCACCATTCCAAAGTACTTTTCTCAATTTCTAGAAAACTTTGTTTTAGTTCCTCACTTTTGTTCCTAAGCCAAGGACAATATTCCAGCCATTCTTCTCCCAAAGCCCATATGTCATAGGTACCATCAGGCCTTCTTAATATAATTGCATTTAGACAACAGTGAAAAGGAGCATTTAATCAATCAGGTTTGCCCTGTGTTTTGAACAGCAAATAAATTTAGCTTGTGAAAGTAGCCAGGATAAACCATTGCCAATATGTGTAATATGTCAATAAGTCAATAGCTACAGTCCCATGGTCTGTGCCATCTCTACTTTTAAATCTGTTTTTCACCCCTGCAGTATTTCTTTTGGATCACTATAACACACTCCTAAATATTCTTCCTGACTAGTCCCTGTGTTTATTGGCCTATAATACTCATTTGCCTGTCTGTCTTTAGTCCTATCCCAACATAGGCCCTTTTCTACAAATGAAGCAGCCGAGTACTATGCAGATCACTTAGTCTAGGTGGCTGAGCCAAAGCTTCTATGGTCTGGCTTCAACCTTTGTGTCCTTGGCTTTCTCTGCTTCTCAGAGAAGACAGGCCTGGTTTTACTTAGCCTGGCACACGACACTGGTGGTACTCAGGCAAATTTTCTAGCATTCCCACCCTACTGATGGCTGTTGATTGGGCAAGACTCCAGAAACCTCCCCGTCCCCCTGACGTGAGTATGTTATTGGTTGGTTTTCACTTCCATCATCCCCGCTTTACTCCTCCCACCCCACTGTTAAAGATTTGCTCCATCTTTTCCAGAGATCTCTGCCTTTGAAAACTGCCTGTGCCTTCTTCCCTAGATCCGGAGCCCCCTTTGGAACACTCACAACGTATTATGCACAATGTCATATGATACCTATTGCTGGCTTGTCGTAATTACCCTACTTGGTTCCCAGTTCCTCGGGGACCTTAATCATCTTCGTTTCACCCACAGTGTCTAATATAATATTATTCATAAGGCAATAACCAAATTTTGTTCCTTTTAGAGCGCTAATTGTATGAGAGGCTTATTATGTAACCGATAACCTAGAAAAATCAATCAAAAGGAATTCTATCTTACCCCCTTCGCGTCTTTCACATTTTTATGTTCTCTCAAATTACAATGCTCCTGATTTAATAATACCATAAGTTAAGCTCCTCATCAGGACATTAAATATAAATAAATTAGTTTAGATGAATCCAAATGATAAATTGTTTTCCATATAAAAATTATTAAATTCAAATTAAGAAAATATCTTTACCCAATTAATTCTCTACACTCCAAGTAGAGATTTCAGTATTGTTTCTTGCTTGAAAATGGTGTGTTCTTCCTAGTTGCTTTTATAGTCAGGATCTAATACCTCTTCTTGTCCCTTTTTATTTTTGTCCTCTCGTGGGTTACATTCTTGACCTCACTGATTAGTGGGGGTCTCCTATACACCTCTTGGGTCCCCCTGGCACAATGCTTGTTGAGTGCCTCTACCCACTGAGCTATCTTGTCTGCCCAAGAGGTTACATTCTGTGAGTAGCTTGTAGTAGACATTGAAGATGGGGAACACCGGGCTGGTGGACGTTAGGAAGTTAAGCAGCCTGCTTTCCTTGTTCCAACTCAGATGTAGATCTACTGCAGTAGCCTGAGTTCCGAGAATGTCAATAGACGCTAGCTTGACAAACACTTCTCTTTAATACATACCAACTCCATTCACTATCGCAACAATGTTCACAGCCCCAGGTCCACTGGAAATGCAATGGCAGCACTGCTGTCCTTATTTTTCCATCATAAAAGGGCTTTGCCTTAGAGAAAAATCTCTGCCCTTATATCTAATACAGCCTGAATTAGAATGGCTTTCAAAGAATTTGTTGCTAGATTATTTACATCTCTTCAGACACCTAAAGTACCTAGGTAAATATTTAATTGATCATTGGGTTTTGTGATTGATTTTTGAACACAGATAAGCATAAATGGATTTGTCCCAAAGCCTCCCCACAGGCATGGGTGAAAAGATGGAGGTTGCTCCATTTCTCCTTCTGGAAATTAAAATTGCAAAGTAAAAGACTGGCTTCCCATTCCTTTTCTACCCTTAAATGCAATGCCAACAATCCCACTCTTTTTTTATTCAGCAAGTTTACGGTTCTGTTCTTTAAAGAAAAATATCTTGATAATTCTAAGGGTATTACAAAGAATGCTATGCCGGACTTCCATTGATAAAAAGGAGAAAGAGAAAAGGAAATAGATTTGGAATGTCAGTTTGCCCTTAAGTGATGTATTAGCTACAAGAAATCTCATTACAATTTGATGCCTGAATACCTTGAAGGAAAGATCTTATATTGTGAAGGTAGCATATGTGTCATGTGAGGTAAGTACTTACTTTTATTGAATAGGTAAGTATATAATAGCTAAAAGCCCCATAAATCAGCTAAATGTTCTCTCAATTTATAGAGAATATTTGATCTGAGAACATTACTGTCTGGTGAGCGACGGGAAGGAAAAGGAGACACGAAATGCAATAGAGATGGATATGGTGACTAATTTCTCTGGATTCAAAGGATCCGATTTCAAGTCACAAATGGACAACCTGCTTTGCTTCTGTGCTGCCTTCGGACTGCCCAGGCACTTTTAAAAATTGAAGACTTGCATATTAGATGTGGTGAACTGTGAGTTACATGCATATAACCAAATCACTCCAGAGGGATGTCCAAAAATAACGGGAACAGATAGAGGCAGCGTGGGATATATTTGAGGAAGTCATTTTTTATTGGACTTTTTATTTAAGCAAATTGAACGGTGATGAAAGAACAAAGCAAGTGTATTTGGTCAATATCTGTCAGAAAACCAGGCTCATCAGCAGGGCAGGGACGTGCTCTGTCTGGCAGCTAGGAATAAAGGATGGATTTAAATTGCCCAGAGGGTGACCTGGCATTTGCCTAGAGACCAAAAGCGTGTCTGGGATTATTTTCTCCTTTTCTATAGAAGGAGAAAGGTGGCAGTGACTTGACAACCTTAGATATTCCTCATTGCCTTCCTCAGCAATATTTTACTCTCGAAGAGACGTACGTTCTTATAGATGGAAAATCTCACTCTTTGTCTTTGTTTTCTTTTATAATTAGCATCTTACTGCCCCCTCTTTTTTTTTCCCCTGTGGCCAAATATTTGACTGAGAAATTTGGATCTACTGACTTCCTTTTTCTCATTATCCCCCTAAGCCATCTGCAGTCTGGCTTTCCTCGCCATGGCTGACACTACTTCCTAGACACAAGAGGTCTCTTTTCAAGAGTTAGGAGTATGTTGCATTGTGAAAAAGACTCTCAAAACTGACAGCTCATAACTATTGGTATTTGCTCACTAGAAGATGATTTCAATTAGCTATGCTCCCTTTTGTCCCCCATGTGGGACTTATCTCAGGGACCATTTCCTCCTGGGTAGTTTGCAAGGTTAACTGACAAATTCATTGACCGGCTCACATCCCGGTGGTATTCTTTCTCTGGAGAACAAAACCCATAACACAGAGAGGGAGAGAGAAGAATGAGAGGGAAAGGATAAAAAGACCCAAAAGATCATGGAGGCTCACAAATCCAAAGATCTGAATTCCAAGGAAGACTCCCCAAAATGTCAACAAAGCTGTTGCAGTCTGAAGCCAGGCAGGTGTGAGGCATAGAACACTTACCTTTCAGTTCCCATCACCAAGGTAAAAATACCATGCCCATGTTCTTTATCAGGTAGTTCCTCTCTTATTTGGGAAAAGTCAGTCCTTAATTCTCTTGAGAGGCAATGAAGCTGGTTCACAAAGGAAAAGCTATCTGTTTTACTTAAATGTGATTGAAATGCTAGTCTCATCAAGAAGCACCCTCAGAGACACACCTAGAATAATCTTTATTACTGATCTGAACAGCCAATATAAGGTGACTTAATGCCCGGTAGGAGCCTCAGTGTTAGTAAATTTTTAATAAATACCACTTTCTTCAGAGAATTCTTAAACTGGTGATCCATTAGTGAATGTCAGAGTCCAATGATATTCTCTTACTGAGTAATGGCTTGGTTGCTATTTATTTTTGAATTTTGAATTTTGAGCCTGTGTGTGGGCATACACTCACCTGTGTGGTTCAGACAGAATCATACCTATTCTAACACACAGGAATGTCAGAATGTTCTCAAGCCACATGCTTCTCTTGGGGTTTCAACTTACAATACCAGCTAACCAAATCTACATATCATTGTGTTTTTTCTTCTCACTCGTCCTTAAAGACGACTCCAAAAAAACTTGACAGAACCCAAACCCTCCTAGTTCTTCAAAATCCCTAAGCACTGCCTTCTCTTACTCCTGTTTCTTGAGTTCCTTGAACTAACTAATTTATTTCCTTGTCATCGTGATATCTGGCAAAGTTTTGAGGGGAGTACTGATGGATGTTTGCATAGGTGTGCAGACACATGGATGAATGGGTAAATAACTGCAGAGTAGAAGCAAGAATAGGAAAAGGGAGAAAGACTGGTCTTTAACAGAGCATAGGATGGAAGATAAAAGGGAGGAGGGACTTTCAGCAGAAGCAACTCAATATACAACATTTGCAGATGAACATTGGGTAGGCTGATCCTCATCTTTACGGTGGTCTTAATCATAGAAAGAACACAATGCCATGAGAATTCAGTGGGATCATGTTCAATGAGTTTGTTTTTGGTGCTAGGAACAGAATAAGCAATCAGAAAGTGTTCTATTACAATTATTATACTTTTTGTAATAGTATAATTATTATACTATTACAATTATTATCCTAAATTATCTACTTACAATAAAATATGCCAAGCCTCTCTTTGTTAATATTGAGCATGCATGATTTAATTATTTATTACTCTAAGGAATATTTGGAAAGTGCAGCAGCATTTTAGGAAACAAGAGGATACTTTAAAACTCCATGTTCTCACCTGTTGATAACTTACCTTCAATAATTTAAAGTATGTATTATTTAAAAATGCTGGTCATGTAGAAGGCCATACTATGATAAATTCGGGTATTAGCTGCTTGTGAACTTTTGAACCTGTTGTGGGATTGAATCCACAACCAATACAGAAATGTTTCTTGTCATTTTATAATTCATGAAGTTAAATATCTTCTGCGTGCTACGTTTATTGAGGGAAAGGTATTGAACTGGTAGGGTTGAACTCCAAATGGATCCTTCAGGTACCTACAAAATGTTGATTTGTGAAAGCAGTGTTGTATATCTTCTTGGGTTTATCACCTAGTAAGATTTATATTGTGGCAAAACTTTCAGTGTAGCCTGGCTTTGCCCTCTGATTATGAGGCCTCAACTGTTTGCTAGAGGCATTTTTCTTCCTCTTCTTTCGTTTTCTCCTAGCTACCTCTTTTTTCTTTAATTAGGGTAACACATTCAAATCAAAATCTTCAAAACTTACCCTTTCTTATTAGTTATTTTCTTTTGGCTAAACATTTCACAAACCATCAGCCTGGGCCAGAAAAGAAAGTCCCCTTAATCAAATAATAATCAAACTCTCTACATACAGAATAAAGAAAGAATATTAAGAGCTGCAAGGGAAAAATGTCAAGTAACAATAAAGGTCAACATAATGAGAATTACATCCAACTTCTCAATGGAAAATCTAAAAGCTAGAAAGGCCCAGACAGATGAGAAATGGAGTCTTTGATGATGGGCACCAAAATATAGTTGGTTTTTGTTGTTGTTGTTGTTGTTTTACTCTTTGTTCTTTGGGGGCCCACCACTCAGCTCACAAATAAACACAAGGAGACATGCTTTTACTTATGAATGCCTGGTGAGCATTCATAAGTATGCCATAAGTTAACTCCATCACTTATTGGATGAAGGCTCTGTGTTGGCAATCAGGGTAGTCACCAGTTTGATTACAGGAGAAAGCCAGTTCAGGCAACTTCTCCACTAATGCTAGGAATCTTAGCTGGCGTCATCCTTGTGGGTTCCTTGGAGTTTCCCTGGCAACAAGTCTCTACATAACCCCCAAAATGGTCTCCTCTATGAAGATCTCTCTTCAATACTTCCCCCTCCATCCAGCCCCCAAGTTGATAAACCAGATCATCCCCCTATCACCTCTGCTCCACCTACCCCTCCCCAAGGTTACTTAGGAGATAACTATTTTCCCTTCCCAGGGAAATCTATGCATCACTCTCTGGGGTCCTCTTTGTTATCTACCTTCTCTGGAGCTGTGGGTTATAGCTTGGTTATCCTTTGCTTTAAATCTAATATCCACTTATGAGTGAATACATACCATGTTTGTCATTTTGGATCTGGGTTACCTCACTCAGGATGATTTTTTTTTTACAGTTTGATCCATTTGCCTGCAACTTTCATATGTTATTTTTTTTTTTTACCAATGAGTAATACTCCACTGTAAACGTACCACATTTTCTCTATCCATTCTTCAGGTGAGGGACATCTAGGTTGTTTCCATGTTCTGGCTATTACAAATAACTAGCCAGCTTTTCTTAAATCCCATTTACCTTTTGTCTCTGAGTTTTTATCTTTCTCTATTTCCATGTATCTTTTCATTCCATCTTACTCCATGACAGATTGTGTAGCTGGGTGACTGGACCCTGATGTCCTCCTCTACTTCTTTTATCATTCCTCGATCTCTTCTCCTCTCTTATTTATTCTCTCTTCCTGCCAGCCCTGCCTATTTCTCTCTCTCCTGTATGCTGTTAGTTGTTCAGCTCTCTGTTAGACCAATCAGATGTTTTAGACAAGCAAAGTAACACAGCTTCACAGAATTAAATAAAGGTAACAACACATTTTTGCATGATTAAACAAATGTTCCACAGCATAACAAATGTAATACATCTTCAACTAATATTCCACAGCCCCCTTAATCAAATAACATTCAAAACATTAAACATATAGAACAAAGAATATTAAAAGCTGCAAGGAAAAAAGTCAAGTAATAAATAAAGGCAAACCTGTTAGAATTACACCAGAGTTCTCAAAGAAAACTCTAAAAGCCTGAAGGGCCGGGACAGATGACTACAGGTTCTAGCCCTGACTACTATATAAACAAAACTTTCAATCACCATAGATGGATAAAACAAAATATTACATGACAAAATCAAATTTAGACAATATCTATCCACAAATCTGTCCCTATACAAGGTACTAAAAGGAATAAATACTTCAAACCAAGATGTTTAATTACACCCATGAAAACAGAGGAAAAAGAATAATCTCACACCAGCATAGCTGAGAACAGGGAACAAACATAACACATACTACTACCACCACTACCATCAGAAACAACTAAATAACAGTTCCTAAATAAGAACAAGTAAATAACATGGGATAACAGAATGGATGAAAAACAGGATCCCTCCTTCTGCTGCATACAAGAAACATACCTTAATATCAAAGGTAGACATTTCCTCCAAGTAAAGGGTTGGGAAAAGGTTTTTCTAAGCACCTGAACCCAAGAAGAAAACTGGTATAGCTATTTTAATATCTATGAAAATAGACTACCAACCAAAATTAATCAAAAGAAATAGGAAAGATATTTCATACTCATCAAAGGAAAAATCCACCAAGATGATGTTTCAGTTTTAACACAGTTAGCAGGAGGCTTCAATATCCAGCCACACCTTGGTCAAATGTCTTGTCAATAACCTTGAAGGAGCAAGAAGAGGCCTAAACTCACTGATCTTTGGTCAAAAGAGAACGAATTTACATTTGTGGTCTCCAATATTTCTATAACTGAAAAATACCTTCAGTGAAATGGCTGTGTGCAAGCTTAAGTAAAAAAAAGAATCAGTTGCCCCTTATATACAAGTGGCAAATGGGCTGTGAAAGAAATCAGGGAAATGACACCCTTACCAATATCCACAAATAATAATAATAAAAAATCTGGGGTAACTCTAACCAAGCAAACAAAAGAACTATATGAAAAAAACTTTAAGTCTTTGAAGAAGATATCAGAAAATGGAAAGATCTCCCATGCTCATGGATCAGTAGGATCAGTATAGTTAAAATGGCCATGTTACCAAAAGCAATCTACAGATTCAATGTAACTATCATCAAAATTCCAACCCAATTGTTTATGAACTGTGAAAGAACAATACTCAACTTCATATTATGCTGGAGAGAATGTAGAGTAAGGGGAATACTCATCCATTGCTGGTTGGAATGCAAGCTTGTACAACCACTTTGGAAATCAGTATGGAGGTTTCTCAGAAAATTGTGAATCAACCTACCTCAAGATCCAGCAATATCACTCTTGGGCATATACCCAAAAGATGCTCAATCATACTACAAAGACATTTGTTCAACTGCTTTCATAGCAACATTGTTTGTAACAGCCAGAAACTGGAAACAACCTAAATGCCTGCCAACCATAGAATGGATAAAGAAAATGTGGCACATTTACACATTAGAGTACTACTCAGCAGTAAAATATCAATGACATCTTCAAATTACATGCAAATGAATGGAACTAGAAATCACCATCCTGAATGAGTAATCCAGACCCACAAAGATGAATATAATATGTACTCACTCATAAGTGGATACTAGCTATAAGCAAAGGCTATTGAGCCCATAGTTCCTGATCCTGGAGAAGCTAAGTAACAAGATGAACCCTTAGAAAAACATATAGATCCACCTGGAAAGTTGAAATAGACAAGACTGCCTGAAAAAAATGAGACCAAGGGGGTGGGGAGAGGAGGGATGTGGAAGGAGAAAAAAGGGAGAAGGGGAGAGGGAGGAGAACTTGAGGGAATAGGATAAGTTGAGATGGAGGAAGAACAGAGATAAGAGCAAGGAAAGAGATTTCTTGATTGAGGGAGCCATTATGGGGCTAGCAAGAACTCTAGCTCTAGAGAAATTCCCAGGAATCCACAATGATGACCCCAGCTAAGACCCTAAGCAAGGAGAAAGGGTGCCCAAACTGGCCTTGCGCTGTAGTCAGAATGATGAATAACATAATATCACCATAGAACCTTCATCTAGCAACTGATGGAAACAGAGGCAGAGACCCATATTGGAGCACTGGACTGAGCCCCCAATGTCCAGTTGAAGAGTAAGAGGAGTGAGAACATGAGCAAAGAGGTCAAGACCATGATGGGTTCACCTCTGAAACAGTCTACCTGAGCTAATGGGAGCTCACCAACTCAGGCTGGACAGGGAAGGAACAATCATAGCTCAAAACTAGTCCCTCTGAATGTGGTTGACAGCTGCATGGCTGGGGCAGACTGAGGGGCCACTGGCAGTGGCACTAGGATTTATCCCTACTTCTTGTACTGGCTTTTTGGAAATGTTTTCTCTTTGGATGGATACCTTGCTCAGCCTAGATATAGTAGGGAGGGCCTTGTACCTACCCCAAAGCAATGTGCCTTACCTTTCTGTGGAGTGGATAGAGGATTGGGGGGGGGGGTAAGTGGAGGAAATGGAAGGAGGGGAGGGAGTGGTAACTTGGATTGATACATATAATAAAAAAAAGATAGTTTGTTTTAAAAAAAGAAAGAAAAAGAAAAATACCCAGAATAGTTACACAATAAAAGAATATCCAGTTGTATCACCATCCCTGATTTCAAGCTGTACTACAGAGTATAGTAAGAAAAACTGAGAGTATTGGCATAAAAACAGACAGGTTGATCAATGGAATCAAATCAAAGATCAAGACACAAATCTACACAGCTATGGACAACATGATTTTTATAAAGAAGCCAGAAATATACAAGAAAAAGAGAAAGCATCAACAAATGGTGCTGACATAACTGAATGTAGGCACAGAGAAGAATACAAAGGGATCTCACTATCACACTAAAAATAACCCTCAAATCCATGTAGATATAAGACCTCAACATAAATCCAAGTACACTGAACCAGATAGAGAAGAAAGTGAGAAATAACCTTGAACAAATTGGCACATGAAACAACTTCCTGAATAGAACACAGATAATACAGGCACAAATCAACAATTGATAAATGGGACTTCATAAAACTAAAAAGCTTTTCTAAGATAAAGGACACTGCAAATAGGACAAAAAACAGCCTACAGAAAGGGGAAAAAATCTTCACCAACCCCACATCTGACAGAGGACTAATCTCTAAAATATATAAAGAACTCAAGAAACTAGAAATCAACAAACCGAACAAGTCTTTTTTAAAAATGTGATACATGTATACACATAGAATTCTCAACAGGAGAGTCTCAAATGGCCGAGAAATGGTTAAAGAAATGTTCAACATCCTTAGCTCACAGGTAGATGAAAATCAAGATGACTCTCAGATTCCATATTACACCTGTCAGTGTCTATGACCAAGAACGCAGTGACACCTCATGCTGGTAAGAATGTAGAGCAAGGGGAACAGTCCTCCATTTCTGACATTAGTGCAAACTTTGGAAAGCAATATGGTGGTTTCTGAGAATATTGAGAATCAGCCTACCTCAAGATCCAGTCTTAGGCATATATCCAAATTACGTTCAATCATGCCACAAGGGTATTTGCTCAGCTATGTTCTTAGAAACTATTTGCAATAGCCAGAAACTAGAAGCAGCCTAGATGTCCAACAACTGAAGAATGGATAAAGAAAATGTGCTATATTTACATAATGGAGTATTACTCTGTTGTTAAAAACAAGGACATCATGAAATTTGCAGGCAAATGGATGGAACTAGAAAGAAATCATGCTGAATGAAGTAACTCAGAGCCAGAAAGGAAAACATGGTTTCCTCCTGCTGGGCTGTCTCATCCAGCCTTGATATGAGGGGAGATGCCTAGTCTTGTTGTAACTTGTTACGCCATATTTGGTTGATATCCTTGGAAGGCCTCTTCTTTTCTGAAGGAAATGGATGAATGGATCTGGAAAGGAGGGGAGATGGGTGGGCAGGATGGACAGGGAGGAGAAGAGGGAGGATAAACTGTGTTTGGGATGTAATATGTGAGAGAAAAGTAAAAACAAATTTAAAAAATGTTTTTTTGGATGGGTAAAGTGTGAATGAAGGTAATGTATGGGTTGATTTTTCATTAAATTTTACGTAAGTTGAGTTAAAAAGTGCCTCTGCTCAATGACACTGTTTCAATTTTCTGAAGTAAAAATATTTGAGGGATTATATGGATAATGAATTGGGTTCATCGAAATTACATGAAAACCAATCACAAATGAGTCTAAATTGTCTAAATTTCTTTAATGGCTATTTCAGCTTGTTCCTTTCTGACAATCCTTCAACAAAATAAAGCACACAAGCAGTTTAGATTATCTGTGAAAAATGAGCTGTTGGCACAGGTGCCAGAGCAGCAGCAGAGAACAGATGTCTATATCTAACTCACCTTACTAGCAGAAGTGTTTTACCAGTGGCTCTGTTCTCAGTATATCCGTGGAGTGTGACATAAATCAAATACCCCAGTAGACCGAGGTATGAGTGGAAAACTGCATATAGTTCTTTTGACATGTAAGACGAATGGATTTTATATCTAATTTAATATTTAGTGAGAATGTTTCTCCAGATATAGCTGAAACATTTTCCATTCCTAGGTATACCAAAATGTGTTCTATGTTAGTGTTACAAGTTAACCAGGAAGTCTTCTCGGTAATCTCATAGAGAATTCTACAGATTTGGATTTTCAAAATCAATAACTTGTTTATTTAAGGTTTTGGAAGTTTCTAATCATCTGAATATTATTTAATCACACACATCTAACTACACATCCTTCTACAATACAATAGAATCACAAAGCATCTCCTTTTACCTAGAGAGTAGTAATATAAAGTAAGAATTTTGATTTGTAAATAATGAACCCAATTTGAATATGGATATGATCCAACAGTGTGGCTAAAAATACAGAGTAAAATACAGAAATGGTTATATATTAGTTATAAACTCTAAGTGTCACAAAGGGAGATGGATAATGAAAGGGAAAATAAACAAGTTTAATATGCCAAAGATAACAACATATCACAGCAAACTAATCCAGTTTTCTACCTCAGTGTCTGACAGCAAATTCTAAAAGTAGATAGTTTATCAGAGACTACTAAATATTAACAAGGCAAAGAAATCCACAGATTCTAATTTTATTCAAATGATCCAAGCAATCCTATAAGCAACACTACAAGACCCTTAGTCCTTATAGAAAACTTGCTGACTATGTGTTTTTGACACAACACTGATGTGGGATTCTCTGTATGCTATGATTACCATTAATGAATAAAGAAGTTGTTTTTGGCCTGTTGATAGGGCAGAATTTAGGTAGGCAGAGAAAACTAAACTGAATGCTGGGAGAAAGAAGAGTGGAGTTAGAGAGAAGCCATGTAGCCCATTGGAGACAGACGCCAGTACTTTACCCGGTAAGCCACAGCCACATGGCAACACATAGATTAATGGAAACGTGTTAAATTAAGATGTAAGTGTTAGCCAATAAGAAGCTAGAGCTAATGGCCCAAGCAGTGATTTAATTAATACAGTTTCTGTGTGATTATTTCTGGGCTAAGTGGTGGGGACAAACAGGCAGTCTCCTCCTACAACACAACACAGCATGAAACTGTAAAAGTAAATATGAGCCTAGAAATATGTGTTATAGATAAGTGTTTTTCTTTTCTCTCTTATGGCCAAATTTGAAACAACAGGATGAAAGTAAAAGAGAAAAATGATGTTTCCTGGCTCTCTGATGATAGCTCACCTGCTCTGAAGCCAGACTATGGTACTCTTTCACAGACTGAAGCAATCTCCAGATTGCCTTCTAACCCTGCCAGTTACGGGACATCAGCAAGGAAAACACTGTTTCGGCATAATTAGCAACAAAACTCCTCAACTTTTTCATTGTTACCTCTGGTAAAGAAAAGGATCTGGATTTCGAAAAAGGGGGAGAAATATGTGAAGAAAGGGCATTCATTTATATTCATTCCATTTATTTACTCATTTTTCATTCTACACAATGGTAGAGGTCATCTTCTATGGAGAGTGATTTTGTTGTTATTATCCATTTATTGAGCATATTGTTAATTTATTGGTCATCTTGCATCAAAACAGCACAGGATGAAAAGTACAATGTGTCCGGCTTGGAAGGAGGTCATGGTCTGATGAACTCCACCCTGTATCACCTGTTACCTTGTGCTTTTTGTTTTCTCTCCCACCAAGCAGCACCATGGCAGGAAGTAGGGCTTGACTACCATGATGTCAGTCCCATTCCACGCTCTGGGGAGAGGCCATCTGGATTCTATTGCCGATTCTGAAATAGCACTAAGTTGGGTCTGTGCCCTTCCAATTTGGATCAACAGGAAAGCACTAGGAACCAAAAAAAAAAAGCACTCAAGAAAAAAAAATGGACTGTTTAAGAATAGAAAAAAAATCCATTTTTAGAAAGAGCCAAGAAAGGGGGGCAGAGATACAAAAGTGTTTTCAAAAAGAGAAAAGGAAAAGGTTTAACCAGAAAACATGTGCAGGTACGCCTGTGCACTCCGGGTGGGACTGATCGGACAGGCTCCACAAAAGACTGGAGGACCACGTGACTTCAGCCCATCATATCACAAGTTCTCCTGACACGCAGGCATAAAAGAACAAGTCTCACTTCATTTCCATCATGCGAAAGCTGATGTCTGATGCGTTATACGATCCTCATCAGTCAATGCCATGGCCCTCAAGTAAATAATGATCTCTTCTTCTCCATGGGGCTGCCGTCAGTAATGAGCACATAATAGTGATATATTAGCATGGTAAATAATGGCAGGCAAAGTTGCAGTAGATGTGTTGACGCTGTCACCGCTAACCTGCTCCTTGCACTGAATTTGTCGTCCTCAACCTAATTTGTTGTTCCAGATGGAAAAATCTAAATTTGCCTCGCTTCCCCCACTCACTTCCAGCGCTGGCTCAGAGGAACCCTCTTTAGATTCTGCTCTTCCTCACTACCTCAGCCACTTCTTTTAATCACTCAGTCAGTAAGGAAACCAGACACGGGAGCTGGCAGTGGTCACACAGATAAAGAAAGGACAGGCCTTCTCCTAGAGGCTCTGCCGATTACTAAGAAGTTTGCTCATCTGGGAGAAATCCAGGTCCAGTGTCACATTTGTGTTTGTTATGCAGCAGGGCAGCCGTAGAACTCAGAGCCCAGGGAGGGAGGAACATATGGGAAGGCAGGCTACTCGGGATCCCCGTGGGGTGCGAGGCATCCCTGATGGAGTGAGCTTTCAAAGTCATCAGGAATTACACACAAGCAGTGTACCTCCTGACACCATCTGGAAAAGGGCCTTGGAAGTTCAAAAGAAGGAAAATAACTTAGCATTCGATCCACAACTAGAGTTTAGATGATCACGGAAAGTTGCATGCTTAAGATTAACTATTGTGTGATCAAAACTGCTACGTGGGGCTTTTCAAGGAAAGAATGCTTTGGGGGGTTAGAAGCCTATAAGTTCAGCATGTGCTGCCCGGAGTTTTTAGAGTCTCATTTGAAATAGCATTATTACTCTTCTATCACTTTATGTTATCTTTGCTTCCTCTCCTGAGTTAGGTCGAAACTTCCCTGTTCTCTCAGAATTGAGGGAAAAAAATGAGGCAAGCAATTTGCCGGCTGGTGCGGTGTTGTTGAAAAGGAGAGACTCAAAGACCCTGGGTCTTGGCTCCGTTTTCTTCTACACTTTTTGATCTTGCTGCTTTAGAAATGAAAGGAAGTATGAGCAATTGGAAGCAATGAAGAACACTTGCAGATTGATGTTTATTTAAAAACTAGGTTTGATATAAGTCCCCACATAGTGCAGAAGGTCCTTCGCTCTCTGGGCAAAACAACATGTACTAAACAGTTACTAAAATAAATAAGAGAGACTCTTGCTCAGTGCTCCAAGCCACATATGCACACTGTTTTCAATAAAACAGCTGGAATGAATCACCAAGAGCCTAAATGGTTTTTAAGATATTTTCAGTTAAGAGAGCTACTCTTACAGCCAGATCCAGCAGGTTGATGTTTCCCACAATATGAGAGGTATATAATAACAAAATAAGCAAGTGTGTTATTTTTAAGATGGCATGAAAAATTGATATCAAAAGGTATTGCTTATCAAAGTAACAAATTTAGTTCCTTTGTATTTCTTTTGATATTTCACACTATACAGAGTGCAGTGTCTCCATGTGGTTATGTTTTACATCTCTTTATGTGGCCTAGATTTTTTTCCATTTGTCTGTCTGTCTGTCTGCCTCTTTCTAGATTGGGCTTAGGATAAAGCATTGCAGATCCAACTTCGCCCTCAGTCATGAATAGACATTTCCAGTCGACTCTCCCGATTCCTTTACCTCCATTTAACCATCATTACATGTTCCTGCCTGGCTTTGCAATGCCAACATCAGTTTGTTGTAATGAGTTTTATTCATAATATTCATTCAATTTTTAAAGGACCTGGCATAAAATACTAGATAGGTGATTTATCAAGCTGTACTGAATAAATTTTGGGAAATCCTCATTTGGATACAAATTTTACCAATAGTCATAGGCAAAAATATACCTTGAAATAAATGCTGGAAAATTTTCCCTTTCCTCATAAATGATATCCATGGGACTTCAGAGAGAATAATTCCTCTCATATTGTGGAAAACATTCTGACCAATACCAATGAAAGCTACGTAAACCTTGCTTTAGTTCTTTCACCTTGCAGAGCAATTTTTAAGCCATTTAGTCATAGAACCAGCTCTTTTTTTTCCCCAACAACCAATCCAACAAAGCCCTGCTCTCTTGAACCTGCTGCCAAATCATCTAATACAATGTAAGGTCACACCTGTCCTTTCTAAGCCAATTGTTGTCAAAGGCCCCAAGGCTATCCATTGTATGTCTGCTTCCATTGCAAGGAAGCCATAAAGCCAACTTCATTCAGTTGTATCTGTCTTCCCCAGAGTGCAGTGATGGAAAAGCATTAATTTATAGCAAGCATGTAGATAGCAAACTATTAAACACTTTTCAAAGTAAAACTACTACTACTTAAAATTATCTCTAAGCAGAAAAATTATCTCTAATATCTATAGCCATTACAAATTACAATCTCCTATAGACAGCTTGGCAAACAAGTAATTACCTGAAACTGTGCTTCAGACTGAGTCTCATGCACTATGTGCCCACCCTGTGCCAGTTCTTTCTCCCACTCAAGGTCTTTCCATTGAGAATTCAAATCCGGTGATAATAGCTGCAGACAAAAGAGTAATAACGGCGATTACAGCCCTTACCATATTATTTCTGTCAACATATCAAACTCTGATAGATACACTTTCCAGAATCATGTCATCCTGTGAATCATGTGTTGAAGTGAGGAATGCCTCCATTGAACATACAAGGAGCCAAGGTAAAGCAGTTGCTTTTGACCAAAAGGCCTGTAAGAACACCTGGAATATTAATTTTGAAACCGGAACTTATGGTTCCAGTGGGTATAGGGCATGGTAGCTCTGCCCCTGCACATGGGTAGAGTAGAAGGAAAGATAGGAAGTCAGTGTGTGCTAGAAAAAGTTCATATATATATATATATATATATATATATATATATATATATATATAGAGAGAGAGAGAGAGAGAGAGAGAGAGAGAGAATGCAAGATTCTTCCCTCACCAATCACCAATCTACTGCATTCAGCTAGGCTCTACCTCCCAAAGTTTCCAAAAACTTCCAAAATCATCACTTAAATGTATTCAATGCATGAGTCTGTAGGAGTCACTTCATGTTGAAAGAATACCACAAAGCTATGAGGACTGACATAGCATTTACTTTAAAGGACGGCAGAGCAAATTTGATGGCGATCTAACTGATCCTAAGGACTGACTTTTCCCATGCCTCCTTCCTGTCTCATATCTAGAAATGTCAAGCTCAAATTCCTAAATTAACTAAGGATAGGAACGGCCATTTTATTTTTAGCTAATTTCTTAATATTATGTACACTATATTCACTTTCAGAATTTTTTAAAAATTAAAATTATTCTCTCCTACCTTATATCCTGACCATCCCTTCACTCCTCCCAGTACCCACACACACACCTCATAAATGAGGGCAACTACTCAATTCATATAAATAAAGGTAAGAAAGCCATATCTGAAATTCAAATTTTAACCATGTGAGAGCAGATAATTACAGTGTTAAGGTTTTAAATGACCCTCTATTCTCCTGTATTTTAGGCAGTGCTGACCAAGTCATGGGCAGGGGACACAGGAGAGAGGTTCAAACTCATTCTCTTTATTGTATTGTATACACCTTGTGACTACCATTGCACTTCCAATGGCATGGCCGTTGGGCAGAGGAATCAATTCCACGGAGGGACACCATGAAAATGTCACAGTCCCAGCTCAGCACAAATGCTCAGCCAGTCTCAGTTACCCTGTCCCTGGCATATGGGAACAGCACATCTCGGTGCTCACTTGCCAGTCGCTGTCAGTGCCAGGAAACCCGAATCCACATCCCAGAAGATGTTTGGAAGCATTGCAAACAAATGTCAGAGCAGGCATTCTACCTCCCCTCATCTCGCTAATGTGCATTTGTGGGTCAAGAGGGTGATGCTGGAAAAGATGAATCCTTTGCTGAGTATTATCCATCAGGATGCTTTTAAACGTTGGCATATAAGCAGCTAATAGATTATATACCATAAACACAGCTGTTGGAAGGAAAACTGCATTCCACAAGTCGTACAATTAAATTCTCTAATCTCTACAAGGACTAAAATAAGAAGAGGGAGGGGAAAAGACAAAGATAGATATTGCTTTCTCGGAAAGGACTGTCTCTTTGATGATACCCTTTTTAAATTCTTGTTGTAAATAAGGACATTATCACTATGCTCTGAGTACAGGAGCCCCAAGAAGACCTGTATTATATAAAAGAATCAGAACAAGGAGAAGATGGATTCAAAAAAAAACTTTTGTATTTTATCTTTTAAATTGTTTCTTTTACCTTTTGAAATTTTAAAATAATCACATCATTTCCCTTTTATTTTCCTCTCTCCAAACCCTTTCATATACCCCTCTTTGCTCTCTTCCAAATTCATGACCTCTGTTTTCATTCACTGTTCTTCCATACATATTCTTATGTATATATTTATACATATGTTCCTAAGTAGACAAATGCAACCTGCTTAGTCTATCAATTATTTGTATCTGATTCCTGGGTCTTGGAGAGAATCTACAACCACCACTTTATACTACACTAGCCTATAATTCCTAACTACATTTTAAGTATTTGTCTTTAAATCCACAGATAGATATAGTCCTCACAACTCATTGAAAAAAACTTTGCTTTGCAACAGATGGAGACCTTTACAGAAAACTGTACCCGGTCAAAGTGCAGAGTTCTGGAGCCCAGTCCCAAAGGCTACATCTAAAGTACAGTTTGTGTACTCAAAGGCTCAGTGATCATTTAAGGAGAGGAGAATGAAAGATTGCAAGAGCCAGAGAATCAGGGAGTTCGCCTTGAGAGTATGTCTCCTAGGAATGTCAAATGCTAACACTCATAATGTCTCGTCAGCATGACTTCCTACACATGAGCTGAACAAAGACAACAACAATAGACACATTAACATTGGTGGGAAGAAAGCCCATAGAACAACACCCAATCTCTCTGTACTATTTTATTTTATTTTTATATAAAATGAATTGCAAATAAATATTAATAGTATTTATCTATTTCAGAGAAAAAAATCAGTTAACATTCTATCATGACTTCTAAAGGTATTTTCATTCGTTGTTGTAGAAACTGAAGATTATTTAACCCATCTCAAAGATTATCAGTTCGGATTCATAATGAACATAGACACATTTTGAGTTATTGGGCCACTCTTATTTTTGCAATAACTTATTCATTAACTTACTGAGTTATAGAATTCACATATTTTCATAGAGACAAATAATATATGCCAAACCTACCACATGCTATCTATTTTATATTTTATACCATTAGATCCCTCATGTATTAAAGTGTTATTTCCAAACCTTATATGATCAATGTTTCAAACATTTACTAGTTTGAAAGTAAAAAAAAAAAAAATGAGAGCTGTTAGGATCCTACAGTTGTCAGTTAGTGTAAAAATAAAGCGTTTCCTTGCTCTGAGACTATGACACATCTTTTTATTATTTCATCTGATACTTCCCTTAGCAATAAACACTGAAAATCTTTAGTAAAATTCATCATGAAGAGTGAGGCAAATATCCAGTTTACCTTTTTAATGAAAATACTATTTATTTATTCTTTGGAAATCTCATACCAGCATTCAATGTATCTTGATCATATCTCCTTCCTGCAATATCACCCTCTATCTCCCCCAGAATCCTACCACCTTTTTCCTTCCTAACCTCATGTCCTATTTATTTTCCCAACTAAAATTCCCTAAGTCCATTTAGCACTGCCTATATACCCACAATTAGAGGGACATCCAATGAAGCGTAAGTAATGTGCCAGCAGTCACATCCCCCAAAATGATGCTTACTCGCTAAGCAGGTATCGGCTCCCAGGAGCTACTCAGCTAAGGATGGACCCTCAGGAGCCTGTCCCTATCTATGCTGGAATTTGATCAGTTTGGCCTTCTGCAGTTCTCTTATGGATAGTCACAGTTGCTGCAAACTCATGTGCGATATGACCATCACACCATATATAGAAGAAATTATTTCACAAATAGCTGCCTCCTTCTTCCCTTATATCCCTTCTACACTCTCTTCTACAGGGTTACATTTTGAGGAGGCTTTCTGGCAATTTTCAGTGTTTTTTGTTTTGGGTTTTTTTTTTTTTTGCTCTAGAAATTTCACTTCGATTATTTTAAAATCAGTCTTTATATTGCTGTAGCAAATGTCTAAAACTGCAGGCTAGGAAATCCAAAATCATGGCTCTGGCAGGTTCAGAACTTAGTGAAGTCTACTTTCTGCTTCCAAGATGGTGTGTTAGATACCATATTTCCCAAACACAAACACCTTGTTCTCACATGGGAGAAGACAGGGCAGATGGGGGCAAAGTTTCCCTTGCTAATACCTTCATAAGGATGGCTAATCCTGTTCATGAATGGGGACCCTGCCTACATGATTCAGCCACTTTTTAGAGGCCACACCTTCTGATACTTTTGTATTGTGGAACATGAACCATGGAGAAAACAAAATTGTTCATACCATGTCACCAATGCTTGTCATCATTCTCACAGGACATGTTTTGAGTTCATGTCTATGTACCAATCCTTCTCCCACAATAATGAAGCCAGTCTATTTGTGTTAGAGATCTACCTTACCTCAGAAAGATCTTTTCCTGATTGAACAAACTGCAGCAGAACATAGGCTACATATCAGTACCTCTCTGCTCAAAAGTACAGTTACCTTCCATTTATATGAATCATTTACCTCTATGTGACACTGGGGCCATGCTCTCAACTGTAATCCAAAAGATAAGCCTGGTTCAACACTTGATTCTTACAATGTTCTCAACTATTCCACAATCAACACAAGTTTATTCTTAACTGAGCTTACATATTACTGAACTAAATGCCAAAGTGATTCCTCAAGGGAGAGAAACATACATGATCTTAAACATCTAATCATCTAGTAAAGAGAATTATATATACCATTGTCTAGTCATCATGCCCACCAGGGATGGCAATTTGAGATGGTTTTCCCAGATTCTTCCTTGGTACTTTAGGTGCTAGATTTGAGAGGGTAAGGTCTAAAAATGTCTTGAATAGTGTATTTTCAACCCCAGATACATTTAAAATTACCAGAGAAAGAAATTTAAACATCGCATTGTTCTGGCCTTACTTCCAACCAATAAAATCACGATGGTTCAGAATCTGAGCTTGGCTTAGAAATTCTCTGACCTTCCACTCTGTTTCTACCATTTAATAGGAGTATTCTTGACAAGTTACATTACTTCTGTAAAATGTACTTCAGTTTTGCTTAAATCTTTAATGGGACTAGTAAAGTATATACTGTTGGGATGTTGGGATATTAAATAAAGTACATAAAGCATAATGCCTGATACATAATGAATATTTGATAATAGTAACAAACATTTATTGAACATTTACTATGTATGTGCAACTGTTCTAAGCACTTTCTATGAATAAAACAACCTTTATGTTTGTAACTCATCTTTCCAATGAAGGATTGGTGCTCAGTATTATAAAGCAAAAGTCCATGGTCCGAGCTTAGGTATGGTATTTGTGGCCAGCAGACTTAGTTCTATAGTTCAGAATGCTATAAATACCACAGATTGAGTGGATTAAACAGCAAATACTCATTAGTGTTCAGAGGTTGAAAACATAAGATCAAAATGCTCTCATGATCATCTTGGGGGTGGTCAGGTTTCTTTCTACTTTATGAATTATATCCTCCAAAAATTGTGTGTTGAATACTTGATCTCCAGTATGGCATTATTGGGAGGTGTAACATGTTGGTGCTTAGGTAGAGATTCCATTCTTAAGAGTGGACTCTTATCATTATAAGGTGAGCTTTCTGCAGTGGTGTATTGGCACTGGTCCTGTGACGACACAAGGTTTTCTCCTTTTGCATTTTATTTCCTATCATGTGAAAATGAAGCAAAACTGCCCCTACTCCTTTCCTGTCAGTGCTTTGATTTAGGGCCCCCAGTCTCCAGAAACACTACTTTTGCATTGATTTCTTTGTAAATTATCCAGGGATAGTGCTGTAGCTCAGTGGTAGAGTAATTGCCTCTCCTAAGGGCCTGAGTTTGATCCCCATCACTACTTAGATTGTTTGTGAAGGCACATGCTTAAAATTTTAGTAATTAAATAGGAAGGCAGGAGGATCAGAAGTTCAATTTTATCCTGGGCCACACAGCAAGTTCAAGAAATAGCTTGGACTAGAAACTGTCTCAAGACAATAAAACACATAAAACCATCCAACATAAGCTACACATAGGTAGATTATTAATAGTAGCACAAATGGAGTAAGAGACCACTCTTCATGATGATGTCTCATAGTCTCTCGTGTTTTTTAATTTTTACTAGCATCAAATCAACAAAGGAATGGGTGTCCTTATGGTGTTTTTATTCATGCACATAATGTTATTGATACCCATTCCCTCTGCCATTTGGTGTCTTTTTTGGAGGATATGGACAAGTATTGACCTTGTCTCTTTCTCCCATCTTTAAAAACTAAGGGTGCTGATAGAAAAATGAGGTTCCACCTTCTCGGCCTCATCTAGTTCTAATTGTGTCCATAGGCCCTGTCTCCAAACTTCATCACAGCGAGAATTAGTCTTCATTACAGAGCTTTTAGTAAACACAAAGTATTAAGTCCAGATTATTATCAGGACACGTAATCCTTTCTGAATGTCACATGAACAGAGATGGCATGGCTTTTTGAGGTAAGTTTTAGGTTGTAAGGTTTTGGATGATGTTTTCAAGAATGTCCCTTTCTTTCTAGATTTGTTCTAAAAAAAAAAATCTTTCTAAATAAAAACACCGATAAGAGAAAACAGTTACTTTTCTTCAAATCTTTTCAGATAAAGACACTAAAGCTTGGAGAAAAAAATGGAATTCCTAAGGTCACGTACCTAGGGTGTAGGCAAAGTTGGAAGATGAGTCCCTGTTTGACTGAACATTTTGCTTCAGAAGTGGAAAAGTGACATTGAGAGGATCATAAGCGACTTGCCAACCTGTTTTGAGTTTCCCGGAACACGTGCATGGTGATGATGGAGCAGCTGAAACCTCTGAACAGTAAGCAGCACGGCAACAGTCACAAGATCACTCCAGCACGTGTGCTCCACTGGCAATGGCAGGTGTCTGGCAGTCTTGTCCCCATTCCTGTCTTCTCTTGTAAACACAAGCCAGAATCAGTCTGTGCATTTCTTCCTTTTAAAGGTGCATTCCTTTGTCTTGCACATAATCACGCTTGCTGGATTTACATCATCACAGATGAGGCCATTTGCAGAAAATTCCTGCGCCAATATTAATTTTAACAGGATCACATCAAACCCATTGCTTTCTACAAGTTCAAATGGAAACTCTACCATAGCTTCAAGTCTAATGTGAAGATGTACAGCCTTCCCTATTGCCCCGGTTAACAAAAGTCTGGCTACCTTCTCAGTGATGTCCCCTCTCTGGCACCTTAGTGAGTCTCTGAAACATGACCCATCAACACATTGCCGACTTAGTGAAATGTTAGCCAAGGTAACCATTGTGGACATGTGCCAGGTAGACCAAGAGTTCTCTCTGGAAAGAAACATGGTCTCTGTATTTCCTTAAACATGCTTTCAATATCTATTGTAGTTTTCAGAACCACATGCCTCTGCCAGTGCCCTCATAGAATCCCAGATGAGACTCTCTCAAGAAATACCGCACAGTGCAATTTGAATCAAAGGATGCAAACTTCCCCAGGAACGCCTAGCAGGAGGCACTAAGGGCAGCTGGAAGGATGCTGACAGACCACGAGCCATGAGACTGCAGGCTGGGCTGCTACCAGGAGGCCACTTCTCCCTCTGTTTGCCATATTGTTTGTCTGCTCGAGGGTTCATCCTAAAGAGGGCTGCAACAGAAGAATGAAATGGCTTGTCATGACTCATGACCCATCCTCTCTCTTGAACGGCAATAGCTACATATCACCTCCCATCTCCAAGTACAGGAAAGGCATGAACCTAAACATGATCGAAAGGCAGAAGCTGTACAAAATATATACCTCCTTAGCTCAGCCTTCTTTTCCTTGCTCCTGGCTTCTCTAAATCTGTTCTCCAGGAAGAAGCTAACAATAATCTCTACTACACTCTTTCAGGGGAAGGGTATAATGGGGCAACAGATGAATTTTATTTCAGCAGATATCAGATATCAGTGAAACAGTGGGTGGCATTTTTCAATATGTCTGAACTTCCACATGAACAACCTTTTTGGAAAGCATGTATGACCTGTTTTTGCTGCCATCTGCCCTTACTATTCACACATAGGGAGAGAAGCAAGACCAAACTTGGTCCTGATCATTGTTTTGTTCATGTATGGTCATGAATTAAAATAATAAAGAGCACCTCCCTTGATGTCATTTAAACCCCTACTTACTAATCCCAGGGGGCAATACTTATTCTGAATTCTCATCTTTGTCTTTATCTGTCATGTGGTAAATGTATCTCATTTTCGTAGCACAAGGCCTTAGATTGAGATGCAGATGGTAGCAGGAATAGTAACAAAAGATGGAACAACCTTGCCAGCATCTGTGTGCATGTGTGTGTGTGTGTGTCTGTGTGTTCCTGCATGAGGTACATCATTTCAGGCAGAAGAGAGACTAAGTTTAATCTTTATCTAACTCTCAGTACATAATTTTGCAATCATACTTTATCTCAAGAAAAGATATTCTAGCTACATATGTGTTGGGTTCCACAAATCCCTGAAGAGCACCTAGACAGGACAAGGAGGAAGGTACTGGTGAGACTCTAATGGTGCCCCACACTAACCCAAAACTGTCAGTGATATGTAGAAGATGGGCACCATAGAACTGGAAACAAATATGCATCTGCATAGCATCGTGAGGCAAACAGTGACGGTATTTGAAGGGAGAGATTTGAAGGGAGAGAACACACATAGACCACAGAGTCTTGGCCATTGTAGATATTGTATTTATAATCCTGACTTCAGTAGCAATCCCTTATCAAGTCAAGTGCATCCTCTGTGGAAAAGCTCACAGCCATCACTTCTAAACCCACTGAAATGCGGTTGCCTTGTGTGTTGACCAGGTTTTCGTCAACTTGACACAAGCTCATGTCTTCCCTGTAAAAGGAAACTTCACTTGAGAAAATGCCTCTATCAGGTTGACCTAGAGGGAACTCAATGGGGACATTTTGCTAATTAATGGTTGATGTGGAAGAGTACAGCCTACTGCAGACCCTGCCATACTAGACAGATAGTCCTGGGTTGTATAAAGATTCAAGCTGAGCAAGTCATGGAATGAAAACCAATATGAAACAGCTTCTTTATTAACCAATGGTAATAAATATACCCACAGCATATATTAGCTCCCACATCAAAGTATTCCTCTGTGACCTCTGCTTCAGTTCCTGCCTCGAGGTTTTTGCCATAAGCTCCTGCCCTGATGTCAGTCAGTGATGGACTATGATCTGTAAGCCTAAGCCTTTCCTCCCCAAGTTACTGTTGGTAGGAATAGGCTATCGCAGCAACAGAAATCTAACTGGGATGCATTATTACATTTTTCCTTCATCAGTGCATATGCTTTTCCTCACCATCATCTCTTACACAAACACACACACACACACACACACACACACACACACACACACACACTGCCCATAGCTTTCTTATCCTGTCATGGTCTTACTTAACCCTCCAAGTGAAGAAGGAGCTGCGGACCAGCCTGTTTTTCATCCAGCCCGGCTTCCGCACAGCTAGCTTAGCCCCAGAATAATTACACTGAAACTGTATTCATTTAAACACTGCCTGGCCCATTAGTTTCAGCCTCTTATTGGCTAATTCTCACATCTTGCTTAACACATTTCTGTTAATGTGTGTAGCACCATGAGGTGGTAGCTTACCAGGAGAGATCTTAACCTGTGTCTGTCTCAGAGAGGATAGGCATGGCGACTGCCTGAGGTGTCTGCCTGACTCTGCTTTCTTTCTTCCACAATTCCATTCTGTCTACTCCACCTACCTAATTTTCTTTCCTATTAAAGGGCCAAGGCAGTTTCTTTATTAACCAATGAAAGTAACACATAGACAGATGATCCTCCTACATCATCCAAGAAAGATGGTGGAGGGTTTTTTTGATTCTGAAAGTTAACAAATACCTGAGGGGTATGTAAGCATGATGACCATGAAAGGTCTTTATTAGAAAGAAACAAGAGAAAGGAAAAGAAGAACAAAGTACAGTGGAAAGGAAAGGAAAGCAGGGGGAAAAGACAAAGTAAATTTAAGTGATACAGGACAATCAGCGTAGTTCCCTTTCTAGATGGTCATGCTCAAAACTTATTAATGACTAGAGCTGACAACTGGGCATCTGAGCATATGGGAAGCACTTCTTGTGTTCTTCCAGAAATGCTTGGGAGGGAGTAATGTTCCCATATCAATTTCCAATGTGAATAGATAGTAGATTTCAGTCCCCACTTGTTACAGACAATTTAGTTATACATGAACTTGAGTTATTTTGGAAGATCTTTTCTCTCCTATTAGTTGCCAAGAAGTTGGAACACATTCTTGAGATGTCCACAGGACCTGTGACGGGGTCTTATAAAAATGTGTGTGGAATCAAAGACCAAATAAATAAAAGAATCAAAGATATATGATGCATACAAACAGCCTATATACTGGAGAAAGTAGCATAATAAACCAGAAATAAACTATCCTTTTAGCAGTTTGGAATTTCCAATGCAAATGCATTTTAAAAGATTGCTACTGGAAAGAAGGCACCCTTTAGAAGGTAGGAGTCTCTTGCTGTGAAGTCTACAGCAGCTCCTTTTGCCACAAAATGACATGGTACATAAACACAAATAACTATAGCTGGTAACTTAGCAACCACAAATATTTACAAATATGCAAGCCAGGCCCCGTCAAAATATCTGGGTAATTATTGGCAAATTGCATGCCATGCAAGTGTTTTGCAACCAAGCGAAATAAGCTGTGTTGTGGGTGGTTGCCACAAGCTCCCTTCCCTGCTGCCTGGAAGTGTCATCCAGCATCCTAGGATTTGGTGGGTTGGATGGATGTTGCTTAACATTTCTGGATGTGTGTTTTAACACATGCGCTTCCACAGGGGTCTTCCACGTGGCCACACTGCTGGGTTCACTTTAAAAGCTGCAGCAATCACAAGCACTTGCTAGAGCATCTTTCTTAAAAGACAGCCAATAACATTCATTGAAAAAAAAAGGGGGGTGAGTTAGACATGGCTTATAGTCGAAATACTTTTTCAAGGCAGAATAAATTCATTATTTCCTAGACGATGTTTATGAATACATCTTGTGTCACATGTCTCTAACATTGTTCAGAAATACTTTTAAATATCCTATTATGTTCTATTTGAAAGTGGTGTGTGTGTGTGTGTGTGTGTGTGTGTATGTGTGTGTGTGTGTGTTTAATGAAAGGGGAGGGGAAAGAGAAAAGATGAAAAGAAAGAGGGGAAGGGAAAGGATGGGAGGAGGGAAGGAAGGACAGTTGAAAATATATAATAAAAAAAGTTGGTGGGAAAATTGACCCTAATGGACTTGTCTGTTATGATGATTGTCATAGATTCATGGATGTGTCTGGATGATGACAAGAAGTCCAGTCAAAATAATTGCATGTTGAGGCAATTAGTAGTTGAACTAGAAACAAAAGATTAGTCTACCTACCTCATGAGGAAGGAGGGAATACCTAAAAATGTAAGGCAACTAAACCTGAATTTAATTTCACACTCCTTATACCTTTTAAGCTAACTTAATCATAAGGAGATCTTTAAAATGTATTGTAATTCTCCTTCTGCAAATCTTATTTCTCCTCCATGAGAGAGCTTGGCATGGAAGCCAATTTATTTTGCCGTTCACAGCATTTCACATTCTTCAGAGAGAAGAGACATTTTCTGCCAAGATTCACACCAAGGCAACTTGATAGTCTTGTCCAAGAAGGATGGAATGTGAAAATAGACGACAATGAAAATTATGTGATGTCCCTGTCTCTCTGCAGTCAGTCAAGAGCAAAGAAATCTGTGTTACTGCTTGCGGGAACCCTTTCAAATGTTCAGGGAAAACAGTTGACTGCAGGGCAGTGACCTCTAGTGATTCCTAACTAACCATTTGTTTTCTTGTCTGAAGCTCTAGGGGAAGAAGGAAAGGTCAAATGTTAGTCTTGCATCTCTCCTTTGTAAGTGGGGTAGTCATGCCAGATATTTTGAGTGACTTATTCAGCCCGATGCTAATAAGCCGAACAACTTGTTTTGGCTAGACATCTCTCCTCTCCATATGGAATTGCTTGTGTGAGTTTCTGGACTATTCTGCGGTCAAAGGGAGGATGTTAAACCCAGAAAAAATTTCAGTCCTTTCCTTTTCTCTCACATAAATTCACGTTCAAGGCTAGAGTAAACTGCATGGATTGCCAAAATCCTGAGGCTGAAGACATTACAGACTCTCCCATAAGCACCATCTTTTATAAATTTGAAGGCATGCCTCTTAAATTGGCCTAAATTTACTGATAAATCCACCATATCTAAACTTGTCTACTTTGAGCCTAGCCTTGGGGACTCCTTGAGAAAGAAAGCATATTTTCACTGAACCAAAGTAAATCTTAATTATGTATTTGCTTGCCATGAAGAGCCATTTCGCTCTGAATGGGAATTTGTAATTGACAAGCTGCGGAAAGTAGGTGGATGCAGAGTATCTTGCAGGACTCTATCAGAAGTATGGGAAAACAGGAATGGCAACTCCCACATGTCTGTGTGGTGCTGTGTTCAGCAGGCATGATGGTTCAGAAGAGCTACCAAGTGTCTATTCAGCAATCGTGGCTGGAGCAATACAGCAAAATATACAGTGAAACACCGCAGAGGGCCTCACATCAGTGGATGGATGTGGTTATTTCTGGCTACGAATTGGTTTCCTGATATTTCTTCCAAATCCGTAGATGATTTTTAAAGCTGTTTCAGGGGCTCAACTGGGAGATGGCTCAGTTTGTTACACAAATCTGAGGTCCTGAGTCTAGATCCCCAGAAACCACATAAAACCAGGACAAAGGTGAATATATACAATCCTTGCTCTTCCATCCAAAATAGGAGGTTGAAAAAAAAGACCATGTAAGTTCCAGGATCAGCTAGGGCCCAACATACACAGCAGTCCAAGAGACCCCATCTCAAGCAAGGTGGTGAGGACGAACACCCAAGCTTGTCCTCTGATTTGCATAAGTCTTCAGTGTCACTAATACAGGTGATCAGTCATAGTGACATGCACACATACTTACACATAAAAGATGAACAAGTCATTCCAAAATCTACAAAGTTGAGAGCTATTGTTCCTACATATGTATTGTGTCGTAATAATGACAGAAGTTATCTGGGGAAGACGGAACAGCTCTGTGGACTTTAAGTGAGTCAGCAGCCTCAGGGAGCGGCCCTGTGAATGAAATTTCTTGCTTTGTTTACTTAGGCATTAATTCAAAAATTGTCTTAGTTTATGTTCTACTTTCAAGGAAGAGACATCATGACCAAAACAACTCTTATAAAAGAAAGCATTTAACTGGGAACTTGTGTGGTCCGTTATTATTGTGGTGGAGAGCATGGTAGCACGCAGACAGGGCAGTAGCTGAGACCTTTACTTCCTAATCCACAGGAAGAAAAGGGGAGTGACTGGGCCTGCTGTGGACCTATGGCATGCTTACAACAAAGTCACACCTCCTAATTCTTCTAATCCTTTCAAATTTCCACTCCCTGTTGACTAAACCTTTATATATGAGAGCTCACAGGGACCATTCTCATTCAAATCATCACAGAAAATGTGTACTGAAAAATTTCCCCAGACTGTTTCCTGCTGGGGTGAAAGTGTTCATAAGTCTGTGCTCAACACAACATCTCTCCTTCTGTGTCATGGCCAATGATACAAACTTCCAGAAAAGACTCCACAGCCAGAGGCCCTTCCCCTACTCTTCACTTTCCATCTCAAAAGGGTGAGGAAGTACATATGGATGTGTCTCTTAACCAAGCTGTTGGGGTTTTTTGTTTTGTTTTGTTTGTTTTTGTTTTTTGGGGTTTTTTTTTTTTTGCTTTGTGTCTCAAGTCTGTTTAAGTAGAACATATTTCACTTAAAGAAAAAAGCACCAGGGCTGGAGAGATAGCTCAGAGGTTAAGAGTATTGCCTGCTCTTCCAAAGGTCCTGAGTTCAATTCCCAGCAACCACATGGTGGCTCACAACCATCTATAATTGAGTCTGGTGCCCTTTTCTGGCCTTCAGGCATACACACAGACAGAATATTGTATACATAATAAATAAATAAATAAATAAATAAATAAATAAATAAATATTTTTTTTCAAAAAGAAAGAAAAAAGCACTAAATAATTACACAAGTTAAATGAAGACAGACACAAGAAATCCCACACTAGCTCAGAATTGAGTATAATAGAGGGTTATTTGTTTAGGGGTAGACTCATAGATTACAGTCCTCTTCTTGAATAGAGAACAGCAACCAAGTCCTGCAGCTGGAAGAAAGGCCAGATGCATGCTTTACATTGGCATATATACTATAAGAGGCCACACCCAAGTGGGTGGGTAACTTAAAGACTACTGGCTGTAGGAATTCCTATAGCACCTCCTCTTTTTGTTTAAATAAGAAAGTTCTAAGCCTAATACAAAATTATACACAATAAGAACAAATATTAAGTATAAAAATTAGATTGTAACTGGCATAAACAATATCAAGCAAGAAACATGTGATAAATGTTTCAGTTATCCTATCCTAATGAGTTTAAGTCTTGTATAATAAATAACTTGGCCAAGTCATGAGAAAAAAGTAACTACAACTATCTAGTCCTCAACCCCATTGAAGACCTGAGAAGGGAAATAATATTACTTGAGTAAGCAGGAAGTGCAATCAAGCAACTTCCAAAATGTGCAACAAATGACAGAGACAACTGGCTACCTGGGCAATCAGCTAAAGTCTCATTTGCAATGTTGGAGCAACCAACTTTGACTAGGGCCTAGAGTAAATGACAGACCATTTTTCAGAGGTAGGAAATTTTTCAAGGCCATCTTACCCTGTCTTGGCAAGATTTGACAGTCTTTTTTTCCTGCTTGTCCTGTCCAGACATCATGCATTTTGTCAGTGGTCGATGCATGGCCAGTTCCTTGCCCAAAGGCCAGTTTTGCCAAGAAGAAAATAAGCTCTAAGTGGAGTGTCTTTAGTGCCCAACATTCTCTCAGAATAGATGGGTGCTACCGAGTTAATTAAATGCTATATTCTACAGCTCTTTGAAGTGGTTGAAGATTACCTATCTATTACCTATACATAGAGAATACACTCTTTATATATCTAAAGAACCTGATTAGTCTAACTATAAGTATGATAAACATAGATGACTATTGACCTATAATCCTTAACACCTATATAATGTAAAGAATAAGACTTCATATTAGAATATTAAACAATATTTAAACAACTGTGCAATGAATGAAGACAATGACAGACAAAATGTAAGCAAGGTGTAAGTATCTTGATGAGAGGTAGGAATGTATATTGCAATATGATAAATATATCCTAAAATTGTATCAATATACAAAGAGTCTTAAGCAGTGAGAGAAGCACGCATCATGCATACAGTATGATAAAATATCTTTGCCTAGGTATACAAATATTATAGATGAAAATAGGAACATATTCAATATAATTTGTTTGTATCACTATACAAGAATCTATACCCATATAAATTGCCTATAAATAATAGCTCACAAGTATTCACTCCATTACTCACTATTATTAGTGTAAGCTCACACTAATCTATTATCCCATCTAATTTTATCTTTTTTTTCAAAGAGATCCCTGAGCTTACATAATTGTCCCCCAACACCCAACCCTATAACAATTATAATCAGCCCTTAAATGATGTCCCTAACCCTGAGGACCAACTTTGTTGGGAGAGGGGACATTGTCTTTTATAATTACTTCCAGCTGTCATGGGGGTGATGTTCTTTCTATGGTATCCTGTGAAAGTAAAATGATGATTAAGTTCCAAGATTACTGTTTCATATAATTGCAAATAGTCTCTGAATATTTGGTAGTGTTTTTCTGAGGTTCTTATTTGGTGTTCTGACCAGAACATTGTAAAAAGGTGCACCATTTCAGCTACCCAAGTTGGAGCCATCTTGAGTAGCTGGGACCCAAAACATGTCTTATAGTAGTGCTATCAGAATCATGACATCATATCAATCAGGTGGAATCCTTGTTGTGGGGCCCCATCTTCTTCCTGGAAACTTCAAAGATTACTGCAGGAAAATGCAGTGTTCATTGTGAAAAACTTAAACATGGTTTATACAGACATATATTTAATGAAAGGTATGATAGAAAAGTAAAATTTTTTGTAAATTATTTTTCTTTCAGTCCCATGTCAGACGGCTCCTAACATGAGACAGAAACTCTGAAATTTTTTTAACAGCATGCTTTAATTTAGAGAAGGACAAAGTCATTGTCCAACTCCAAAGCCAGCTTTGGTTTCTAAGTGAAACATGACTGTAATTCTGTGTAGTACTCAGAGATTCTTACCATCAGATGACATGGCCTCACAAGTGATAGTTCTCTTTGCTTGGTGTTCCTACCTGGATAATTATTTTTCCTCTTTAGGCATCTAGATGTCCAGGGTCTCTTCAGTTTTTGAAAATGGGTATTTTCCTGCAAAGAAAAGAACAGAACCCTGCCCCAACCTGTAGGAGGTTTCTTAATAAGGTTGTCACCTCTGTGGATGAGCCATTATTTCTCTTTCTTAAGAGATTTCTCTTTTTCAAACCGAATCTTTATTACTTTTTTCTCATTTTTTATTAAAAATTTCCATCTCCTCCCCTCTTCCCCCTTCCCTCCCCTCCCCTCCACCCATACCCCCACTCCCTCCCTCTCCAGACCAAAAAGCCATCTTTATTACTTTTAATGGTATCCATAACTTTTTTTCTCCTGTTGAAACAAAAACAAAATCCCTTCCCGAGCGTAGTACATCTCATGGCTTCCATTGTGAAATTAACACATCTGTAATATACACCAGCTGATTTATTTATCCAATAAATAAATATTTTCTATTATCCAATGTGCTGTTGTCTTTTTCTCATCAGTGTTAAGAAAATTCAAGGTTAATAAAGCATTATGCAATCTATTTCTGGGGGTATTTTTCATTTCTTTCTGTTTGTTTAGCATATCCTATATAGTTCAATTTGATCTTTCTATAACTACCTGACCTGTAGGATTGTGTGATATACCTGTAATATGCTTTATATTATAATAAGCAAAAAAACTGTTTCATTTTCTTAGAGACATATGCTGGACCATTATCTGTCTTTATTTGTACAGGTATACCCATAATGGCCATAACTTCTAATAAATGTGTGATTGCTGAATAAGACTTTTCTGAGATCTAAGCAGTTGCCAATTGAAATCCTAAATAAGTATCAGTGGTGTGGTGTACATATTTAATTTTCAAAATTCTGCAAAGTGGAAACATCCATCTGCCATATTTTATTCCTTTGAGTACCCTTTGCATTACTCCCTGCAGGTAGCAGTGTTTGGTTATAGGAAGAGCAAATAGGGTATCTCTTTATATAATCTTCTTAGCTTATTGCCATATAATGAAAAACTCTTTCTTTAAACCTTTGCTATTAACATGATGTTTCTTATGAAATTCTGAGGCCTTCAATATATTTCCAATCAATAATCAATCAATGTCTGCATTACCTTGTGCTAGAGAACCTGGCAGACCTGTATAGGATTGGATGTGTGTTATGTATAAGAGACAGAGCCTATAGCTGATTATATCTTGAACCTGTATGAATAATAAAGTCAATTCTGCATCATCTGGTATAAACTTGGCAGTTTCAATATGTTAGACAACTCTATCTGCATATTGTAAATCAGTAACTATATTAAGAGGTTCTTTAAAATCCCTTAGCACTATGAGAATAGCATATAATTCTGCCTTTTGGAGAGACTTATAAGGATTTTGTTCCACTTAATTTAAATATTCTGATTTGTAACCTGCATTTTCTGATTTATTTGTATCAGTATAGAATGTATAGGCTCCAGTTATTTGTGTGTCCCGTACAATGCGGGGAAGGATCCAAGTAGTTCTCTTTATGAGGTTAATTCTATCACTTTTTGTATAATTGCTATTAATCTCTCCTTAAAAATTACCACAAGCTCTTTGCTAACGTTCATTGTCTTCCCATAATTTTTTTTATTTCACCAGTAGTAAAAGGCACTATAATTTCTGCTGGATCTATACCTGATAATTGACAAGGTCTCAATTTACCTTTTATAATTAATTCAGAGACTTTTTCCACATAAGTTTTTAATTTTTTACTTTGTTTTTGTGATTAAAAATATCCTTTCTAAGATACTGTCTTCCCTTTGTATTAAAATTCCTGTAGAGGAAATTCTGCAAGGCAATATGACTAAAATGCAATTGAGTTTTGGATTTATCCTGTCAACATGTGCCTCTTGTAATTTTTATTCAACAACAATCAACTCTTTTTCTGGTTTAGCTGTTAATTCCCTGGGACTATTTAAGTCTTTGTTACCATCTAAGGTTTTGTTTAAATGAGCTATTAGATCAGGTTTATCCCAACAGCTGGTTGTAGACTGGAAATACCTTTTAACAATTTTTGAAAGTCATTCAGAGTCCACAGTTGGTCTTTCCTAATTTTTGCCTTTTATGTTCTAGTTTTCTGTAAACCTATTTTATAACCTAGCTAATTGACATAATCTCCTCTCTGTATATTTCATGAGCAATTTGTAATTCCTATTTTGGCAAAACTTTCTTTATTCCTTCAAATGTTCTTTCTAAAGTACCTATATTTGAATCAGATAGCAAAATGTCATCCATGTAATGATAAATTATAGATTTAAGAAATTATTTACCTATTATTTCCAATAGCTGTCTTACAAAGTATTGGCATAGGGCAGAGCTATTGAGCATTATTTGTGGAAAGATGGTCCACTGGTATCTCCTAGGAGGTTGAGAATTATTATAAGTAGGCACTGTGAAGGCAAATTTTTCTCTGTCCTTTTCTTGTAATGGTATAGTGATGAAACAGTATTTCAAATCAAAAACTATGAGAGGCCATCCTTTTGGTAATAGAGAAGGCAGAGGAATACCAGATTGTAGAGGGCCCATAGGTTGAATCACTTTATTGACAGTTCCTTAGATCTGTCACCATTTTCCAATTGCCAGATTTCTTTTTAACAACAAATACAGGAGAATTCCAAGGGTTGGTTGATTCTTCAATATGGAGAACATCTAGTTGCTCCTGTACCAGCTGTTCTAAAGCCTGCAGTTTTTCTTCTCTTATAGGCCAGTTTAACCCATATTGGTTTCTCAGTTAACCATTTTAAAGGTAGGGTTGTTAGTACCTCTAAAGGTTTGCTAATTGCTTTGTGTTTTTCTACAGCCTGAATTTTTATTGGCTGTAGGAATTCCTACAGCACTGGGTAATGTTGCTTGCTTTCAAGCCTATTGATCTGAGTTCAATCCCTGAGACCCATGTGATGGAAAGCAAAAAAATAAAGTCTTCAGAACATTGTCATCTAACCTCCACAGATACAGCCTGCCAAGTATGTGTGCACACACAACCACATACTAAATAATAATGAATGCAATGTTTAAAAAAGTATAGTGTCTGTGCTTATTTTGGAGTTTAAGGCACTTACCAGCAATCAGAATGCCTGCCCAGAGTAAATCCACATTGTACTGAGGACATTAAAGAAAAAATACAAAGGAGGTAATATCTACAGGCTGAATTACAAATGTTGGGGCGGGCACATGGGCCATGAGCTGGGGATGTGGTACAGTGGTTCTAGTATGTACAAGGCTCAGAACTGAATACACAGTATCACACATACCAAATAAATAATTCCAAAGTCATTATCCCCCTCAAGTTGGCCTAGAACATTAAAAAAAACCACAAAGTATCCTTCCTTTCCCTTCAGAATCAAGACTTTTTTTTTCTTCTTCCAGAAGTAAAGATAAATGGCACATTTTCTTTCATACAGGGCTTCTTGCATATAACAGGGTTGCTGATGTATTTTTAAAAGAAACCCACATTAGTGTGCACTGTTCTGGTTTATTTTTTGACTATGTAATATTCCATTGTGTGACTATCCCATAATAAATCTAGTTATTCTCCCACTAGTAGTGTTTCAGTGCATCTAATACCTACTACAAGTTCCCCGAAGATACAATTGTTGGGTTGTGGGTTATGTAGGGCAAGCATATAACCAACTACTGTAGCCAACAAACTAGACTCCAACTTTACAGTCTGACAAGAAGTTTCTATTCTTTCCCATGAGCCATCATTGCTCATACTGCTGGACTTCGCACTTTTTAATGAAGCAAAACACAGGACCTATTCCTTTATAACATTTTCCAAGTCTGCATTGTTGTCGCTCAAATTTAGCTATATAATCATTTTGGTATTTTATTTTGTATATGATGGGGGGAATGACCCAATTGTATTTCATTTGCTTGTTGAGTGGTTTTGTTTTTATTTTTGTTTTGTTTTGTCTTATGAGGCATAGTTTTATGTAATCCAGGAAAGACTCAAATTCACTAAGGAGCTGATGAAAACATTGAGCTCCTTACCTTCTGCCCTTATTGTCTAGGTGTCGGATTTCAGACATGTGTCATGATGCCCAGTTTGGATTTTTTGTTTGTTTGCTTGTTTTTATGAATATCTGAGCTCCAAATATCATATGTTTTTTTAGTTAAAATTTAGGCTGTGGTGTCTTTGGCTATTTCAATGCACATGAATATACTATTGCATAGCTCCACATTTTTATTTTTTACTAGGTTGGGTTAAATACTTTTCTCATGATTACACCTCATGTCATGGTTATTTTTAATTCTTCTACTACTAGTGACCACCTGACAATCAGTAGGTGCTCGTAGACATGTGAATATGAAGCAGCAAACACCTTTGTTTCTCTCTAATTAATGAACATAAGTATCTGTTTATATTTTATTGCCACACAAGTAACTAGTCCTATGAAAAATTCTGTCTTAAAATTCCAAGAATTATTGTCTTATAGTTTGCTTATGTAATAACACTGGCAAGCATCTCAGGATCCCTCCAAAATGTTTAAACAAAAGAGAAGCATAAGCTAGGAAGATTGTGTGAAGCTTCTTCAATGAGAAATTGAAAAGGTAAAGATGATTCTACTTTAATCCAAGCAGTCACGATATACATAGCAGAAACTATTTTCTTTCAGTTCCATAGCCTATTTCTTTATAATATGACAAATCATATTGCTTTCAAATTTTAAATAACCTCTAGGGTCTCTTATCTAAATTCTGTAAATCCAGAAAAATGATGATGAAGTGGTAAACAGATTGTAAAAGACAGTGGCTTGGCTGATTCAAATTAGAATAAAATATACAAAACCAGACAGGAACATGAACACATGTCAGGGCACTTGGAGTGACCTTTGTAAATAAAGGCGTGTATACCATAATATATTAAAATCATAAATATACATTTCACAAATTTATAGAATATCTACAAAGATTGGGATAAACAAGATGTATCATTTCAAAAATGATAAATATCTATCTCATGGTGCAAAGTGTCCATTGTACTAGGAAGATGGACATATGTATAGTTTCTACCGCTATTAAAAAAGTATAAAAATTACTAAAAGAGAGTAAATGAGAATACAAAAAGAAAAATAAAGCCAATCTCGCTGAGTAACCGATAAGAGAAAGAATAAAAACAAGCAATATCAATATAGAAAATCTAAACACAATGTTCAAAAGCATTAACCTAACATGACCACTAGAAATTTTGTAACCAATGACCACAAAATAAACTACTACAGTTTGTTCTTCTTATTGTGGCATGAATAAGCTATAAAGATCAGCAGATAGCTGTGTAATCATACTTTTTGTGTTACATGAAATAGAAAATGAAACACATTCTTTTTCCATCTTGGTGATAAAAACATTACGTGTCAGAATTTATGCTCTGCTGCTTATGGTATTTGTAGATGAAATTTAAAATCTTAATTGAGTTTATTCTTTTGAAAGTAAGCATGAATGTCAATGATTTACATGCCCATTTCAAGAAATTAGAAAAATCACAACAAATAAACCTCAGAAAGAAGAGGGTTTTTATTTTATTTGTGCACATTGATTTACCAAAATTAGCACAAAGAAAAAAATCAAGAAAATTTAAAGAGTTATCTATCTCATAAAGAGAACATGTATTGTCTAAAATTTTCCTTACTGACTCTAAAATTTGGAGACATTAATGGTATAGTTTAAGAGGAACACTACCACTGTTTTGCAAACATTTCTAGAAAATGACACCAGAGTATGCTCTTGGTGGGTTCTATGATGCTAATGCAATTTGTCTTTAAAAATTGACTAAATGTAAGAAGAAGGAAGTATTAACCAATCACAAATATGAGAACAGACTTGTATTTCAATCCATCATGATATAAAATGATACTTCATTACTGTGCAACTTTTTGCAGTGAATCTCTTGCATTAGTGCACAGGTATTGATTGACATTTATTGTCTATTTTGAAAAAGGTTTATGAAAAAATACCCTTGAATACAGAATTAGTACCTCTTCCTGCACCAGCACAAAGCATGAAAGGAAAGAATTCTCCTGACCTTTAAAATGTGTCTGAATTCCTGTGACCTGGTATCTCTCCATACAGGGCTTTGAATGAGACTGTGATGGATAGTAGACAAAGCAGTTCCTCATTTTCCAACATGTTCCAGAATTCTCCTACCTAGAGTGGGTATGCATTTCTACTATCCAGCCACTTCCTCCAACACACCCAAGCCCATGGAGCATTCCTCATGGCTAGACTAAAAGGAAAACACTTGGAGCCAGTAGATTTGAGAAATATTTCTCAGGGTAGACACCAAACCTGAGAATATTTGCATCTCATGAAAGTTCTCACTTACAGGCCTATGTTACTGAGAAAGATCTTAATAACCAAGTAGATAAAAGGGTGGCCTCCTAGAAGCATATAAAGAAAGGGACCAGGAAGCAGAGAAGAGTTGGTGTGTGGATTAAAAACTTCTTTATTACTCCAATGTTTGTTTGTACATTCATAATATGTGTGGGACTATGCATGCCACAGTATACATTACAAGTTGGAGGAGAACTCTCTGCAGTCAGGTCTCTCCTTCCACCATTATGTGAGTTTCAGATCAAACTCATTTATCCCATGAATAAATATCTTTTCCTGCTGAGACCATCCTTGATTAATGTGTCTTTCAAGCTCCTAAAAATGATTGACAAGGCTGCATATGAGTTTTGTATCCATATCAATGCAAGACATACCAATTGACTTTCATCCTATTGTTTTAAGGGTTTTGTACCTCTGCATAGTACCACTGTCTCACAATTCCCATAATCTGGTCCACATATTTAATATGTTCCATAAATTCCTTGTTCCAAAAAGGAAGTGTCAAATACTAAGGACTACATGCTAACAAGGTGTACATTCCTAACTAACCAGGGAAGCATTTTTGCAACTATCATACAATGAGAGGTCTTTAAGCAGATCCAATAGAATTCTAAAATGTCTTCTTTCATGATCTTACCTCATGGTTCAAACTTAGTTAAGGATACATGTCTTTGTGTGGATATAGATGGGATTGGTGTAGGTGTGAATGCCTACAGGAGACTGACATCTGTGTGTCTTCCTCAATTGTTCTCCATCTTATGTATTGTATTATATTATATTATATTATATTATATTATATTATATTATATTATATTATCAAATCTCCCACTTGAAACCAGGGCAATTGATTCAGCTAGTATAGCTCCCCAGATTCCTCTGGGGATCCCTTGTCTCTGCCTTCTAGCCATTGGGATTATGAGCAAGTTGCCATTCCCTCCTGGAACTTAACTGGGTACTAAGGACTTGAACTCAGATGGTGCAGGAGAATTGTCTGTATTCTGTCAATCATGTTTTAAATAAACGCTGATTGGCCAGGCAAGAAGTATAGGTGGGTCAACCAGACAGGAAATAGAGGCAGGGTGATGAGAACAAGAGAATGCTGGAAAGGAGGAAGCCCATTCCTCCCATTCCTGCCCAGACTACCAAGAAGCAAGATATAATCTACCTGGCTGAGAAAGGTACCGAGCCATGTGGCTAACATAGATAAGAACAATGGGTTAATATAAGCTACAAGAGCTAATTAGTAACCTGAGCTAATGGGACAATCAGTTTATATCTAATGCAGACTCTCTGTGTGATTTCTTTGGGGATTGCTGGCTGTGGGGTACCGGGCGGGACAGAAACCCCAACAAGCAAGCTGGCCCTCCATGTTACACTCAGGTCCTCACACTTGTGGGGCAAACACTTTACTCACTGAGTCATCTTGCCAGTCTAAGCTACCTCATTTGTAAACAAACAAGATTAGCATGTTCCAATATCCTTTTTATAAATGTCATCTCTGGACAAATATTGCAAAGTCATTTTTTTATTGTTTGGAACCTTGAGAGATACAGAAGTATACGTGCTACAAGATAACGGAATTTACTGAACTCAAAATATGGTAATAAGATAGATCTCCTACTTAATTCATAGAATTTTCTTTCTAAATATATATTAAATATGACAGAAGTGCTGAGTTAAAATTGCCATTTTGACTTTGTTGGGCATAATTTTTCCACAGTAAAGATGTGCTCTGAAAAGTTTTAGCCATTTGCACGTGTGTTGACTTTGATTCTTACACTGCTTCACATACCCAAGTTAACTCTACCTGCTCCCCTTTTCATTTATAAGTTTACTACAACTTTCCCTTCTGACTTTCTCCCGTGTGCCATGATCTGGTAATTAGAGCATCCATTTGTGCAAACAAGTGTCTCTAAATGCCTATGTCATCAGCTGAGTAATAGCAACCAAAACTATCATTTCCTGGATAACGGCTTAAGTGTTACCTGAAACAGCTGTCTCATGCCAATAATCTACATCATACCAGACGACTCTGTGCTGGTCAGTCCATGCCCACCAAATGGTTTGTTAATTTACCTGATGGCTAGGGTTCTGTTTATGATCCCTTGCCATACGCTCTGATTCCGTGAAAGGCTAATTACCTCCTGTTGGCTAATTTTCTAAGCATACTCATAAAAATCTCTACTCTGGAACTCTATTTTCAGGTTGGCCAGCCAAAAGTTTGAGGTCTAATATTCACAGTAAGTATTCTAAATTTTAACAAAACTGACAAAAACAAACAAACAAACAAAAAGAAACAATGCTCCTAAGTCCTCAGAATCCAGTGACCTCTACTTAACAACTTCAGAAAGTGAAACACACAATGGCACTATTCAACTTGTGGCACAGCCATAACCTGTCATCTCGAAGTCATTGGGTCAGAGGTCAGTTCAATTGCTAACATAACTCGCACCTCTTGGCACATTCCAGTTTGAGACTAATAATGATTTCATTAACAGGGCTGTTAGAAACAGAATACATAAAAATTAGACACACTCCGGTTTGCATCATCAATAATCAATTACTCTAATTTATGAGGGAAACATATCAACAATGGCAATAAACATAAAACAATAAAAATATAATGGTCTAAGGCATTAATAGGAAAATGGTGAGATTTATAGAAAAAGAACATAAAATCTCTTGGAAAATAAATGCTATGTTTAAAGAAAGAAACTATGACATTATCAGATGTTAAATCTGAAACTGATATATAACACAATTACAAACACAGCATAGTGATAATTTTTGCCTTATTTTCCATTTTAAAAGCAACTTTTCTGACGTATTGTTCATGTACTATAAAAATCACTTCCTTTGTGGGGTGCATTGACTGCTTACCACTCTCACGGTGGTGCGGTCACACCTACATCAGCTTTAGAAGGTTCCCACACTTATTCCATGAAGACACCATCTCCTCAGGATTCTCATTTTCATCCCTCCTCCCCCCACATAACAACTAGCTTCCTTCACCTGTCTGTCTCCATACATTTGCACTTCTATAAAATTGTAAACATGTGTCATATGCTTGTGCCTGGTTTTTCCATTTTCCAGACTGCGCTTGAGGAACAGTTCTCAACCTGTGGGTCACAATCCTTTTGGGGAGTTGAAAGAACCTTTCATAGGGGTTGTCTAAGACTACTGGAAGCATAGATCTTTACATTACCATTCATAAAGGTAGCAAAACTACAGTTATGAAGTAACAATAAAATAATTTTATAGTTAAGGGTCCCCACAATACGAGAAACTGTATTAAGGGGTCACAGCATTAAGAAGGTTGAGAACCACTGCGTGGAATATTATCTGTGCATGTATCTGTAGCTTGTTCCTTTCTATTGGTAAATACTACTCCGCTGCATTGATATGGCTATCAAGACAACTCTGAGACAATCGATACACTGAGTATGTTAAAAGTCTTAAAAATTCCTGAATTTGCAGATGAGAAATCTTGTTGATATGACATGGTAAGTCTGCATTAAAATGAACTATGTAGTGTTATTGTAAGAAATAGTGTATGCAACAGGAGATGGTGGCACATCCCTTTAATCCCAACAAAGGTAGGCTGACCTCCAGATTTGAGACTTGTCTGAGTCTACATAGTGAGTTACAAGACAGTCAGAGCTGCACAGAGAAAACTTACTTTGAAAACAAACCAACAAAAAACAGAAAGAAAGAAAGAAAGAAAGAAAGAGAGAGAGAGAGAGAGAGAGAGAGAGAGAAAGAGAAAGGAAGGAAGGAAGGAAGGAAGGAAGGAAGGAAGGAAGGAAGGAAGAACACAACCCTTAAGAAAATTAATATTTAGAAACAGACCAATTCATAACTACAGATTCTAAAAGAAAAAAATGAAGAAGATAACTCAGTGTTTAAAGGAGGCATCTTGGTAACTGGTCAAGTTTAAAGATCAATTGAAAATAATTCTAAAACTTTACAGCAAACAGCATAATTAATCCCACAGACTTTTGGGATTCCAAAGGAAAGAGTGAAGCCAAAAATATCCTAATGTATATGTAGTTAATATATAGCTATATGTAAAAAAGATAGAAACCTAATGAAAAGCATAAAATCATCAAAATATGAAAGTCTACCAAAGTCATTATAAAGTACACTGTGAGTGAAAGAAAGGAAAATATTACAAAATTTAATCACCTCATAAATAGCTCAGGTTTATAAGACTCTGGGCAGCAAACCTCTGGGCTATAACTTATACACAGACACACACACACACACACACACACATGCATGCACACAGGCACACATGAGCATGATCAACATAGGGCACAGAAAGAGCCCAGAGAAGGAATTTTGCCTAACTGTAATAAAGGTTCAAAGTGGGACCCTGAAGAAATGGGTGTGAATAAAACTTGGTACTGAAAAGAATTTTTAGAATGTGTATTCCCAATATTAACCAGAGCACAAATAACAATCAGCTTCACATTCTACTGGTGACAGTGAGCATCAGTACATCCAAAGATTCCTGTCAGGAACACATCACAAAAGTCACAAAGTATGGTGGACATTTTGTCTCAGCAATTCACTCCTAGTGTTTTAAAGGTAAGTGTGCATAACCATTTATAATATTAAAATGGAGAATTACCAAGGTATGTAATAGTAAGGTATTCTTCAATAAAATATAATTAATGCATCCAACTCATGGTTTTTCTCCCTAAGACAAAATCATAAAATGACACGAGAAGAAATAAGTGTTAAGAAACACTGGCTTTAGGGTGAGGGAAATGGTCCAGTCACTAAGGTTCTTGCTACCCAGATGTGAGGAGCAGCACGCGATACATGGCTGTAGTCTCAGACTTCTGTAATCCCCGCTGGAAGCAGGTGGAGGTAGGAGGCTTCCTGGTGATTGCTACCTTAAGTCTAGCATGACGACTGTGTTCTAGGTGAGCTGTTGACCCTACTCAAAAAAACAAGATGGTGAGGGATTTAAAGAGGACACCTCATGTCAACTTCTAGGCTCCATGAACACACATATGAAGAAATGATTATATAAGAAAATAGATTTTTAGAGGGTAGCAAGAGGACTTGCCCAGTAAAGACTCTTTTGAACAAGCGCGATAGCCTGAGATCAGTCCCTGGGAAACACATATTGGAGAGAGGAAAACAGCAGTTGTCTTCTGACTTCTAGACACATGCCTGTCACTCACATGCCCCCTCATTCACTCAATCAGTAAACAAACAAACAAATATGTTTTAAAGGCAGGTTGTACAGTAGTTCTTCTGCAAGAGTATTTTGTCTGTATTAAATTTGCATCCTTACAAAGAGAATCTCAGGACTTTCCTCCCATATGCTTTCATCTTCTTCACATCCCATCGTATCCACTGAGGTTGTCAGTACAGTGGATCCAAACCGAGAAGATGAGAGCAGATTGCCCTGCCATTTACCAGGTATTTAAGCTGCACATATGCTCTGGAGCCATCACTGCACGCCAGTTTGCCTGCCTATGAGGTTATCAATGTCCCCAGCTCAGTGACTACTAATGATTTCTAATTCAACAACTGCCCAAGCTTTATCCTCACAGTTTGAAATGGGATAATGACTTTGGAGTACAGCGTCACTGTGAATGGGCTTTGCCTCTCTTCAGTGTGGGTGATGCCCTTGAGAGCATCAGCCAGGACTTTCATTGACAACCTCATTCAGATAAGGAAAGAGAGCAGCAAGTGCTATGTGAGTATGTGAGTGGAAATCTGCTTCAGGAAAGGAAGTACAACTTTCAAGATGTAAGTAAGTGGCAGGAAGGACTGCTTTGATATATTTATATATATATATATTTATATAATATATATATATATTTATATATATATAAATCATAATGAAAATACAATGAATGACCAATTTTGAATTCAATTCATATACAAAATCTTTTGGCTAATCTCAGTCTTTTACAGCAAGGCATATTTTATCAATAACTATAATTCATGCTAAAAGACGATTAATACATATACTCTCTTGAAGAAGTGAGTGAAATCATAACAAATTTTCAGTTTAATGTGTGTGGGATTATCTGTAAGCGAATCCTTCCATTGGATGTCTCATGGAGTACCAACAGATATGTAAATCAATAGGGGCTCAATTGATTTTCAGAAAAACTAACAGATTGTGCATCTTTTCATCTCTTTTCAGTTCTAGAACATGACTTTTGTTTTAACTGTGCTTTTATGTATTTCTGTTTGCTACTTTTCTACGCTCAGTTTATCAGTTTACAATGGATTCAATTTTCTCTTTGAAAAGAAAAAGTAAAAAAAAAAATCCTGAGTGAGGTAACCCAGACTGAGAAAGACAAACATGGTAGATAGTCACTCATAAGAAGATATTAGATGTAAAATAAAGGATAACTGTGCTACAGTCCACAGACCCAGAGAGACTAGCTAATAAGGACAGTTTATGGGTGGACACCCAGCTCTCCCTGGGAAGGGGAAATAGAAGAGATTTTGTGAGGATGGGTGGAGATGGGTACATGAGTGATGAGTTTGGGGAGCAGTTTCTGCCTAACCTAGATCATATAAGTGAGATCATCTCTTTTAAGGCTTTGAGAACAGTGCTGTTCTTTGGATGTTGTTTGTTCTCCAGTGGTTCAGGTATTAGCTTCATTCTCAGTGTAATGAGTGGAACTGGACTTTTACCAGGTACATCCCAGAAAGGTCCACCTCTCCAAAATGATCAGACTCTTAGAAGGGCTTGTGTTACCCCAGCAGTTCTCAGGCTTCATGCTCAATAATGTGACCCCCATCTACACAGGTTCTCACCATTATTGTCAGTAGGCAATGATCAAGGATGTTCAGCTAGGCCTATGCTATGTTGTTTGATATTTATAGCATCTAACACAATGAACTAAATAAACCCATTGTTCTCCATTTCAGTTTGCTAGGCTTTAGTTTTTATTACACTAATGAAGAACAAACTAATACATATAAAGTCCTTGTCTTACCCATATCTAATTCCCCTGAAACTTGTAGTGTGGTCTTATTTAATAAGCAAAAAAAAAACAAAAACAAAAACAAAAAACCCTACACACAAAACACCTCCTTATACCCATGGAGTTTGTATTCTCTAGCTCAGCATCATGCAAGCTGCACCAGTGATTAGCAGTATTAGATGACAGACTACATAAAAACCATCTGACACAGATGTTAATGTAAATTAAGAGCTCAATAAACAGCATCTCATACTAGAATTCTGTCTGTTTGGTAGGTTCTATCATCCTGACTGAATCTTCTTAGAACCTGAAACTGTTTGTTTCCATTTTAAAAACATGCTTTATGTTGGAGATTCCATGCTGCTGCCATCTTCATGACTGACCCTGTTGTATTCATTTTGAGCCCCTTTTCTCGAAGGCTTTCATGTATTTCAATAAAGATAGATCCTGAAGCTGTAGAGGAAAATAAAATGTAGCCCACTCTCATGTTGATAGTAAAAATAATGCTATAGTGAACCACAGAAGATACGAGAGCAAACTTATGACTCTTACAGACTAGATTTCATGGACTGGCTTTTAAACTCTATGTAGTCTATAAGAATATGTCTGGCAGAGTCAATGTGTGCACATATGTAAGCACAGGTTACATGTGAACTAGAACTTACACTCATCTGATTGTTCTCAACTGGCATGTAGTGCATTTCTATTGTATTTTTTTCAGACTGAAGTCAAGGTAAGAGCAAGTGGCTGGCTGTTTTGTTTTTCAGATCTTTAGGTTGAATGCCAATTTCTGACTCTGAGCTTTTATTAATTGTGCTTCATTTGGCACCCAACTTCTTGGGATATAAATTCATGAAAATGTCATTTGCCTGAGGTTTTTTAGCCACCAGGTCAGAGTTAGGATTAGAATTCCAGCTCTAGGAGCTGGACCCAAACATAGCCACCTGGGTTCAGGAGAGAAACTAGTGCTCCCAGCTCCCATCTGCCCCAGCTTAGCTTCCATGTAAAGATGGAAATACAGGGAGAATCTGGATACTCCATGGTATTGTGTTGTCTTTGAATTGTTTGACTGCTAAGGAAGGAACAACAGCTGCCAAAAGACATTTGATTATAAATGCTGTTGGACTAATCCAACCTATATATATTTTTAAAATTCCTTGACTTCAAAATTGAAGTCAAAAGATATGTTACTTTGGAGAAGAGGTTTTGCTTTTGTTTCCACAGGAAATGAAAGTCTGTAATAAAGAAAAAAAGAACAAGAGAGAGAAAAAAGAAAGAAAAAGAAAACGGGGATATAAATATAATAAGATAGAAAGGTAGATTACTAAATCTACCATGAAAAGGAAAAGGGAAGATATAGATATGAAAGATAAAAAGGTAAATCATTGAATCTACTTTTAAAAAGCAACTATTAGTTTTAAATGTTTTACATTGGTTGTATATTGTATATTGTATATTTTTATATATTTTTTGTATATTGTATAAAATTTTTTATATTGATACAAATTTGTAATTAATTTTTTAAAAACATACTGTACATACATGTCTAATTTTGCTCAAAATATTGTATACTGCTCATTTAACAATGTAATGTAAATTTCTAGTCCTTGAAAATTATTATTACCAACTATTTAGAATAATAAAGAAATAAAGGTTAGCAGTTCATCACCTAGTATAATTGAACTTGTAGTCACATTAGATATGTTTTCAAGGTCAAACAAAGTTATAATTTAGATAGATAGGTCATCTTCAAACACTTCAGAGATCTATAGAATATGGCACTTAAGATGTTTTAATAACCTACGTTCTTCCTTTTTATGACAATGATTCATGTCTGATTCTGGCAACACCAATCTATTTCAGAGAAGATAATGGGTACTGAAGAAAATCTACATGGAGTTTTCTTTCTTTCTGGCAAAAGTAAGCCACTGGAAAAGAAAATGCACCTGCCTTGACTGATGACATTATACTATCCTAATTAGACAAGCAGGACACAAAGTAACCTTCTTCACAGAAAAGTCTGTCAGATATGCTAGACATGTAAGCTGATGATGAATTCCCCAACATTGCAGAGGAACTTTGGGTGACTCTACAGGTGGCCAACTGTTTCTGTTATTACTCACATTTTTTGGAAATTGCTTGTTTGCACTTCCTGCTTACTTGGTTAATATTATTTCCTTCTTGGGTCTCTGAGAGAGTTGAAGGTTAGATAGCTATAGTTATAGTTTGCCAGACACAGAAAGGAAGTTGTGATAGAAAGTAAATTAGTTATAAGACTTTGGACTCATCAAGATAGGGTAGACATGAAATACTTTTTCTAAATTTGTCAAATAAAATGGACTAGACTTTGTTGATGTATTTATTGCCTGTATATACTGTATATAGTCATTGTACTTATTGTATATAGTTTTCTTATGTTAGTTATAGTCTTCTTTTTTATTTAGATAAGTGACATTTTAATTGTATTTTAATAAATAAATACTGCCTGAAGATCTGAGAGTAAAACAGTCCCACTGGTCAGCCTTAAGGACAAGGTTTTGATAACACACCTTTTTAATGCTAGTAACCACACTAATTACCATAGAAATCAGATGATGCATACCTTTAATCACAGTGGTGCATGTCTTTAATCTCAGCCCTAAAGAGGATTATAAAGTGGGAGGAAACAGCTCTCAACACACAGCCTCATTCTGAGATTCCTGGAGGCAAGATTGCCATTTCTGACTGAGGTAGAGGTAAGAGCCAGTGGCTGCCTGTATTGCTTTTCAGATCTTCAGGTTGAACCCCAATTTCTGACCCTGAGCTTTTATTAATCATGCTTCACAGGCATTTCTTATATATATATATATATATATATATATATATATATATATATATATATATATATATATATGTATGTATGTATATATGTATATGCACAAATTAATTTATCACCACACAAATCAAACAGTATTTTATCAAGGACATTGAATCATTGGTACTGAAAACAAATAGGTATTTGCTTGCTTGTAAACTTGTTTGTTTTTCTTTTTAACTCAAAAGCTATAAGTAAAAAGTCTACAAAAAGTACCAGGTATCCATGAGGAGAGCTGTTGCCTTGTAGACATTGTTCCTTTTGCTCCCCTTGGGTGTTAAAGAATCAGAATCTTTAAGAACAAGAAGAACATTACAGATTATCAACATCCACAATTTACAGTTATTTTGAGAAACAGTTAAGAATGCATAAGCGTAAGATTATTACTTAACACAAAAATTCACCCAAAGAGCATTAAAAATTCATTCAATGGTCCCTACCACTTCATAGTCTGCAGAAAAACATGTTACTCTTTTAACTAATATTGACTTGTTTTCAGTTGGACCAGAAGATAAACAGCAGTACAACAGTGGCGAGATTTGGCACATATAATGTTCTTTGTGTGTGTGTGTGTGTGTGTGTGTGTGTGTGTGCGCGCGCGCACTTAGACATGGCTAATTAAAAAAGGTCCCACAGGCACAGACTGGGTCTGGTGTGCATGCCTCTGTGCATGTATGTGTGTGTATGTCTATGTTCACTTATATGTATATGAGCATGTTTTTGTGTGTGCATGTATGTATGCAAGTGCATATATACATGAATGTACAGTCTGGTCAGTGAGGAGTCCCTTTTATATTACCTCTACCTTTTTTTTAAGGTGACAGGGTCTTGCATGGAATTTGGAACTCATCAATTTATCTAGACCACTTGGCCAGTGAACCCAGGAATTCTACTGTCTGAGTCCCCAGCATCAGCATTACAAATGAATACTACTATGCTTCCAAGCTAAGCATTTCTTTAAATTATTTTATTGTATGTGTATGGATGTTTCTCTTGAATGTGTGTCTGTGCACCATATGTATGCCTGGCCCCCACAGAAACTAGAAGAGGTCATGGGCTCTCCTGGAACTGGAATTCCAGATGGTTGCAAGCCACTCAAAGTTGAGTCCTTTGGAAGAACAAGTGCTTGTAACTGCTGAACCATTGCTCCAGGCCCAGTGTGCTCAGATTTTGGGGGGTGGGATCTCATTTGCTCAGCAAGCACTTCAATAATGAAACCACCTCCCCAGTTTGTCAGTTTTAATTTTTATCTGTACTGCCTCATAATAAACATACTAGGTCTATATGGCATTTTTTTTTTAAAAAAACACACACTTTTTGTTAAATAAAATTTTTTAACATTAATTCTGTTTTACTTTCTTTGATAGTTTTTAGCTTTCTCTCCTTTTTACATTTCCAACTTTGCAAAGATGGGAAGTATTTCAAATTAAAATATTTTTTTAAAAAAACTTCACAGTTGTCAACATGAAGTAAATTTTCACAAGAACTCAAATTCATTTATCGTTCAGCTTCCCAATCTGCTGAGTTTAGTTTTCACCCTTGATTGTCATCATAAACTCAGAAGAGAACTTTCTGGGAACAATGCTTGGAGACAATTTAGAGGACAGAACAAGAAAGAAAATGGAGATGTCCTGATGCCTCTGGGTTGCAGAGTTAATTTTTATACATGAAAACGTGTGACTTACGGGCTCAATGACATGGAAGCCCACTTCGTTCTTCTATGCAGCAGTTGGCCAAGCTCCCAGACATAAATCACATGAAACAGCTTTGCATGTGGCCCCTTGATCATTATCACCAAGGTTGACTCTTTCTAAAAACTCAGCTATTGCTAAGGATTCGCAGAGTTTGCTTAAGGAACAAAGGTCATGGGGAAGCTTGCTTATGAGTACTCCCAAATTCAGGGAGTTGTCATTTTTTTAGGTTTTATATCTCATCAAAGGTTGCTGGAAGAGAGTCCTTTCTGGCCCTGTAAAAAGGCCACAGCTGTTGCTTTGCCCTCACATCACGTCAGCCATGTCCGTGTCTTCTTTGATCATCCTCCCTCTATGTACTGTGTGCTTACATCAGCACCAACCTCCCCTTTGCCAGTAAGGCCTCCAAAAAGCACATCACTGGGCCAACTCGAGAACAGGCCCTTAAGCACAGATGTTCTGGCTTGAATTCAGGATACCAGCTCAAATAAAATATCCCTGCAGATAACCCAAATCACGGTAAACAAATCCTGCCTGCACTCCAGGCACGAAACATCCACACACAAGACGAAGAGCATCAGATGCTAGGTGGGACATGTGTTTATTCTCTTCATCTCTAAGCTCAGCACCCAATCCAATTATTCACTCATTGAGGATCTGCTCATGATTCATGTATCTCAGGGTTGGAGAATTGTTGTTTGAAAAAAAATATTTTTGGTATGACAAGTTGAAAATTTTAGCTCATAAGCTAAGATTACCTCAAAATAAATATGTTAAATAAGATCTACAAGATGCAAATGTAAGGACTGCAGGCACACAAGACAGTTAAAATACAATTTTTCATAAGGAATTGACATTTCTCATAAGATTCTTTACATTTCCCTTCTCACCATTTATTTTGAGAATGTCCAATGTGTGCATTTTTTTTCATCAGCTCCTATGGTTAAGTGTAAAGTGTTTCCCCAGAAAAAGAATTCCTGAAAGATTTCTTGAAATTGCCTTCTGTGGTTTCCTTCCTTACTGTAGCTAACTATAAAACCCTTACACTGTGCGACTAAAAGACTAGGTTCTCTCCATAATTCATATTGATTCTTGAATAAAACAACCCTTCTGAGCTCAGAGCTACATAATCAAACACAACCATCAGCTTCTGATGTTAAACAAAATGATCCCTTTGGTAGTGGGGTCAGGTGTCCACATCTCCCTGCAGGTGAAGAAGATAATCACCTACATTCCCACCACTATAGCACTGTATCAGGTAAAGTACCCCTGCCGCCGAGACTCAGTTTCCAGGCCAGGTCAGTCTGTCACAGCTCCACAGCCCACAGCTACCTTCCATGTCAACCAGAGCTCTATAGAGCTTCCAGAATGTTTAAGCCTCCAACTACTACCCCAGAGGAGAAAAATCCATGATCATGAAGACATTTATCAAAAATGATATTTTTCCTGAGAATTTTCAACTTTGGCCAAGTATTTTCTGCTTCCCAGTCTAAGCTAACCAAGACTTCAAGATGGCTTGTGGTTGCTCAGGGGAATCCCTTTAATCTAGAGGGTTCTCTGGTTCTAAGGCCCCTCACCTCTTTCCTTTTATATCCACCATGCTTTGGAGAACACACAAGTTCATTCTCTCCCAGTTAACCCTTTTCTGCATTCCCATTCACCTGCTCCCACTCGCCCTCTGGGTTCATGGGGTAAACCAGCACAGGCTTTCTTCCCCATGGTGAACAGCAAAGAGCTGTTCCTGATCCCTGGGAAACATGGGCCAAGCGGTCTTATGGGATCTCTACACACTATTTCATGGGCTTAGTTCATGTGTCTACTCAAAGAGGCCTTCTTTGGTCACCCAAACAAACGTAGTTTCACCTATGACCCCATATCTCACCCTTCTGTCTCAGACTCACTCTTATCTGGAGCTAACTTGGTTATTTGCTCCCTTCTTTATTCTCTGCCCTTCCCATTCTCCATTAGTACTTATGTCCTATGAGAACCAGGCTTTGACCTGGCCATAGTCAGCACACAGCACACATTTTGTGGATCAGAGATTGCAGCAAATTGCATTGTGCCCAAGACAAAAACATCATATTTTTAGGCTTGTCCATCTCCTTCTACCTTTTTGGCTTCCTCACCCTGAGCCAGAACTCCTAGTTCTTCTGGCTGAACTACTCAGATGTCCTTGAGTCACCAGACACTGATTTCGTTTCCACAAAGTGAATTCTGGATTCCAACCGTGCATTCGGTACTTTTACTATTCAACAGAGACCTCCCAAATCCCTAAAGTACTTCCCAAGCTATCCCGAAGCATACAGAGCCTCCAAGGTTACCACACTGTAGGCAATTTCCAAACACAGTATCCAAATAGTCAGGGCAACTTGACTACATATCATATCTTTCAGAGGCTGGATTCCAATTTGTTAACTTTAAAATGCAAGGCAGGTTTAAAGATTAACAATTTGCTTGGATAAAAAGAAAAGGGGGAAAAATATAATTAATCATTTGCCTGTCCCCCAACACTAGTTTACAAAACCATGGTGCAACTTTATTGAGCTCAAAATTGAAGGGTGGCAAGGTTAATATGTAGCTTTAGACCTCACAGTTTCATTAACAAACACATTACAAGCTGTAAAGCTGAACTGACATTAATGCTAGGCCCAAACAAAGTAAATAATTACTGGCTTGGCAAATGAGGAAGTACTTGCAGAGTTTGTTTACATTGGGTTTTTGGAAAATTCATGTTGGCAAAAAGTCAAATACAGTTTGACTAGTAATTGTGACAATTGCTCGCAGATGCTGCTGGATGAACAACAAAAGAGTGGATTTATGGCTTCTCTCTCCCCCTACATTTTCCCCTTTGTTGCCTCCCCCCACCCCGTACCATTTTGGATCAATAAAGAACGTGCAGCCACAAAGATAAGTGGGTTACATGGCAGATGGGCCGTGGAATGTCTAAAAATCTCATGTTGAATTTTGTCTCTTGGACCTAGATTGGAAAAGACACAGCTGCATTCAAGCTGCCGTTGAAAAATCTACGCTCCTTCAAAATGCCCGTGCGTGCGGAGGAACGCAGAACCGAGGCGGAGGCCTGCTTTCGAGTTTTCCAAGCAGAAAAACTAGTTGGCTTTGTGTTAGCATACTGAGAACAAGCCACTGAGTTCCCAAGACTTGAGGAGAGGAAGGTAGCTGAAAAGGATCCATTTCATTTTCCCTAGCTGGACTGGAAGCGTAAACAGGAATCAAGGAGGAAGACATTCGCCCAGCTGGAAAGCAGTTCTGCGGGGCAAATTGAGGTCTATGACATGTAATTTGAAACGATTTTGGTTTTCTCTCATCAAAAATCAGTATCTTGCCAACTAACAGCTAATACACACACACACACACACACACACACACACACACACACACACCCTCGTCCCTCTAAACCCTGGAATCTAAATCTCTTTATTCTCAGGAGATAAGATTTCAGTGGTTTTGAGTGTAAGTGCGAAGTCCGGATCCTTTGGATCCCATTTTTGCTAGATTTGACTGGTGAGAGCCAGAAGATCCTGAGAGCTGTAATGCTTAAGTGAATTGTTCATCGCCAACCTTCTCTAAAGCTTTCCTTCCTGGTGAAATAGTGAGCTCCATATCCTTTGTGACTCAAAGTCACAGTCACTGTCTGCCCCAACTATCATGCTATCTTATTTTTTATTTTATTAAAATATATTTAAAGAATATATTCTAATCAATTTCCCCCAACTCCTCCCACCTCCACACCCACAGAATTCCATGACCTTTTTATTCCTCTTTCTCTTTAGGAAGCAAAAAAACAAGAGGGAGAAAGAGAGAGATAAACAGAGAGAGAAAGAAAAAAGAAAGGAAGGATGGAGGGAGGGAGAAAAAGAAGAGGAGAGAAGGAAGGAGGGGAGAAGAAAAGAAGGAGGGAGGGAAGGAAAGACAGAAGAAAGGGAAAGAAGAAAGGAAGGCACAAGAATCATGCATACAGACACACACATACAAAAAAAACAAAATCAAAATCAAAAACTGCAATATTCAGTGAAATGACACATAAGACAAAAAATACCCAAACAAAGCAATATGAGACAGAGGATAAAAGTCTACAAAAACACCATTTGGTTCATTTGTGTTTGCCGTGTAGTACTGGACATGGTGCCTACCCTAAAGTGTGGCTAAATAGCTAATGAGAATACACTGAAGAAAACTAATTTTTTTCTTTGTAAATGAGTGTAAATGACAGATAGTTTCTTGATTAGATTGGGAACCTGGGTATACTTCACCTTCTCAGTGTTGGAGTCTCATTTGGCTTGAACTTGTACAGGCTCTATGTATATTGCTGCCACAATCTGTTAGTTCACACATGCATCAGAGTCCTATTGTGTATAAACAAAGCTGTTTCCATCTCTCCTGACTCTTGCAATAATTCTGCCTCCTCTTCAGCATAGCTCTCTGAGCCCCAAGGACTGAGGTTTGTTGAAAATACCCCATTTATGACTTTGGAGGATTCCACAATCTCTTACTCTGTGCACATTGTCCAGTTGTGAGTTTTCATGTTTGCTTTCATCTACTGCAAGAAGAAGTTTTTCTGATGATGGCTAAATAAGGCAAAAACCTATAGGTTTAGTAGAACATTGTTGATAGTCATTTATTTTTTAGCAAAGGAGTAGGGTTTGTATTTCCCCTGGGCCCATGGTCTATCTAGTATTATATTAATGGCCCAAAGAGCCTTTTTAAGCTTAGACTCATTTCTATTTTATTTAGAAGGCAATGATTATTCACCCTCATGTAATAATCACTCAAAAGAGTATTAAGAAAGATGACTTGGGGAAGAGAGCCCCCAATGAAGGGAAATAATATATATTATTATGTAATAATTTATATAATATATAATAATATATTTTCTACATATAAGTATAGGTATGGACAAATAGGAGGGAGACTGGAGTTCTATCTGGTAGAGTGGATCTTAAATCCAATAAATGGGTGATTGGTCCCTCTGATGATGTTTGTGCCACTATTGCTTTAGCATGCCTTGAAGGCTGGTCAGAGATGTTGATCACAGGGTTTTGTCTCTGCATTGATGTCTACCTTTCTCCTCTGGTAATATGAAAAGTACCTTCCAGTAGAAATGAACACTAGAAAATAGGGGTGAAGATTCTAGTTAGCCATCATCTTGACATCTACATGGTCTATGAGATTGTAATTGTCCATAGGCATCAGAACTACTGTCAGTCTGTAGAGAGCAACCAACAGCCTCCGCAGTGGCCTGAGATGTGTGGTGACCCCCATGTGGGCCCCTTGGCCATCAATCAACTAGATGTAGCCACTGGTGGCACTGAAGTTTTCATTTATTGGAAAAAGATATCTGGTTGTACCATTCACATCCCCATTTTTATTACTTCAATTAGATTTCTTTCATATAAATATATATTTATACATTTTAAGAGGCTTACACAATGAAAGGTTTCGATATGATCCTTCAAATGTCCTTTAGTGTTAGTTGTCCCTCTCCATATTCCCTCTCTTACCCCTCTCATCCATCCTCCTTTTCATTTAATACTCCCACTCCTGTCTCTCTATAACCATATATTCTATTTCTCTCTCTTGGAGGACACTCCCTGCCAGCAATCTTCCTTAATACTCCTTTGGATCATTATTACATGAGGCTCAATAAAAGATAATTGTCTCCTAAATAAACCAGAAAGGAGACTTTGTTCAAAACTTGTCACCTTTGAACCCCTGAGATACTGTGCCCAATTATTGCTAACATTTTTTTTTTTTTTTTTTTGGTTTTTCGAGACAGGGTTTCTCTGTGGCTTTGTAGCCTGTCCTGGAACTAGCTCTTGTAGACCAGGCTGGTCTCGAACTCACAGAGATCCGCCTGCCTCTGCCTCCCGAGTGCTGGGATTAAAGGCGTGCGCCACCACCGCCCGGCTTATTGCTAACATTTTTGATTGTATCATCCAAGTTTTGAGATTTATCATAACCCTACCTGAAAAACTGTAAACATTGCTTCAAAGAAAAAAATCTCACTGTCAAATTTACTAACATTTACATGAAATGCCAAAACCTATTATACTTTTCTCCCAAATTCTCCAACTTCTAATATTTCCCATTTTCAACATCTCTGATCATGAAATTTGGATCCTGAGGAGCTGAATGGAAGCAAAATATTCAGAATTAATTGTCATTCTTGCAACAGTCTCTGCACTTGATATGAATGAAGATATCAAGGCAGGGAGAGACATAGTATTCTTTTCTCACAAGATTTTGGGAACCTCCTTAAGAGCTTTGTACATCATTCCAGTAAAATTCTAATTTTGCATTTTTATTCATATCATAAAGCAATATCTTAAGTTTAAAACTTTGGTTTTCAAGACAGGGTTTCTCTGTAGCTTTGGAGCATGTCATGGAACTTGCTCTGCAGACCAGGCTATTCTCAAACTCACAGAGATCTGCCTTCCACAGCCTCCCGAGTGCTGGGATTCAAGGTAATTTGTGGGTTTTTTGGGGGGGCTCTTTTCTTTTTTTTAGTTAAATTTAAAACTTTTAAAGTCTTTATTTTGTCAAAATGCACTTTATACAAATTTGGAAATCTATATTTTCTATTCTGTTCTTTCTTTGTAACGTTTTAGTAACCATGACAAGATGGGTAGGCAAGCCCTTGAATATTGTGTGTATGTTTTTATTTTCTTAAGTCTACAGATAGTTTGCCTTTACATATGTCAGTGCACCTTGTGTATACATGCTGTCTGAGGAGAGAAGAAAAGGAAATTGAAATTCCTAAAACTGAAGATGCAGATGGTGATGAGCCAGCTACCATGTGAGTGTTGGGAACCAAACCCAAGTCTGTGGTAAGAGCCATCAGTGCTCTTAACCACTGAGCAATCTCTTAGCAGTCAGTTATCATGTATAAAACACCCCTGAATCACACAATGTCATCTTTCTTTCAGGGCAACAACTGCTGGTTGAGCCAAATTTAGACTGCTGAATAGCTGACATGCAGAAACAAGAATTATAACCACAGGTAAAAATGGATACATTAGAGGTAAATTCTGTAAGAAAAAGAAAAGAAGTAGAAAGCAATTATAAGGGGAGTGCTTAAATTAGGTATGAAGGGTATACACTATTGATTAAAGCATCTTCAAAATCAATAAATACTTTGAAGCAACCAACTTGCAGAAACCTTCAAGAAAAACCATCTCATTCAGTTCAAATTTTAGAAACTTCTGCCTCCACAGGTAAAGAAGCCCATGCTATGTCATATGTGTGTGTGTGTGTGTGTGTGTATGTATGTGTGTGTGTGTGTGTGTGTAAATTATAATATATAGTAAATCAAATAACTACAAACTGAGAGTCTAAAATCAAATGTCTTTTATTGGGTCTAGACAACTTTTTAAAGAAGGAAGGTATTTTTTAAAATGTGAGAGTGAAAACTGCAAAATGTATTTTGTTATATTTAACTACATTGTCTCATATTTTTTTACTAGTTTGTAATTTCTCCAGAAAAAGACTTACAGTACATACTACTGTATCCTTTTTTCCACATAGGCTAAAGAATGCTTATTTTGAATAGGACTATATTAATCCACAAAGACTTTTAGATTTCTTAAGACTGTGACTTTCCCTCATTCTGTGGTACCCCCATTTCAACTAAGAACATATTTTATAAGTGAGTTTATAAGAAACCATTTCTATCCATCACGTTCCTGGAAACCTATTTATGATAGCTTCACCATGTGAATTCGACAACATGCAAGTCAAGATCAATGATAGCAACTGCCAAGGGCATCCACTGAACGAGATGCCAAGCAGCTAAACCGACTTGTAGGCATAACCCATTCCAGGAAAATTTCCATCACTAGAGTTACAGGAAACAAGACAATGCATGGTTCCTTTGGTATCATATGACTTCATAAGAGACGGGGTGTCATGAGTCTCCCTGAAAGAAATATCTTCAGGGCATCATTGACTCAAGTAAAATCTGTGGTTGTATACTTCCTGATATCGGATATTAAGTAATAAGCAACCAGTCAAAGGGGATATCATGAATGCTGTTAAACTCTGGTGGAAAACCTTGTGAAATACATGAAAGTATGTGTTAATCTCCAAAAAGATCCACAAAATACTACTGCCAGAAGATACTGACGAGAATCTGAACATTCAGTAGAAGCAAAGGGTACCAATGCCACTTTAGCAAGTATACCAGTTAAGTAAGACATTGCTTTGTTGGGAATGCAATGCAGTAACGTGATTGACCATATGCCTACAAGCAGAAAAAGGTTTAACCTATGTGTGATGGCAGAGGTCTTTTAAACAACATAATTTGAATTAGTACTTAGGTATTTTAATTAAAGTTGATAATACTTTCTACTGAGTAAAGTGTTACTTGGGAAGCCAGGGAGTGTATAGTAGATAACTCAGTATAAAAATAACCCTGGATAATGTAAAACACAAACAAAATGAAGAAAAGGTTTTTATGATTTGTTTCCAATAGACCCGATAATCCTTAAATTTATTGTACTTACCTTTCTTTTGTTGTACTAATTCTTAACTTTCGTCTAGTGCTTGGAGGTTACAGACTTGAAAAATCATGGTTTTCTTGGCTGAGACATCATTTCTGAATTGCTATGACACCATCATCTACAAAAGAAATATAATTCAAACTAGATTTAAAAAAAAAACAAGGTTGGTCCTCATGACTGAGAGCTCATTTTTCTTTTCTCCTCTAGTAGGATTCCTTTCCACGTTTGATTTGCATCTATTACTCTATCGGGCTATATGTCTATCATGAAAGCAGTCGCCAGGAACATGAAAATAGTCTTCAATTGGCCACCTGTCCCTAAACTCGGCTCTGTGGCACAGGTAATGCTGGTGAGGACATGGCGGATGTCCCCACCACACATAGCAGAGTGTATAGAAGTGGCTGCCCCAAGGGAAAGTACATTGCTCAAACACCAAGAGGAAAATGGAATGGACAACTGACATCACTTCTGATCACACAGATGTAACGGTGCATAGTGAGTGGGTAACTGTTCAGCCACAGGTCTCAAATAAGGTAGGATGGCTGTCTTCTCAGATTTCTGGTTCTGAGCCATCTCTCCATCCCTGGATTTCTGTCCTCGATAAAAGAAAATATCCTGGTAAAAAACAGAAGGAAAGATTGCAATGAAATTCCCAACATTTCTATGATCTGTTAAGGTTTTTAAAAATAGATTCACAATTTAGTTAACACTCTTCCCTCCAAAGAGTGAAGCAGAACTCTTGTCTGCTTGAGTGTGGGCTGGACCTCCTGACTTGCAAAATGAACAGAAGGTTGTGAAACTGATATTTGACTTCTGAGGCTAATTCACAAGGAAGTGTTTCTTCCCCCGCCCCTCCTCTCAGAATATGAATAAAGAATATGAATATATATATATATATATATATATTCTTCCCTCAGAAGAATCAGTAGCCACTTCATGAAGATTCAAGCACCCTCTTGGAAAAGCTATGTGGAAATATTCCTGAGATGAAGCCTTCTATCAATATTCAACAACAATTTGAAGCTACCTTGGAATTCTGTCTTCTCTCCCTATCAGCTTTTCTTCTGGAATGACTGGTCATTCATGACTAAATAAATGCTAATGTCCCTTGCTAAAGACCCAGATCTACAGAGAATGTAAGAATAATTCACACTTGTCATTTTTAACCACTAAGTTTCAGGGTTATCATTTTCACAGAAATAGGTCAATACTGCACATGTCCAATAAAGTTAATAGTACATTCTCTGGGAATAAAAAGCCAAGAAATTGTGGTAAGTAACCCATCTTCAAAAAGACTTGGCACAACATTAATATGATGATATAACTGGATTTACTGAAATAAAAAGACACAAAGAGCCGGGCGGTGGTGGCGCACGCCTTTAATCCCAGCACTCGGGAGGCAGAGGCAGGTGGATCTCTGAGTTCGAGGCCAGCCTGGTCTACAAGAGCTAGTTCCAGGACAGGCTCCAAAGCCATAGAGAAACCCTGTCTCGAAAAAAAAAAATAAAAAAAAAAAGACACAAAGAGATGGAGGAAAGACAATCCTTGTGATTATTCAAGAATCCTTGATGGTATAATGCTGTTATTTTCAACTCTTTGTTTCTAAAGCATTTGGAAAACTCTGGCCCTAGACCATGTTTTGAGAAAGATAGAAAAGATACTGATTTCTCTCTCTCTCTCTCTCTCTCTCTCTCTCTCTCTCTCTCTCTCTCTCTCTCTCTCTCACACACACACACACACACACACACACACACACACACATCTTTCTGTCTCCACCCACTCTCCTTTACACAAGTAACATAATATAACACATATAACACATGAGGTCAGGTCACCTAACTGATCAGGATAGCGTGAAGCATTGGCCTCTGAAACATTTAAAGAAGAAACACAAATTTTAGTAAAAAAAAAAAAAAAAAGTAAATAAAGACCTGTGCATGCTAGGACAATGCTGAGCTGTGTTCACAAACCATGTAAAGCCATCTTTTTGGCTCATATTAGGAAAAGATATCTATATTAGTACATAGAAGCTCTCAGTTCTCTGCTTCTAGCCAAATCTCAGAGTGGGGTACTGCAGCTCAGTATCCTCTCTGGTGAGGGGTTTCATAGAATTGATATTGTAGATTTTGTACAGACAGACATTTTCCTCATACTTGTTCCACAGACCACAAGCCTTTACCTTGGAGGTCTCCATGGGTGGGAGCCTTGACTTTGTTCTTAGGCTGTAGAGAATAGACTATAGCACAGCAAGTCCTGATGAAAGATAAAGAGTCAAGGTCTGAATCACCTGGCCTATGAACACAGCTGAGGGGTGCTGAATTTGAACCCCCTAGGAAGCATGGAAGGTAGAGACACTGAGAAAAGAAGGGAGGAAGATGGATGTTGAAAACAATCTTGCCCCAGTTGTGAAACTCTGTGCTGTTCCAGAAAAATGGAAAAATCAGTTTTTCACTGGTGTGTTGGCTTATTAATTTACAAATTGAAAATCAATCCACATACATTTTTAACAATGCCCCAATTTTCTTTATGGAGTTGAGTGTGTTACACAAAATGAAGCCAAGGGTTGCTCAGTTTCTGATTCACTTTAGACTCTCTCATTATAGTGTAAACGGAACATTGTATCACCCAGACATGAATTATATCTGCAGGATTATTCTCTGGCTGCTATGTAATCAATAAAACAGAAGCTGATTTTCTTCTAAGTTCTTTTATCTCTTCAGATACTATTTATCCATTCCCAAACTGTATGGATGGATGTTAACTTGGTTTGTTTGGAATAGCTTTCGTCTTCTGTTTTTCCCTTCATTGTGAGGAGGTTAGGATTTTAGGACTTGGCCTTCTTTTCAAACTGAACAGAGATCTGAGCAATAGGATTGTAACAGAGCCCTGGTGTGACTTTTGTCATAATGGCAGCATGAGTACAGCTGCCAGTCGGCCTGGCATCCTCCGCAGCAACTCAGCACAGGACCTTCTATTTTTTGTTCTTCTATATGAATGAGCACTTTCTCAGGAAAATGTTATGACTATAATTATCTCAGTGCTGCTCATTTCTTCTCCCAACCAGCAGGGACCACTTGTGGGAAAAGTAGGCGCTAGCTCTTGGTTTTTTTTAAAGGTATTTATGAATATTGTTCTCATTTGGTTTTATTATTCTTTTTCAGGTCTATCTGACCTGTTTCTTCTCTCAAGATTCCATAGTATGGTCCTGTAATTCATGGATAAACCTATTTTGGGTTTTGGGTTTTTTTTTCCTAAAATAATCCAGATAGTAAAATCATGGGTTTTGTCAGTCATATTGTCTCTGTTGCAACTCTGGTAGTAAATTCCGATAATATAGTATAATAGTAAATATAAAATGAATGGGACTTTTGTCAATAAAACTTTATTCAAAAGAATATATGAACAAGATGAATTTGGTCCCTGGACTATCATGATGAATCTTATTTTAGTTTACAACCATGACGTAGGACAAAGAATATGTCCATGGGATAATCAACTTATTAACAATCAAAAAGCATCATTTTCTTTACTGGGTACTTATTTCAACAAGATTATTACTCTCCAAGGGGGAAGACTTTGCTCTTTTCACCTTTTCCTTAATAAAAGCTCTACGATTTGTCTCAACTGCCTAAGAATGAGCTTAAATGTGTCATTTTTTTTTCTATGCTGCTTTCTTGTTTTCTGAGTAAGAGCAGTAAACCAGACTCAAAAAGTAATAATGGAACAGTCACTCAATTAAAAATAGAACATAAATTGTCGTTGACAAGATGGCTGATGGCTTGGTAGCACGTCAACACAGGCAGCATCTGAAGGTCTGAGTGGAGATGGCTCCCTTCTACCGGGAACTCTATCTGTCCAGTCAGGAATTTGAATATCACTGACAAATTAAAGCAAGGTCAGAGGGTGGTAATGGAAGAAGCAGAGGGACTTGCAATGATCTTGTGTGAGGAATAAAGAACACAGGACTGTTCAGTCAAGGGAAATTCAAGGGGAAAAAGAATTTTCTTCACATATTGGAAAGGCTGTATTTAGAATAGGGATTGAATTTCTTAGCAAGGTTTTGGAGATATAAACTAAAAGCGAAATTTTTAAAGAAAATGTCATCTAAACTTTTAAAAGGAGTTTTCTAAGAAAGGTGAGTATGCAGAGGCATGTATTTTAAAGAGATTTAGTGATCTATTTATTTAATTTAGCATGTGTTTGTGCATGTGTGTGTCTGTGTATATAATTGTGTACACTTATGTGTATGCACATGTGTGCGCACGTGTGTGTACATGAATATTTGTGTGTGCGTGCATGTTTGTGTGCACATGTGTGTTCATGCATGTTTATGTGTGCATGTGTGTGTATATGTCCGTGTGTGTGTGTGTGCATGAAAATGTGCACCATGGTGTTAGAGGGCAGAGGGCAACTGCAGTAGCAAGTATTTTCCTTACACTTTGGGATCCTAGGGATCAAACTCAGGCTGATGGTCTTTGTGGGAAGCCTTCTGACCCTGTAAACCATCTCACTTTTTTTGAATTCCTTCTTTGCAGAGTTCTTAGACTACAGTATAGTAGGTATATTATGTAGCAAATTACAGTGTTATATGGGACACCAGATTAGACTAATTGCTCCCAGATAAAAAATTATACACCAAGAATCATTTTCAAGATAAGAAACAAAAATACTTAGTAACAACTTCCAACCCAAAACAAAGTCAAATATCATTTTATAAAATAAAGTGTGTTCTAATTTTTTTAAAGAATAGGAAAACCAGTACATTAATTAAAGACAGTCATTCCAAAATTGTAAAAACCCAATATTTTAAAAAGATAAACTTCTAGCTAAATAAAATAAAAAGATAACATGGCATGTCCCTTTTTGTCTTTGACAAAGCATGGAAGAATCTTTGTTTTTGATCACTGTGACCATCATTTGGAAATTCTTGAACTTTTACAGTCCCCTTCTAAGAATCCAAGTTGTTGGAATGATGATGGCAATCCAAAAGCATAAACTTTGTTCTTCTTGCAGGACATATTAATGATCAAACATAGGAAAAGTCACCCACAAAATCCTCTAGGATTAGAATGAGCTCTGTATTGGACTGGCCTTGTTAACATACAGATAGCAGCACCTTATACTGGAAGCAAGCTGTAACACTGTGCTTTTCTAAATCTTCTATTAATGAAAGTAAAACATGAAAATTCATAATTGTTTAACACTGTACAGTTATTGGTTAAATGGTGCAAATCCTCTCCCTCTTGGTAGGGTGGCGGGAGCTAAGCACGCAAATTAGCATACCTCTTATTTCAGTTTGTTTCTCTGTTCCTACGACAAATATCATGGCTAAACGCAACTCAGTGAAGAAAGGGCTTATTTCATCTTACAGTATGTCCATCATAAAAAGAAGTGAGGGTAGAAGCTCAAGACAGGAACCTGGAGGTGGTGGGTACTGAAGAGGCCATGGAAGAGGAACGTTTAGTGCTTGCCCTTGCCTTTTTTAAAAAAAAAAAAAAAAAAGACAGAGTTTTTCTATAGCTTTGGAACCTGCCCTGGAGCTAGCTTTTGTAGACCAGACTGGCCTCGAACTCACGGAGATCTGCCTGCCTCTGCCTTCCAAGTGCTGGGTTTAAAGTCATGCACCACCACTGCCTTATTCAGACCACTTTTTTTTACAACCCACAACCACCTACCCAGGGGTAACATTGTCCCCAGTGGGCTGGGCTTCCTCACATCACTAGTTAACCAAGAAAATGTCCTCACAGGCTTCCCTACAGGCCATCTGATGCAGGTGTTTTCTCATAAGGGTCCCTCTTCCTAGATGATTCTAGCATGTGTAAGCTAAGGTGACAAACTGACCAGCACACCAGCTTCCTTAGCCAATTTTCTCTTTGTTGTAGGAAAAATACCCAACAAAACTAATATTTATAAGAGTGATTGCTTTTTGCTTTAAAGATCAGGAGATACAGTTTATCATGGAAGAGAAAATACAGCATCAGGAGGAGGAGATAGCTGGGTCACATTGCATACATATTCAAGAAGAGAGTAAAGAATGCTTCTGCAGGGCCTTCTTTCTCTTTTCTGTTTAGAGTAGGAGACCAATCCATTGTATATTATGTTCACAGATATCCTCAGAGACATATCCAGGGATTTGTTTTCATGACTTTTCTAAGTACCATCAAAATGACAGTCAAAATTAAGTATCATAAGTCTTTATAACTTCAGAAGAAGAATAAAAATCCAACAGTCACTTGGTAGAAACAGTGACTCTATCCAGGAAACTCTCTAACGATACTTAATACTTCAAGTAACAACATTACATCTTCAACTAGATTCCAGCTGAAGAAAAGTTACAAAGTAATGTTCAGAGTGTCAGTCAAACTTAAAACTCTACTTCACCTGGATTTTTACCCCCTTCTCCAATCTTCCTTGGAGTATATGTTGTGCAGCTATTGTACAAATTATTTTGAGGAAGATATTTGTGAATTAAAGGCTTATATGGACTTTGTTTACCTAAGAACTAAAAACAGGCATGTATAGACATATCGCCTTCCACACAGGCATGTGCACACACGCACACAATACTGATGCTGGCAGCAGTGTGGAACTGTGACTAGGGAGAGGGGCAAACACTGCACCAGCTTCTACCCACCGCTATGTCAATGCACATAAATTCTAATTTGTAACACCCCTGCAGTTCCATTGTATGGCTCCATTAGTCTATGCATGAATTATTTACACATGATACATCATAATGGCATCAGAACCATTTATGATATCAATTCATACTATTACAGAACAGGTAATCTTCAGCTGTCCAACACAACCTGTGTTAATTAGATCTCCAAGAAACTTCGCTAGTCAATCATTTCCACAAAGCCCATTCCTGCCCCATCTCCTCAAATGATCCTCCCTCTCACTCCGTTCTGCGTCTTTCATTTTCACCCTACCTATGGAATAAGTGACAGAATTGAGTGGTTAAGACATAAATCGTTGTGTTGTTTTGCAGATTTAACTCTTGCATCCCCGAGTAAATGTGGGTTGATTATTGAAGGACAAACACCATGATCTCATGGTTTCTCTTTTGTGACTTCCACATTTTCTAGCAATGCTATAAAGCCAACAAATTTCCAGTACATTCTAACTGAATGACTTAACTTCCCCCACAAAGAAAAATGGCCTGCAAATTTTTACATGGTGGATTTATTTGACAGATTCATTTCAAAGAATCACAGAAGTTTTGGATGGAGGTTTAACATTGTTATGAAATGTTAGTCATACTTTGTTTTATTTTCTTTCAATTAATTAATTGAAGACACATTTTCTGTAACATTAATGAAAACTTCATTGCTTTTAGGTTAAGATGTGTATTGCTTCTATGGCATGCATACTGACTACCATAAGCAGTCAGCTTGTTACTATTTTTCCACTGTCTAATTCTGCAGGGCATATAACAATGGGCAGTTACAACAGAGCTCTTACAGTGGAAAGGCAATGTATTAGCCTTTCCTGCTTGGATTTTTGTTAACTTGACACAAACTGGAGTTGTCAGAGAAGAGGACCCTGAACTGAGGAAATGCCTTGTCCCCTTGCCTATTGATAGGTCTGTAGGGCATTTTCCTGATTAATGATTCATACGGGAAGGTCAGCTCACTTGGAGCAGGACCACCTCTGAGGAAGTGGATCTGAATTGTGTGAGAAAGTAGGCTGAGCAGGTTAGTACAAGGAAAGTGTGGCTTCTGCTTCAGCTCCTGCCTCCAAAGTTCTGCCCTGCTTGAGTTTCCCATTGATTTTCCTCAATAGTGGCCTGTGATGTGGAAGTATAGGCAAAATAACCCCCAGCTGCCTATGGTAAAAATGCTTTATCAGCACAATAGTAAGCAAACTAAAACGGAAGGGGAATCGCGCAGCTCTGTCCTGTGTATTCAACATAGGGTCAATAATTCATAAAGAGACTCTAAATTGCAGAATACAAATGCATACAGAAATATGCAGGTGCCTTCAGTTCTCATCTCAGAGAATGGTCATTAAATGAGCACACATGTGGCCAGCAGCAAGGCAAAGTGACAGGAAGTTATCAGCACTCCAAAAGTTTATGCAATGTGTAAGTCACCACAACCTCATTGCGACCAAGAATAATGGCTGTTCTACCTTTTTTATAGCACTGATTATTTTGATCCAGTTTTTGATGTTTTTACCCAGTTTTAGACTTTACAAAAGTTAAATTAAATTTACTGTATGTTCTCCTGAATTGTTTCCTTCGTCCAAGCGCTTTAGTCAATGCTGTTGTGTGGATTTTTCCATTTACAGTGACATATGAACTCAATCTGTGAATCTACCAAAATATATTTATATATTCTACAGATATTTGGGCTGGTTGGGATTTTATTAAGAATGTCTTGAGCCAGGCATGGTGATAAATGTCTGTAATCCCAGCAGTTAGGAGGCTTTAGCAGGAAAACTGTGAGGCTGAGGCTAGTTAGGATTCTATAGCGAGAAGGGTCTCAAAAGACAATGTCTCTGAGTAAACACATGCATTGTTCCTAAACATCACACAGGAGGTTACCTATGAGTTATTATACTCATATTTACAATAGAACACAACTCAGTATGTTTCTAGTTTATAAGAAATGGCCAACTAAATTTTTTAATTTGATTTTTCCAATTTACACAGCTACCAGTTATAAACTAAACTTGTAGTTTCTCAAGCTGTGGGTGCTGCCCAGTGAGTAAATCACTTGATGCATGAGTATGAGGACCTGAGGCTGGATCCCTAGAATCCATATGAAGCCAGTACTCCTCTGGCAGGATGGGAGGCAGGGACAAGAGAGTCTCCAGAGACGCATTGGTTAGCTAGCCTGGAGGACACAGCGCTGAACAGTAGAGACCGGTCTCAAACAAGATGAAAGGTAAAGACCAAAGCTTCAGGATGTCTTCTGAGCTGGGTTACAAGTTCAAGTCAAAGATAAAAAGCATGAGATCTAATGCCAGATGACAGAAGAAGAAGGAAAAAGAGCTTTCTTGGGAAGAAGGGACAAAAAAGAGATAACTTGAATCCCTTCTACATTTTCATTCCATCCAGGGCCTCTACGGATGGGTCGGCACCTATCTCCATTCAGTATAGGGCTTCCTCATTCAGCTATGTCAAGGGTCAGTTGTCCCTGGAAACATCCTCGTGGGCACACTCAGGAGTAGGTTTTATCAGTAGAAAACCTGACACTTTCCTCTTTCATGATGTTTAATTTTTCATCCACTTCATAGGACACATCCAAAAGTTTTTAAAAGCTTACATACAATGTCCCTTTTCAACAACTTTTATCATTGTTTTAACAAGTTAACTAGAAGGTTTATGTGTCAAGATTTCTTTGTTTAATTTTCCTTTCATATTTGTGTTACTGGCAATTGCCACGGTCTTGTGTATGTTGGGCAAATGATCTACCCCTGGGCTAGTCACAGCTTTCCACTAGACTTCTTGAATTCAATGGACCATTGTCATTTACGCATTTGGGGAAATTCTTTGCCATGAACTTTTCAAATGTTACTTCTATTTTACTCCTCTAGTTTTGTTAAAATAAGATGCTTGAATGCATCTTGCAGCTTTGTATGTAGTACTATATATCACATACTACAAACTATAAGCTCCTTGTTCTCTTTTCCATGTGTCTAATCATTTCACTCTCTATGCTTCAGTATGGATATTTTGTATTAAACTGCCCTCTTGGTCACAAATCTTGCTTTCTGATGCATTGAATCTATAGCTACTGAATATATACTGAATACATAGCTAGCTGAATATATAGCTACTGAGTTAACTTCCTAAATTGTTATTTCATGTTTAAATTTTCCTTTTATTATGTAGAGCCCTCGTTTTTTCATGAAATTCTCCATCTTTTTATCTATGTCTTCGTCTTTTAATCCATGTGAGCAACTCTATTATTACTACAATGTTATAAATGTAAAATACATATCCAGTCAATGGATAACCCTTGGTTAGGCTTCTTGTGTTCTTACAATGTACTGATTCTCCTGATTTTGTCTTTCAAGCAAGCAAAGTAATTTCAGAATCAATGCCAAGTGGTTTTGTGTGAAGGTACTAGAGAGGCTGCGCTCATCTCCACTAATGCTTGTAGCCTCTTCTGGAGTGCAGGGATGCAGAGAAACACTGAATGTGGTCAAACTTTGGTTCACATCTACTTACATGGCACAGTCCTCCTAGAATTTCAAAAGGAAGCAAGTGTACTTTCTGTGGGAGGACATAAAGTCTTGATCTCCTGACCCTAGAGCTGATAAAATGTGCCCTGTTTTTCTGTCTTCAGCTAACCTGATTATCTTCCCACAGACCAGATTTCAGAGTCAGAAAGTATCAGAGAGGAAAAACCAAGCTTGAATTTGAGGTCTTACGTAAATTTTCCCAGATTCTTTGGTGATGTTCAATCTGGCAACTACTACCCTTGGCTTAGGGAAAGTCTAAACATTTGCCTTCCTATGTATTCCCAAACTTTGAAAAGGTAGGGAGGTTTTAAAATTTTTCAAAGTATCGTTTTACTTCTTTATGACCCTCTCGTTTTTGTCTTTGTAGGCCCCATTATCCATTGCTTCAACATGCTCTGATACAACCAAACATGACTTTTTAACCAAATCACCTTTCTAATTATTGTTAGTGGAACTTTGGCATAGTAATAATGATACAATGTTATAGAATACTTATAAACATGTTTATTTACATATGAAATTGTTTTGAAAATTTGGCAGACAATACCTACCCTGTATGAAAATAGAATATTTGGAACTATTGGTTTGAGACCCGAATGAAGGCAAGCATGGTAGATGATGCATTTAGCAAGGTTCTTAGACTGTATTTCAGATGAACGTGGAAAAATTATGATTAAAACTTATTATTTAACCTAGTAGCAGTTAACCAATCTGGCAAAGTAAGTAAGATCATTTGAACCCATGGAGCACAAATAAACCTGAGGAAATGTCACAAGGATGCTTAGAATATAGAAATGTCAATACTTATAAATGTTGTTATAATGTAGTATAACTTTTCAGTGTACTACCACTGGGGGAAACTGAGAAAAGGGTAAACAGTATTTCTCTGTGTCATTTCTTTTAAGCGCATATGAATCTGAGTTCAAAAATACAACATTTGATTTAATAAAATTGGTTCCTTACGGAAGTGGAAGATACCAATTAACACTATAGTAAATGTCAAATTTTGCTGTGAATTAAATAAATGATATGCTTTAAGATGCTACTGGACAAATGTTTGCTGTCCTCCAAACTTCCTATGTTAAGTAGTAGCACACAAGGCGATGGTATTTGGAGGTGGCCCGTAAGTGGAACTGATGCCCTTCTAAAAGAAGCCCTAAAATTTCCTCATACCCTTCTGCCATTTGAAGTTAGAGACAGAAAGATGGCTTTTCCCAGAGAGTACACTTGATGCTGGACTTTCTACCCTTTAGAATGTGATAGACTTTCATCATTTAGAAGCCACTTGGCATTTGGTGCTCTGTTGTAGCACCCCTAGAAAACTAAGACAGCTTACACAAACTGCTTCTTCTCATCGTGTCTGTACTAACATGCCTGGGCTGTTGAAGGAGTTCCTTCCTTGGAGCGTACTACTGCAATTTCTTTTTGCACAAGATTCCAAAATCACTTTATCTAAAACATACCTTTATACCTTTCCCATACCAAAGATCACTAATTATTCCTCATGTGTAGACAATTAAATTGACAACTTTTAAAAAGTGTGTGTGTGTGTGTGTGTGTGTGTGTGTGTGTGTGGTGTGTATTTGAATTTATGTGCAATGTCTCGTTGTCCTGGTAATGTCTTGTTGTCCTGATCTTTGTTGGTTCATCCAAAAAGGGGTGATCATGGGTTGTCATGGCTAATTTTAGAACTTTACAGAGGATTAAATAGCATGTTTGAAACTCTTACTATAATGACTTGCATGCAACATAAATCATTTTTCCTTCCCACCTTTTCTTCTCATAACCAGGATAATTAGTGGCCTATTCCTCCTTACTGTGGTCTTTCTTTCAAAGTATATTTTAAGCCTATGTCTCCAGGAAATTCTCCAAATCACTTTTATTTTAGTCAATAATCTACTTAGAAGAAAACTTTTATTAGAAAATGAACTGAGTTTCCTTAAAATATTCAAGTGTCATTACCTTCAGAAGCAAAATTTTGTAGAGCTCAACTCCACACCCACACGTCATCCACCCATAGATCAAAACAAGGTGCATGACTCAACAGATTGGAACCTGACTTAAGGAATCACATGTGGTGGGCATTACCAAATCTCCAAAGTGGGTTGTGTTTCCTGAAACAATAGCCTTGAACAAGCACCAAAGTGGGTCTCTTGTCTCTGGAACACATGTACTCAGCCTGCTTTAGGACCCTTTCAAGAGAGAAAAAGGAGATGTGACCTGCACAAATTTCAGCAACAGTTCAAATATAAGTAGTGCCTGCATGAATGAAGGTCTCCCAGTGGAAGGACTATATAACTAGAGAAGTAAAATAACATTCGATTGTCCTTTTACTAGGCCAGGACAAAAAGACTGACATTTCACCTGTCTGTCCCCAACAAGCCATCAGCTCATGTGCCTTCCTGAGATCAATAGAAGAGGTACGTGGGCACTGCCTGCTCTTTCCCAACCTCAACACCCTGCTTGTCAAGAGAGGGAGCTAACAGGAGTGAAGAAACACAGGAAAGAACAAAGACACTCTCAGAGAGGTTAAGCTACGGCAAATGCCATTTACAATGCCCTCGCACTACAGGGCAGAGAGGTGGATGATCCTTCTGGGACAGGTATTTGCAGGAAATTGATTTTCATCAACAGTTCGATGACCTGACTTCTGCTATGAGCTTTGTCTCCTGCCAGCTCTGTGCTCTGTGTGTTTTACTTCTACTGAGTCTCGGTGTCTTTACACGCCTAGGCAGCGTGAGGTCACCACAGGCCTTCCGGCAACGCTACTACTGGCCTCAAATTTTAGTCCTTTGATTATGTGAAGGATCAGTAAGAGAAACATATGAAGATTTTTTTAAATTATTCATAATCTGGGTTAAAATTTCCTGAGTTTAGACGTTAAAGTGAAGATAGAAAAAAAGCTAAAACTTTATTTTATGTAATACAGATAAGATAGGGAAGAATATAAAGGAATAAATGAGGAGGGTAAGTCTAGGAATGTGTGTTTCTTTCTCCACGAGGGTTGGGTAGGCTGTTCCTAAGAGCAGCAAATGATGCAGACTCTCCGCTTGTTTGGAGAAGATTGCCTTTGATCCTGAAGTACTACACTGTGAGCCTAGGGAGCCCTATGAAACCACCCTACTCATGATCAAGGGGAAAAGAGATGACTCTATTTTCCTCTAAGGTGCAGAAAGGAATCATGTTAGCTACTTTTCTCATCACTGTGATCAAGTATCTGAACAAAAAAAGGAAATTAAGTAATGACAGCTTATTTTGACTAATGATTTAAAGGATATGGTCAGTCATGACCAAAAAGATGGGGTAGCTGAATCCACTGGGTCTGTGGTGGGAGATCTCACAGTTTATGGTACCCGAGTAGATTGGCGAAACAGAGAGAAATGGGGCCAGGTCTCAGGCCAGATTATAACCCTTAAGATCCTTTTGCCAACAGCCTGCTTTCTCTACACAAGCCCCACCTCTTAAAGGGTCTACAACCTACTAAAGCTGCACTGTCAGTGGAAACAAATATTCAGACACAGGCCCTGCGAGGATGTTTCACATTCCAGCCTAACACTGGCTTTTAAGACTGCTTATCAGCATGGTCATATTGTGAATTTCCACATCTAGGCATTTGGAAAAGGAAGGTGAGTCATTATTTCTGATTCATTTATGATTTAGTGTGCTGCTTATTGAAAATCAACAAACTCCACATCCTTTCAAAGGACTTGATTTTTGTCAACAAATTTTCTTCAAAACGTCTTGGTTAGAGCAATGGGGGGAGATTATTGAAAGGAACAGTGGATGGCAGTGTTGGTTTGCAGCTCTAAAGGCAAGCAATGGGAAGTGCAATTTCTTAAAGAAAGTAGCACAGACTTGATCTTCTGAAAGAGCTATGTGAATGTGGCTCTAAACTCATGAAGAACACGTGTCTCTAGGTTCAAAACATGATGAGAGAACTATTCCAGATGATCTGAGAATCCCAGTTTTAAAACATGGGAGAAAAAAAAAAGATCTGTAAAAAATAATGATTCCTTATAACTCAGTTTTATGTGTCATCTTCGTAGTTCTCATAGTAACTAAATGGTACTTAATTAACCCCAGAAGGCTAACAAGTCAATAGACAGTGATCAAGGAATAGAAATGGCTACAGATGGAGACTGCTTTTTTATTTCCCAGCAGCCCAAACCCAAATAATCACACAGAAACTATAAAAATTACAACACTGACCTATTAGCTCAGGCTTCTTATTAAATAACTCTTGCATCTTAAGTTAGCCATTTCTATTAATTTGTGTATCCCCAAGAGGCTGTGGTCTACTGGAAAGGCTCTACCATGCCCTTCTCTTTCGGCAGCTACATGGCATCTCCTTGACTCCACCTACTCTCTCTATATATCTTTTCCAGCCTGGCTATATTCTGCCTTGCCATAGGCCAAAGCAACTTTATTCATTAACCAGTAAAAGCAACACATATACAGAAGGACCTCCCAAATGAAGTAGCATACTAAAGCACACGGTGGCCTTGTGTCTTTATAGAGCGTGTGGGGAGATTTTATTTTTTCTACAGTTCCTCCTCCCTTCTTCTTGCTTCTCCCACTTTCCCCACCATCTGCTCCTCAGAAAAAGTAAGGCCACCCAAGGGGACTCAACAAGGCCTGACACATTCAGTTGAGGCAAGGCCAACACCCCTCTCCCCACATCAAGACTGAGCAAGGCATCCCACTATAGGAAATGAGCTTCAAAAATACGTTGGGAGAGAGGGACTTGACAAAGAAGGGGATGGGGTGCCATCCATCCAGGCAACTGCTTGTCAATGTAATCTAGCAACAAATAAAGAATAACATGCAAATGCTTGGCTCCTTGGAGGCTTTGGGTTTTTCCCCCATATCTTCTGCTTTCTATGTCTTCCATTTTACCATTGTATACTAAATTGAGTGCCGACTCATTCACGCATGCATGCCTTCACTCATTCAACACAGATACTTAATCATGTGTGAAATAAAAGGAACCCGGCACACTAACTTCTCCATGAAAAAGGAAATAGACATGGAAAAGATGCAGTGTGGAGATAGCTAAGTCCTTTGTTCAGATGTCTCTAGTGGAGTGAAAACACAATACATTTTTTCTCAAATCATTACCCTTTGGAGTATATCATACTTTCTTGTCCTGTGAACATATATGAAAAATATTTCCAGAGGAACCATGCCTATTCTCCTAGGGGACCTGGGTTGAATTCCCAGAACACATATCACGACCACCTCTAACTCCCATGTAGTCCCATGGAATACAATGCTCTCTTCCAGACTCTGTGATATCAGGCACAGGCATGACACACAGATATGCATGTAGACAAACATTCCCAAACATAAATAAAATGAAATTAATTAATTTTAAAATTAAAATCTATGCTTCTCGGGTATATTTTAAATCTTTCAAGTGTTTTCTGTTATTAAAATTGTCTTTATTTTCAATTATTTCATGTTCAAAACATATTCTTCCTACCACATTTAAAAATACTCAATTATTCATTTCAGGCCAGGTATGTGGCTGAGGAGACTTGAAGAAGGAATGAGCAGGTGATATTTCTTATTCTTCCTTCTCAACTTTAACCTTATTTGGGGGGCTGGAGGGTGATGGAGCTATGCACTGTAAGGCACACTCTGCCCTGATACAGGTTCTCCATCACGTATTTAAAGTTTAATTCTACAGTCATAACTCAATGCTTCCCTGTGCATTTCTGCCTGAATCAGCACCCCTGTGAGTGAAGACAAGGAGGCTCACCTCAACACTTTCCAGAGTTTCTAGTGTTTTCCTCCATAAAAATAACATTCAAATTCTTTTTCAATCCTTTGTCCCAGTCTCCTGGCCACTGCAATGCCCACTGACACATGAAGAATTGGAATCCTTTGTTGAAGCCCAATACAAATACACTCTGCTAATCTTTTGATGTTCTGCGTCTCATCTCTTTCTTTGCAACTATTTGCATCCTACTCTGATAAATGCGGAGCAAATGAACAAGTCAGCATCCTAGCCAAATAATTAATTAAGAGAAGCCAATCTGCCTTCCCAGAAACATCCTTGATTTTTTAGACCTCCTCTCCCATGGGATTAATTTAAAGAGACTATGTCCTTAGACATGATAGAAGAGTACATGTCAGAGTCAAGTGTATTAGCTGGTGTGGTGGCGATGAGGACACGGATATGATACAGAAGGATTGAGAGGGAAACATAGACCAGGGACCCTGAAAATGTTTCTACCAGCAAACACTTGCTGGTAACGGCATCAAGATCGAAAGAAAGGACTGCGGACACAGGAGTCGATAAGATGGGAAAGAGACACGTCTAGTTTGGGACATAAAGTATTGAATATATAAGCAGAAATAGACTATATTAAACTCTAACTAGACTTGAAAAATAAATAAGGACCACACAATAGAAGGAAGAGATTCCAAACCTGAATGAAGAATGTAGACTTTCACTAAAGGCACAAAAATGTAAGGAATACAAACTATTCATTCCTCACAGATTTTCTCAGGTTGGCCATGAACAAAATGAAGCATGAAGAGAACAGGGAAATAAGATCCAAATCTAAAATAAGGCAGGGATTGAAAAGTGAAGGGGGTTTTTAAAATACATTTTCTACTTAGCAGTCTAAAATTGACAGGAGTAAAGGTTCAAAAAGACTAAAAGAAATAAAAGAAGAAGCTCTTTACAAATCTCATATTAAGGCCTTTTACATGCACTTAAAAGAGACAGCAAGCATAGAACAGAGAACCAGAAGACAGTGGAGAATCTCATAGAAATGGATGGAAATGCTTGGGCTAGGACACAACGCACAAATCACTAACAGCGAAAAAAATTTAATTACTATGGTGTCCTCCAAATTGAATAGTGTGTGTGTGTGTGTGTGTGTGTGTGTGTGTGGAGTGGATGAGGAAGTAAACACGAGGCATTGTATAATTTTTCAATCAAAAATGACATAAATTTATTTTTGAATTTTAATAGTAATAATTTAACAACAATTTTAACTTACTTAATGTTTCAAGTTAGCATGCAAAGCAATGGGACTCATTAAGCCATTTCCATACCTACGTGCCATTTTGTTTTGTTCTCTCACTCCCTTCTCCAATCCACCTGGCTCCCTTCTCAGGGCCCTTCTACTTTATTACATGCAATTCATTAATCTGTTTCCCACTTTCCATAAGAAAGTTTATTCTTCTCCTCTCAAGACCCCCTTCTACTTTTATTACCTACACAGATACTCAGAGACAGAGGCAGAGAGACACACAGAGACATATACACATATATAGACATATGCATGATTTTAAATCCATGTTCTACCTAGAAAATGAGTGGTATTTGGCTTTTTCCATCACGCTTATTTTATTTAATGCTTTCCAGTCACACACATTTTTCTAATAGTGTCATGATTTCATTGTTAGCAAATTTACATTTTACTACTAATTCTTTTAGTGAGCATATAAAATAATTGGTTACGTTATGACATTTTCAAGTTGCATCTCATTCAGCTTTGCTCATACCTGGAAGAACAATCCAGGAGAATCCATGGGTCCAAGTCCAGCCTTCTTCTACCAGTCACCAGTACCACTTACTAACCAACTTAAGATCCTATGAATAACCCCTCTCAGGAAACCAAAACAGACCTTGTTGGGAAGAGTAGGTGTTATTCCTTCCTCTTTAAAGAAGATGCCAAACAATTTATTCTCAAAGTAACTGCCCCGAATTTCCTATGACTTTAATAATCTCTAGGCATTGTCATCTAAATGCTGACTTCATTATGCAGAGCATCTCATTTGTGCACTGAGTATGTAGCTCAATTGGTAGAATGCTTGGCCAGAATCAGTGAAGCCTGGGTTCAGTCTTCAGCCCCTGTAATTTAGGTGTGGTGCTGAGGGGACATCGGGAGGACCAGGAATTCAAGGTTGTGCTCAGCTATATAGTAAGTTAGAGGTCAGTCTGGGGTACTTTAGACACTGTCTCAAAATAGTAACAGCAACAAAACAACTTTATATACAGAAGATTGTGTGCATATTTTGACACATTCCTATTCTGTACTAAAACCATACTTTCATGGAAAACTGAGAGTTTCAGATTACCCAAATAAACAGCAGATGTACCTATGGTTTTCCTTGTCTACATTTGTCTCATATGATAAAGGGAATAGCTTTTGATAATTCTTAAGGAGATCGTGTCATGGGAAGGAAAATAGCAACAGGGACTAGAACCTAAGATGAGCACATATTCTCTTAGCAACCCATCATATTTAAGATACCAAGTAGAAGACAAAATCTTGAGATGTCCACAAGTAGATCCCATCGGTTCTTGAAAATCTGTCTGGTGGATAACTCAATTATGCAATGTAAATAGAGGTTATATTGTGTGGTAAGTATCTCATTACAAAATGCTAGAAAACTAGAGAATTACTGACAGTTCAGAGTTGGTGCACACAAATGGCCCAAATTACAACTTATAAAAGATAGTAATTGCTCCAGAAAATAGAATTGATGCCAATAGTTGGATCTGGTCATTTCACTTTTATCATGTGTTTGCACTCCGTCAAGTGAATGACAATTGTTGCAGGATGAATCAGATGACATTTTGTAGCATAGCTGTTATACTGAACCATTCCCCTAACCCTCAAGTTCGTAACTACTCAGACTTAGTAATTTAACACTTTGACTTCTCTAGGTGCTTCCTTCCCTTGTTTGTACCCAGGAATACTATTGGGAACGTATTTCAACAGCAAGCTTCAAGGTACAATAAAACCATAAAATCTGCATCAGTACACATAATTAAATAAATTATTGTAGTCTCTTGGCTACCAACCACAGAAACAAATTCCACAGTGTGTTTGGGGCCATGGTTTGCATTAACATTTGTAATATCTGTGCTATCTTTACTTTTGTGAATATCTTCAGTGAGCTATTGTCATTGCTCAAATTTAAAGTGTCAGTGCTCTTGACTTCCTTATGGTGAAGACACCCATAGTCTCAAGAGGAAAATAAATGACAGACTAGATGCCATATTCAAGGAGTGCCATGCCATACCTTAGGGGCTAAACAAACTATAAATTGTTAAAGAAGACACACATGATAAGGGCAAGAAAATGATTGATCTCCCAAGAGCTTTGCTCCTGATGATAGTTAATCTTCCTTGTCAACTTTACCAGACTTGGAGTCAACTAGGATAATTATTTCTGGTCATGTCTGCTAGGGTCTTCCCAAAGAGGTTTACTGAGGATGGATGGGGTCCTGGATGAAGACCCACACTGAGGAAAAATAAGAAGAGTAGGAAGCCAGTCACACTCATTCCTCTCTGCTACCTGTTCTGCCCAGTGCACAAACTGACTCCTGATGCCGTGCCTTTCCTTCCATGGTGAGTTATATCTGCTTGTACCATGAGAAAAAAATAAACCCTCTCTTCTATTTTGCTAAGGAAATGAGAAAGCAAATAGAACAATCCTTATGGAACTCTTCTTCTTCTTCTTCTTCTTCTTCTTCTTCTTCTTCTTCTTCTTCTTCTTCTTCTTCTTCTTCTTCTTCTTCTTTTCTACAATTATTAAAAGTTTCAGTGTTCACACTGTTAGGGAAACATGAACCTATACTCATACTTGCCAATTGGTATCACAGGTTTCAAATACATAGATCGGTTTTATCACATGTCTGTCAGTTACAAAACATTCTTCCTGTTATAGCTTATTATTCTGGATACTTGGAAGGCAATTAAAACCCTGCTAGGCAAGGTGAACTGACTACATGTAACTAGGCCAACAGATGCCAAGACAGTTGATGAATTATATTTTACTATGAGTGTCTACAAAAGCACTCCTAGAAAATATGGGCACTGGAATCGATAGACTGAGTAAAGGAGATCTTATAAGCACAAATTGACATTGAGAACACTTATGATAGCATGGATAGAGCCAAAAGGCATATAAAAATGAATTTACACTCTATTTGAGCTAGAAGACCTGAGAAAACCTGTCTTCTGTGGATGAAGGGCAATATCCTAGTTTTAATTTGAAATTAGAATAACAAATACCCTTGATCAAGCAATAACAAAATATTACAAGTAAGTGTATCTTGAAAGAGAGTTTGGCTACCTAACCAGGAATAACCATAGAAGTGGCACAGGACGTGAATGGTTGGTTGAAATTTGAGCAGAGGAATACTTGAGCTATATGTGATAGAGGATTTTAAAATACAGAAATTTGGGGGGATCAAGAAAAATTGCCTTTCTGTTAGGAACTATGACCCCTTTTAAACCATAGTGCCTACTTGTCAGGCAAGATGTGCCCACTCATACAGTAGTGGTGTAAATGTTATAGCAGTATCTAGTAACTCTTGCATTAGATTTGAGGCCTACTCAGAAGAGGGGATGCATGCCTGTAATTCCATCCAAACCCTAAAGCATAACTCACTACGTTTGTTTAGTTAAATTGAGAGTGTCAAACTACAGTCTAAATATGATGTTTGCCCCAAATGCAGACACTACTCACATCCTTAATTAGAGTCTCTTTATAGTGATCAGCAGTGAAGGTAGAGACTTTTGACTGCTCTACATGCTTAAAATTAAACACAATTTCATTTTCAGCCCTAAATGGAACATTTTTACTACCTATGTAAGTCCCAAGGAACATTGCTAAAGAGGAAGCAGAAAGAATGGGATAGCTAGAACACTATCTTCAAAAGAACAACATAGTTATTACAAAATGACCTCATGGAATCTGTATTATCAGCATTGGACCCAAACAATACTAGGCTTGAACCAGGATCCAGTGGACAGTCTGAACTCAGGGCCCTATGATGCTCCTGGTTAAAATCAGTGAGTTACAAAACAAAACAAAAAGGCATGAATGTGCTAGGGATGGCTGTGGAGAAAGGAAATAAGAGAAGAGAATGGGAAAGCACAGTGTACTATGTATGTGTATGAAATTTTCCAAAAATAAATTAAAAATCAATAAAAATTAAAGGAAAAGAAAAACAGCATTCCATAGAAGTAGGAACCCTTTTTATTGCCTTATTGAATCTGGGTGAGGTCAAACTTCTTTTCTGTTGGTCTTCTTAGGCAGAATTTCGGAGAATAGTACTAATAAAATGCTATAAACCAAAAAATTTAGGACTTAAGACCACGTGGAAATGCACTGTTTTATTTTTCCACATAAATTAAACAAAATAAATAATGGTATTTGCAAGTTGTGAGGTTTTGAGTTGGAATGCTCTTAGAATGCAACTTCATATCTACTGGACAAGAATTAGCTATTTGACCCTCGCTAGTTTGAAGACTGGAACAGCGAAGTACTATAGTACTCAGTTGTGGCTCCAAAACTGTCTTCTAATCAATGACATGGAGTACTTTCCCTTCATGGGCAACAATTCCATACAATTTGTGATGAAAGTTCAAATTTAACTCACATAGTAAGTCAAAGGGGTATTTCTGTAGTCATGAATTGCACATGACCCTATAAAACATATTTATAGTCCCTATCAGGATTCTAGGTTATTTTTATACAATACAAATTTATAAAATGCTTTCTACATTTAATAAGTTGCAGTGCTACCAATTCATTATACACACCATGTTATTTCCTTAGTTATAAGACATTTACATAACTTTTGTCTATAAAAATATATGGGTTTTCCAGAGACAAAAAAGAGAAATATTTCTTTTCTTGGTAATAGATTTCAGATTTCTGAATATTAAATTGAAAAGCATGACAATTTCTACCTTTGTTCTTCAACCTAATGCCTGTATTGTGATGTAAGAAAGATAGACTTCTCAGATATGAGTGAGGAGGTCTTGCCTCAATTACTCCCAGGTAGGTCCAGTGACTGTGATGAGTTAGCACAACCAAGGGCAGTTCAAACCCCAGAATGCAGTATTGTGTCTTCTAGTCGGCCAGCTACTGATTGCTGTTAACCATCTACTCATGTTAATGTTGGGAAAACTGTGTGAGAACCACTGTCCACATCATCTAGTTGACTATTCTGAACCACAAACACTTGATCACTTCAGGCAAAGACAGGGCCTGCTTGGCATAAACACTTTTATGAAGCTGAACACAATGACACTTGGTGCCTCCTTCTGAAAATGAAACGCTTTGTAATCTTGGGGGCTTCTAATCTGTTTACCAGCTGTACGGACGACCTGGATTTATTCAACTGTTATCACCAAACTGACCTAGGTTATAATGACAGATAATGTTACAATGAACAAAAGTATCATCTTTCTTAGGCTTTGCTTTCCTGTGAAAAGAGAAATTGATGTTCAAAGATTCCACTTTTCACTCCTCTTTAAATGTAAATATGTCAGAGATATATTAAAATGCCATTCGACATGGACTACTATTTTTAAAACAAAGTTGTCATTTGACTCCTGGTGAATTGCTCATAAATTCGGGGCTGAATAAAGAGATCAGATTACATTATGCATTTTGGTATCTATAACTTTCTGCAATGAATTAAAACTGGCTGATGGTGTCTCCAGTGCATGTCATTTTCCGTTGATTCATGTACTGCAATATAACCTTCAAAATTCCCTTATGCCAACAAACACTCAGATATGCTGAGTGCGGGAAGAGATTAAAGTGGCTACAAGATTGAAAATGGTATGAAGGCATCAGATAATGCAGTAGAGGTATAATGGAAGTGTAAACAAAGCCAGTAAATGTGGAAATTACTGTTCATATAACCCACTGCTGAATTCAATGGAGAGTTTAACTCCCTGCCAAATATATATTAATACTGAACAAATTGGTAAGATCAATACACCCGGCCTGTTTCATTCTTATTAAAGTATTTTTCTCTTTGAGGTTGAGCATAAGTAAGGCATTGCCATTCTCCTTTGGAAAATGTAATATTTCCCCAATAGGGATTAAGCACTCAGGTGCACTCAGACTCCCAGCTCTGATAAACTCTGAGCAGATGATTTTCCTCCGCTCTTTAAAATTGAAGTTATGCACAGAAATAACCTTTCATATTTTCCTGCACCGTAGCTTTTTGATTCCGCGTAGTGAAAGCCAATCCATCCTTTAAAGGCTCTTTAGGCTTGGGTAGGGAGGGGGCATTATTACTGGGCTAGGAACATCTATTGTTTCAGTACTAGCTAGATCTATGGATGAATGCTTTCAACAGAAGTTAAAAGAGATAATGAGTCTTTAATGATACAAAATCAGAGCCTTGTGTGCCTAGTGAAGCTTGACACAGCTCCAGCTTGCAGCCAGCAAGGAAAGCTCATCTACTCTGTTTCATAGGTCCCAAATACCAGCAAAGTGACTTCCTGGAAAAATGCATATCCTTTAAGACAGGACCAGCCTTATCTGTCTATTAGGTTAAACTGTTCTTCAATGCAAACCTAGATAGGATGGTAAGCTATACTCCTTCCCTTCAGTTCCTCGCTCCGAAAGCTGAAGGTGAATGCATTTCCACCCCTCAAAGCAGTACTTTCTATTTCACTCCGGACTTTTTTCAAGATCGATTTCCTTTTGTGGGTATTTCTTTCTTTTCCTCTCCACCAAAATATAAACAGGAAATGCCAAGGTCATTTCTCTGAGCGTGCCCTCTGCTATTCTGTAGGATTGCATGCGTTCATGGAAAAGAGATTGCTGTCCTCTGAGAATTAGGAAACTGGTTTGAATCTCAGCTGTACGAATGTGTACAGCCAAAACCTTCTGGAGAGCTAGGAGAAGGAAGTTCCCCTCTGTGAACACAAGCCAGGCTCCTTGATGCTAAATCAGATTTGCTTCTGGGAGGATTGGCATGTCTGATATGATTAGGAAGCTTCTGCTGTGCTGATTATAAATTAAAATTAAGAAAAGCAGATTGATCTGGAAAATAGGAACCATAAGGCCAAATTTCTGTGTTCTACCTTCTGCAAGGAGGTTTTAGGAGTGACAGAGATGAGAAGTCTTTACAAAAGGAATCCAAACTAGGTTCTTGTGTAAATATTTGCATCGTCATTGATACAGAGGTGCCCAGATCTCCACAAGAGTGGAGAGAGGAAACCCATGCAAATTGATTTGTTGTGTATTGAACACATACTTTTAACTCCCCACTGCCCTGCCCACACAATTTCTAAGAGTGAATTTGGAAACTAAAGCAAGGTGGAATTACAGGTGCTAAAGGCTGACTTGGCTCTTATCAGCTTGTTGTTTAAAGAAAACTTGATTTTCTTCCTTGCTCATTCATTCTCACTCATTCTTCTCTCCCACCATTCATTTGTTTTTCTTTTGCACAAAGGCGTGCCACTGGGAAATAATCCTTCAAGATGCAGTAGATAGGGGAGGAATGTGAGAAACACTTAGGAGAGATAGGAGGTGGGGAGCACAGGGGGAGAAGAAACACAAAGTGTATTTTTTTTCTGTTTTTTTTTTTTTTTACATACCAACCAAAGTTCCCTGTCCCTTCCCTCCTCCTCCTTTCCCTCTACCTCCTCCTCACCCCACCCCCATCAACTGCTCAGAAAAGGTAAGGTTTCCCATGGGAAGTCAACACAGCCTGGCATATCAAGTTGAGGCAGGACCAAGCTCCTCTCCAGACTGCATCAAGGCAGAACAAGGCATCTCACCACAGGGAATGGGCCCCAAAAAAGCCAGTTCATGCATCACAGATAAATCCTGGTCCCATTGCCAGGGCCCCCACACAACTGCCACACACATTCAGAGGGCCTAGTTTGGTCCCATGCAGGCTCCCCAGCTGTGAGTCCAGAGTCCATGAGCTCTCACTAGCTCGAGTGGACTGTCTCTGCAAGTTCCCCCATCATAATCTTGAGCCCCCTTGCTCATATAATCCCTTTCTCCCTCTCTTAGAATGAACTCCAAGAGCTGGGCCAATTGCTTGAGTGTGGGTCTCTGCATTTGCTTCCATCAGTTACTGGATGAAGGCTCTATGATGGCAATTAGGATAATCACCAATCTGATTCGAGAGGAAGGGCAGTTCAGGCACCCTCTCCACTATTGCTAGGAGTCTTAGCTGGGGTCATCCTTGTGGATTTCTTGGTGTTTCCTAGCACCAGGTTTCTCCCTAACCTCCTAATGGCTCCCTCTATAAGATATCTCTTGCATTGCTCTCTCTCTCTCTCTCTCTCTCTCTCTCTCTCTCTCTCTCTCTCTCTCTCTCTCTCTCTCTCTCTCTCTCTCTCTCTCTCTCTCACTGTCTCTCGGGCCCGTCCCCAAACTGACTATCCTGTTCCCTCATGTTTTTATTTCCCTTTCCCTCACCTCTTTCTCTCCCACTCACAATTTATCCAGGAGAGCTTATACATTTCCTCTTCCTGGGGCGACTGGTGGTTTCACTCTTAAGATCTCCTTGTTACCTAGCTTCACTGCGACTGTGGGTTGTAGCCTGGTTATCCTTTGTTTCACATCTAATATCTGTTTATGAGTGAGTACATGTCATGTTTGTCTTTCCAAGTTTGGGTTTCCATACTCAGAATGATTTTTTCTAGGTCCATCCACTTATCTTCATATTTAATCATGTCATTGTTTTTACCGCTTTGAGTAGTACTCCATTGTGTAAATGTATCACATTTTCCTTATCCGTTCTTCAGCAGAGGGGCATCTAGATTGTTTCCAGGTACTGGCTATTACAAATAATGCTGTTATGAACATTGTTGAGAGAATGTCCTTGTGGTATGATTGAGCATCCTTTGGGTATATGCCCAAGAGTGGTATTGCTGGGTCTTGAGGTAGATTGATTTCCAATTTACTGAGAAACTGCCATACTGATTTTCAAAGTGGCTGTACAAGTTTGCTCTCCCATCAACAATGGAGGAGTGTTCCCCTTGCTCCACATCCTCTTCAACATAAGCTGTCATCAGTGTTTTGATCTTACCCATTCTGAACTGTGTAAGATGGTATCTTAGAGTAGTTTTGATTGGCATTTCCTTGATGACTAAGGATGTTGAGAAATTCCTTAAATGTCTTGAAGCCATTTGAGATTCTTCTGTTGAGAATTCTCTGTTTATATCTGTACCCCATTTATTAAATTGGATTGTTTAGTATTTTAATGTCTATTTTCTTCAGTTCTTTATATATTTTGGAGATCAGCCCTCTGTCATATGGTGGGTTGATGAAGATCTTTTCCCATTCTGTAGGCTGCCATTTTGTCTTATTTACTGATTCCCTTGCTTTACAGAAGTTCAGTTTTGGGAGTTTCTCTCTATCAATTTTTGTTCTCAGTGTCTGTGCTGCTGGTGTTATATTTAGGAAGTGATCTTCTGTGTGCATGTGTTCAAGGCTACTTTCCACTTTCTCTTGTATCAGGTTCAGTGTAACTGGATTTATGTTGAGGTCTTTGATCTCCTAGGATTTGAACTTTGTGCATGGTGATAGATATGGATCTATTTGCAATCTTCTATATGTTGACATCTAGTTATACCTGCAACATTTGTTAAATATGCTTTCCATTTTCCATTGTACTATTTTGGCTTCTTTGCCAAAAATCAGGTGTTCATAGGTGTGTGGATAAATGTCAGGGTCTTCAGTTCGATTCCATTGATCCATGTATCTGTTTTATGCCAATACTAAGCTGTTTTTATTATGATAGCTGTATAGTAGAGCTTGACAGTGAGGTCTCTGAAAATTCCTTTATTGTACAGGATTATTTTGATTGTCTTTGTTTCTTTTGTTTTTCCATATAAAGCTTTTTTTCCAGGTCTGTGAAGAATTTTGTCAGAATTTTCATGGGGATTGCTGAAACCATATGGCTATGAGTGTTTTGTTTTTGAGAGACTTTTAATGACTACTTATATTTCCTTAGGGGTTGTAGGTCTATTTAAGTTGTTTATCTGTTCTTGATTTAATTTTAGTATGCGGTACCTATCCAGAAAACTGTCCATTTCTTTTAGATTTTATAGTTTTGCGGGTACAACATTTTTGTGGGTACAACATTTTAAAGTATGAACTAATTATTATCTGGATTTCCTCAGTGTCTGTAGTTATGTCCTCTTTTCCCCTTTAGATTTTATTAATTTGGATATTCTTTCTCTGCCTTTTGGTTAGTTTGGATAAGGGTTTGTCTATCTTGTTTATTTTCTCGAAGAACCAACACTTTGTTTCATTGATTCTTCACATTATTCTCTGTTTCTAGTTTATTGATTTCAGCCCACAGTTTGATTATTTCCTGGCATCTACTCATCCTGGGTGAGTTTGCTTCTGTTTGTCGTAGAGCTTAACAGTTTTACAGGTGTGCTGCTAAGTCGCTAGTGTGAGATTTCTTCAAATTCTTTATGCAGACACTTAGTGCTATGAATTTTCCTCTTAGTACTGTTTTCTTAGTGTTCCATTAGCTTGGGTATGCTGTGCATTCATTTTCATTGAATTCTGGGAAGTCTTTAATTTCTTTCTTTCTCTTTTGACCCAGTGGTGATATATTTGTGCATTATTCAGTGTCCATAGTTTATAGGCTTTCTGCAACTTGTGTTGTTGCTGTATTATAACTTTATGTCATCATATTTCTATAAGATACGGGGAATTATTCCTTCTTTTTGTATCTATTCAGATTTGCTTTGTGACCAAGTATGTGGTCAATTATAGAGAAGGTTTCATGAGGTACTGAGAAGAAGGTATATTCTTTTGTGTTTGGGTGAGATGTTCTATAGATGTCTGTTAAGCCCATTTGAGTCATAACATCTGTTAGTTCCCTTATTTCTCTTTTAAGTTTCTGTCTGACAGACCTGTCCATTGGTGAGAATGGGGTGCCGACGTTTCCCACTGTTAGTGTGTGGGATTTGAGTGTTATTTAAGTTTTAGCGATTTCTCTTTCACAAATGTGGGTCCCCTTGTATTTGGGCATAAATGTTCAGAATTGAGACTTTATCTTGAGGGATTTTTCCTGTGATGAATATGAAATGTCTTTCTTCATCTTTTCTGATTAATTTTAGTCTGAAGTCTGTTTTGTGAGATAACAGAATAGCTACACCAGCTTGTTTCTTAGGTCCATTTGATTGGAAAATCTTTTCTCAACAATTTACACTGAGGTAATGTCTATATTACCCTGAGGTATGTCTCTTGTATGCAGGCAAAGGACAGATCCTGTTTTTATATGCATTTTGTATCTTTTTATAGGCGAATTAAGTCAATTGATATTAAGGGATATTAATAACCAGATATAGTTAGTTCCTATTATTTTTTTTCATTTTGGTAGTAGTAGTTGTTGTTGTAGTATGTGTGTGTGTGTGTGTGTGTGTGTGTGTCCCTTATTTGGGATTTACTGGTGTGAGATTATTGTCTGTGTTTTTGTGGGTGCAACTAACTTTCGTCGGATGAATTTTTCTTTCTACTATTTTCTGTAGAGCTGGATTTGTGGATAAGTATTGTTTTAAACTGGTTTTGTCATAAAATACCTTGTTTTCTCTGTCTATGGTGATTGAAAGTTTTGCTGGCATTAATAGTCTAGACTGTCATCCTTTGTCTCTTAGTGTCTGCAGAATTTCTATACTGGCCCTTCTGACTTTCAGAGTCTCCATTGAGAAATCAGGTGTTAGCGTTATAGGTTTGCCTTTATATATTTTTCCTTTGCAGCTCTTAATAATCGTTTTTTATTCTGTATGTTTAGTGTGTTGATTATTATGTGGCAAGGGGACTTTTTTATCCATTCTAGTTGGTGCTTTGTAAGCTTCTCATATCTTCATATACATGTACTCCTTTAGGTCTGGAAAGTTTTCTTCTATGATTTTTTGTCGAATATATTTTCTATGCCTTTTATCTGGTATTCTCCTTCTTCTATCTCTATTATTCTTAAGTTTAGTCTTTTCATTGTGTCCTAGATTTTCTGAATGTTTTGTGTTAAGATTTTGTTTGATTTAACACTTTCTTTGATCAATGAATCCATTTCTTCTATCATATCTTCAATGCCTGAAATTCTTTCTTTCATCTCTTGCATTTTGTTGGTTATGCTTGAGTCTGTAGTTCCTATTTGTTTACTCACATTTTTCCACTTCCATAATTGCTTTGGTTTGTGTTTTCTTTATTGCCTCTATTTCAATTTTCCAATACTGAACAATTTTCTTCAACTGTTTGGTTGTTTTTTCTTGGCTTTCTTTAAGGGACTTACTGATTTTGTCCAACTTTTTGTTTGTCTTTTGCTCAGTTTCATTAACAGAAATTTTCATTTCCTATTTAAGGCCCTCTATTATCTTCATAAAGTTATATTTTTCTTCTGCTTTATCTACTTTGGGATGTTCAGGTCTTGCAGTTGTAGAACCACTAGGTTCTGATGGTGCTGTATTGTTCTTTATGTTGTTGACTGTATTCTTACACTGCCATCTACCCATTTGGGTTTAGGGTAATTATAGATTCAGGTGTTGATTCTTCCTCCAATCAATGCAGGTGATGTCTGTGCCTCAGAGGGAGGGCTGCTGCTGACCAGCTGCTGGGGCTGTGATGAGTGGGGGAGGGGTAAGGAATGTGCTCCTGGATCTAGGGTCTAGATGCTGGGGTTGTCCAACAGGGTGACTAGGCACTCACCTTTTCCTCCAATCAGTGCAGGTGGGGCATGTGCCTTGAGGGGCCTCTGATCCAAAGTACATTTCTAGCCCCAACTACTCTGATTTCCTTTCTTCCACAAACCATCTCTAATCAGGTATTATTAAGATTCAAAGAAACAATGGCTGTTAACATGTACAAAGGTTTAAACAACACGATTGCCTTTATGATGGTGAGGTTTCTAATCTCTAACCAGGAATTAACAAAATACAGGGCATGTAATGAGTGAATATTTACTTAGTCTCTTCTCATCATCAAAATATCAGTTTTCTTCTTCACAGAAAGTGTTAAACAGAACTGTTTCAAATATATCCACTTTCCAGTTCACTATCTTCCTCTAAGAATACAGCAATACTGAGTGACTCTACAGAAACTCCAGTTGTTGGGGAGTTAATGGAAAAGATCTCATAAACTCAGTCTTTTTTGTCAATGAATAAAGCAAATTTGATGTAGCCAGCTTCAATGAATAAAATGCCAGAGACCCCATTCAAAATACGGAAGTTTCTGGTTTGGTTATTTGAGGCTTCTTTTTCTTTCCCTTTCAGAAAACATCCTCTAAGCACATAGAACACAAACAAACTTACCTAATAGTAGTCTGAATTTCTTCATCTCAAATGCCCCACTTTGCAGAAGTTTAGTGATGGGCAAGAATGAAGGCTGCTTTCCCAATCCAGGTGCACGGCTCCTGTCGGAGCAAACTGCCTCTGCCAGGATGCCACAGTTAAGGTGCGGTGTTCAGAAACAAAATCTCAGTCATGGACATAATTTAAGATGTTCATTCACAAAATCTTCACCAAGAACCTGCAAGATTCATCAAGCCAATGTTTATCAGCGAGCCATATACTTGGCCATGTGCTAAGTATGTGCTAGCAAGAAAAGTCATCACAACTCCTTACCAGACATTCCAATATCAAAGGTATGAGATATGACGTATACAAAATGGAGTAAAGCAAAGAGATTGGTACCCTTGGGAAGCTGAATGTTTAGTGAAGATAATGGTTAATAAGCATACAAAGCCAACATACACATACATATACATAAAAACATAGTTATAATTAAGATTTTCAATATGCGAAAAAGGGTGGTAAAATAAGGGCAAAGAAAAAATTTATTTGGATAATCAAGAGTTGGTGTTAAGATCTTTTCAGAAGAGAAGCAATAAGGCTTTTGGAATCATTTTGAGAACCTTCCCAAATGTAAGCAACCAATGATTCTAATTAAATCACATAAAGTCACATTTTATCTCATTATTTTGCTAGAGAAAAGTTGACCAAAGTAGAGTATTTTAAACTACTGGATACATTTCTAAAGCAAATGGCAATTAAAATTACTGTTAAATATATTAAACTAGCAATTATTTCAATAAAGCAGATGGTTAAGATAATCAATTACATAATGTAGAAATATGACTTGACAAGAAAAAATATGGCAGAAACTTTAGATTTAAATATACAGATTATTGACTTGTATTAGTTATCTACTGTGGTTAGATTTTTTCTCTTTTTCTTTCTTTTTTTCTTTTTTTTATTGTTTTTATTGAGCTATATATTTTTCTCCACTCCCCTCCCTTCCTTTCCCTACTGTGGGTAGATTTTCAAGTAGCTATTTCCTGTTGTTGATATAAATGAAAGCTATAACAAAGCATTTGTTTTTTAATATTAAGTAATCTTGTCAAACGCAATAAATAATTCTGGTGCCCTGTTTATGTTCACATATAATACTAACTCTCAGATTTCAATATGTCAAACCAGTTAAAATACTGTAAACAAGGTAAACTATTTAACTTCTTGGGTTTGTCTTTTTGCCATTCAATTCACTGAGAAGCTTTTAATCTCTCATTATGTTTGTTTTTTAAATCATTCTCAAACATAATTTTATGTGATCCAAAAAATTTCAAAATTTCTCTTAAAAGATAATACTCATAAATATATTTGCTATCATGATTTTCTCATTTATTGATCTTCATTATATGAACATGATACTGGGCATGATGCCGCATGCCTTAGATCCTAGCACTCAGGAGGCAGAGGCAAACAATTCTCTGATTTTGAGGCTAATCTTTACAAGTTCCAGACAAGCAAGGACTGCATAGTGAGACCTTCAAAAAGAAATGTAAACATGCAAATACTAAAAGAATTTATTGACCCTAATGATTTCCAACTGTTTGTAGCCAATAGAATTATAGTGAAGTATTACAAATCATTACCCAATACTTTTAATCACATCAATAAAATTAACAAGGTTAGTCAGCAATGCTAAAATATGTAATAGGACATAAATGTTTTCAATTCAAGTTTTAGATAATAGATTGCAGCTTATATCCAAGAATTCCATTTTTTTTCAACACCTTAAAGTCTGGACAACATACAATGAAGAAATCACTGATTTTCTTAGATAAGATAAATAGCTGACCAGCCAACGGAAGTTAGAAGGAGAAGAGCGCTGGCAAGATGATTCAGCAGAATGACACCCCATTGTGTAGGTGTATTACTTTTTCTACACCCATTCATCAGCTGATTGACATCTTGACTATTTCCAGGAATATATTCATCTGTTAAGAAAAATCAGATTTGCAGGAAAATGGGAGAAACTAGAAACAATCATCCTGAGTGAGGTAATCCAGACCCAGAAACATTATATATTTTCTCTTATATGTTGATGCTAGTTTTTATGCTTTAGATATGTGCGTCTAGTTTAGAATATCCACAGAGGTTAGTAAAGGACAAAGGAGGAGAAGAGTATTCCAAGGAAGGTAAAATAGAGCGTAGTGTTATAAACTGAAAAAGGAGAAACTAAACTAGGAGGGTTAGAGGTGATAAAGAAGGAAAGCAAAGCAGAGGAAGGAATATGGGGAGGGGTGACTAGCACTACATGCCTTTGGAAAAGCCATGTGGAAACCTACAACTGTCGAGATCTCCTAAAATATACAAACATAAAATTGATTTAAATGGAATCACCAGTTAATAGAAGAGACAATGATCCAACTAGATATAATATTCTACCAAATGAAACGCCTAGTCCTGGGAATAAGTTACATCTTTCCTAGCTGTTGTGTTCTCAGATGTACTATAGAAACACCCCTCCCCACAAAAAGCACAATGCTATTGGTTACTCCCCACAATTTGACAGTGAGACCCTATTACTGAAGACACCACATACTTATGGCATAGAACATGGAGAAATCTAGATGATACTTTCCTGGTAGCCTCAACCATTCCAGTTTGTATCCATTGTAATAGAAGGTATTATATGTACCTGTACCACAGAAGAAAAGCAACCATCAGTCTCACACAGCTGTGAACCCAGAAAGCTGTTATCCAGACCTGCCCACAAGATGTGCCCACAGCTACAATAGTAACACGCACGAATATTAGGGGAGTAGCTAACTAACCATTTTTTATTAAAATTAAGGCCCACTCCTTGAGATGAAGCACATACCTGATATTGTTAATGAAACCTATAACCTGAGACTAAACTGGTCATGGGTCCAGGGGAAAACCTAGTATCATTATTCTGCTAAATAAGCATAGCAGTAAAATGACTCGTATTGACATATTATTATACCCATAGGTTAGTGCCTTACTCAGCGCTCAGCACAGAAGCTTCTTCTCACAGTAAATGGGATTGCATTCACATACATAGGCAAGCCAGTGACACACAACACCTTGACATGCAGAAAGTCAAAAACTTTGAAGTGATCATCCCAGAATGGAATGCCTTGATCATGCTTTTTCCTTCTCAAGACTCGGCAATCTATGCAGAAGAGGGGGTGAAAAGATTTTAATAACAAAAAGTAGCAAACAATTTTAAGAAAACATTTTCTAGACCCAAGGCTGATGTACATATGAAATCAGAGAGACCTGCATAAGCTCAAGATAGATAAAATCCTAACACAAAGGAGGAAAAGTGGGCACAAGTCCCTCCCCCTGACAAGAAACTCTTCACTACAGATAGCTACTGGGAAAGAGAAAATCTGTGCTTTTCCGTAGAGTGACATGGGGTGTATCAAGGCACACTTCAGGGCAGGCCCCATGCTTACATGTATTTGCCAGCAGAAGCCTGCTTCATGGTACTTTGTGACTTTTTTCTCTCATTTGTGTGTGTGTGTGTGTGTGTTTAAGAGAGAAAAAAAACATCAAGTTGGATGGGCAAGAAGGAAAAAGAATATGGGAAGACTTAGGGGCTGGAAAGAATGTGATAAAAATATACTGTATGAAATTTTCAGAGAATATGTTAAAAAAAAACAACGGTTCACTGGATAAAGATGCTTGCCACATAAGACTGATAATCAAGTATAATCCCATCCATAATTCACATACAAGTGGAAGGACAGAATCAACTTCATGTAGTTGTCTGTGACCTCCACATGTGCTCCCCATATGTTACCAATGCTTACACACACACACACACACACACACACACACATACATACACCACACACATTATTATAGTTATTACTACAAATAGCATTAATACCAATAAAAATTTTTAAAGAGAAAAATAGAATAGTACTTTACACCAAAGAAATATTGACCTTTTTTTCCTTCTTAAAAATTTAATGAGGACATAATTATATCATTTTCTCTGGTTATTCCCCCTTCTCCTCATTCCATGCCCCCCTACAAATTCATCGCCTATAATTCTTTAATTGTTATCATTATATATGTATGTGAATAAATATATAAATACAACCCTTTGAGTCTGTTTAATGTTACTTAGGGTTGACCACTTTGGATTCAATAACCATTTAGGGTGACTTCTGGGTATGACTAGTGGTTCTTTCTCAGTCATTCCTAGCTTCCTGTAGCTTTTCATCTATGGTTGGGGCCTTCTAAGATTTTCCCTGAACTTTACTGGCATATCAACTGATACAGTCATTGTTTTGTCTTGTTTAAGCCACAGTATAGCAGAGATTTCATGGATGTAGCTTTCATGTCAGACACAATCTTCCAACAACCCATTATCTCTAGCTTCTTATTGGCTAACTCTTACATATTAACCCATTTCTATTAATCTGTATATTGTCACGTTGCTGTGGCTTACTGGGTAAAGTTCCATCTGGCTCCAGGGAGTTACATGGCTTCTCCCTGACTCTGCCATTTTTTATATAGTTTTAATTAGCTGTGATAAAAGAAGTGTAATTCTTGCTTGATAACTATTTTATGTAATTTTGCTATGTTGAAGTTAAAACCTTCCTTTTTGTTTGAACAGAAAAGGGGAGGTTATGTGGGATTGCCCTCTGTATGCTGTGAATACCATTGGTTAATAAAGGACTGCTTTGGACCTATAGGAGAGAAGAACTTAGATAGTCAGGAAAAACTAAACAGAATGCTGGGAGAAAGGAGGCAGAGTAACAGAGAAGCCATGTAGTCCCACCGGAGATGGATGCCAGAACTTTAGCCAGTAAGCCACAGCCACGTGGCCATACGCAGATTAATAGAAATGGGTTAAATTCATATGTAAGAGTTAGCCAATAGGAACTAGAGCTAATAGGCCAAACTGTTTTAAATAATATAGTTTCTGAGTGGTTCTGGGTGGCCAGAACGAACAACCAGCTCCTTTCAACAATAGCAGGATTTCATTCCTCCTGTTAATCAGTCATGATGTTCGATTAGACAACTGCTCTTACCACCAAGGTACAAGTAACACTATCTCACCTTTAGTCCTGTCTTGCCCTGCTGGTCAGTGTTGTGGTTCATAGGTGTCACAGCTTGCCACAGCTGGTTAGGACTATTGATCGCTTTTCTACCTTGGAATCTTGCAAATCAACTTCTGACACTAGGAATGCTAGCACCCCTTAAAGCAAGCTTTCAAGCTAGATTGAGCTTAAATCCTCTGATTCCTGGGTGTTGTGTGGCATCTTTGCCAATGGGACTTAGCATCAACCTCTGGAGGTAACCATGGCAACAACAATAGCTTATATTGTTTGGGGAAATCCCTTGGACTCTTCTAAACAATATAACTCCAATTAAAGGTTTCTCATGCCTGGTACTAGGGTTTTTGTTAGATACTCCAAGGCTTTTGAGGAAGGCACTATCAATCAAAGTGGCATAACTTCATTTAAACTATGTATGGACTTACATGTATATTCATTATGTGCAATTTTAGACAAACATAATATCCTTAATATTACTTATCCCCTCTTCTCCTTCTGTAATAACCTCCCTTCCTAGGCCCAGTTTAAGCCTTCCCCTCGTTATTACCACTTCTACCTTCATCTCACCCTGAGGGATGACAACAGAAAAACCATTAACAGTTTGTTTTTTGTGTTTCTGGAAAAAGTAAACCCTTTGTGGTTATAGAAAAAAGAAAACTGTAATTCATAACACCTAACAGTCTCAAAGCTGAGCCTGAATGTCTCAGACATCTTTCACTGGAATTGCTGATATGATAGTTAATCCAGTGAAAAGTACATGCATTGTGAGTTGAGGACCAGGGCTGCAGTGACGTCACACAGCACAACACAGTAAGGCACTACTTGGGTTCATCATGTGTTTAGTTTTTAAATAAGTTTTGGTGATTGGGCCTCCCGAAGTTTTTTACGGTTTCAAATTGTCACAAAACCTATATTTGTGTTTATGGTGATCAATATGGGCCTTAGTCAATTCTCCTACGAAATCTTAAAATGTAAGGATTTCAGCCCTGATGACAGTTGATTATCAAAGTGATTTGCTTCAACCTCCACTGAGAAAACTCAGAAACAGTGATGGTCACCATTCCTTGACATATCAGCGTTCCATTAACTAGCTGTCCTAATCACATTGCATAGCTGACCTCGCTGTAATTAAACATGTGGCTGCCTCAGAAATATGCGCACTTCCCAAAGAACAACCATGCCAAAGTTGGACCAAAGATAACTTTGACAGACACTGATATCCTGAAACTCTCTACCGTACATCAGCTATTTCCAAAGAAAACATTTATGTTGCCAAGGAACACTTAATGACTCATGGTGATGATTATGTCAGAAGTACTTATAAAAAGCCCTAGCTTTTTCTTTTGAGAAGGAATTGACAAGGAATGGGTTTAATATTTCAGTTATCCTTGGACATGCTTTCTTCCTTAAAAATCTAAGACTAACAGAGAGACTCCTATATCCCTATCACTTTTAAAACACACAGACAAGCTTTCAGTCTCGCCCCGTAAGTATCCCTGGAAGTTTATTTTTGCCATGTAATTCTCATACCTTTGATCTTTACTGAACATCTCCTTTATTTAGAGCTTGTAGTATTCTTTAATAATACCTGACGGCATGTGATGTGAAATAAAATTGTGTCAATATGTCTCTGCAATTTCAGATCCTCTTAGCAGCAAGGAACCCAAGCAAACTAGAAAAACTGGAAATGTGGCATGTGTCCTGCAGCCCCGGGGCAGGAGGAAACCACTGGCATAGCCAGGATCTAGAATTGTCTACCCACACCACACGTCAGTCTCGGTCACTCTATTCTTTCTGTAGCCCAATCACTCCTCTCAGCCACAGGTAGTTTCTTCAAAGGTTTCCCCAGCCATTCTCACAGCGTGGACACTGACCAATGGGAAAAACCCCTTGAGAGGGACTCAGACCTACTGTGAGTTTTATGTCCTTCTAGCGCAACTGTTTTCAGCAGGAGTGAGGCACACTGGAGAAGTACTTGGGGCATCTGTGACAGTGTATTTCATGCTTAAAATAATTGGGATATATTAGCATTTAGCAGTCAGGAACTGAAGATAACGAGTGCCCTAAAATACACAGAATAATCCCACAAAGGGAATTTCACTTTCCCGAGTGAAATCCTAGTACTCTACTAGATAACTGGACAATCGCCTGAGGCCAGAAGACTCCTGGTTTCATACAGTGTGGTTTTGCCTATTTTAATATACACCAAACTTTATATTTTCTTTCTTTTCTTTCTGTTTGTTTTATTTTTTCAAGACAGCATTATTCTGTAGCTTTGGGGCCTGTCCTGGAACTAGCTCTTGTAGACCAGGCTGGCCTCAAACTCACAGAGCTCTGCCTGCCTCTGCCTCCTGATTAAAGGTGTGTGCCACCACTGCCTGGCAACACCAAACTTTCTTAAGAATCACTATGCTTTGTTTGGTTCAGGGTTTTATCCAGAGTTAAGAAATACCACATCAACAAAGGCAATTTTGATATAGGAAACACAAATATAACTGATATGTATTCATTACTTGGTAAATGTGCTTACCACAGTGTAAGTGAATGGAAAAGTTAATTAATTATATGAGTTTATATAGAATAAATAAATATTAACAGTAATCACAATAAATTAGAAAGGATTAAGTTCAACTACTGAGCCTGACTTTGAATGCCAGGCTTGGAGGAGGCTAAGACAGGGGCTGCTGAGTGACTGTAGGCCAAGCTGAGGTAAGAGTGGGTTTAAGGGCAGCCTAGAGTTACATTGCATCTAAAGATAGAATAAAATTGGGAATTTTATAAAGGCAAGCAAGGAAAATTGAAATGGGCTACAAACATGGTGCGCACTAAGAGGAGCCTATAACTTTGGTCACCCATCTGTGATAATAAACATAGGAATTGAGAGTGAGGGTTTATTACTAGTTACAGAAATGTACCAGAACAATTCCAGTGTGAAAATTCCACTAAGCAAAGCACATACTTGCATTTTGTATACATTCCTTGTATTTCCTGCAAAAGCCACGTTCATCGTACTTTGTAAAGTATAATACAACTAGGATAAAAACCTGGGAAAACTGACTTTGCCTCGTAGCCTGAAAAGCAAGGGTCTATAAAGTGCACACTTAAAGTAGATTCCACCAATGACAACGTAAGGATGGAAGGACATGTGAGGTCAATGGAAATAAACAGGGTTGAAGCGGCAATCTTCATTTTAAAAGGGTTTGAATTCAAAATCAAGCAGTGTCGTTACACGTACACGGTGGTGCTTACTGATTCTATGGGGTCAAAATCTATGTATCTGTATCTCACAGGCTGCACTAAGAGTGTGCGGATCAACTCCACTAAGTACCACTACCAGGTAGACAAGTCGACCAGTAGGCTGTTGTTTCACCATGGCCCCAGAAAAAGATCGAGCCAGACAGACAGCAAGTGGAGCACACAATAACGGAATAATTTAACATTCTCACGCTATTACTCAATAAAAGTCATTTGCTCCAAATTAGTGGAGAACACATATATTTTTTAAAAACAGACACGGGACATTTGCATATATTGGTTGTGTATTTGACCACAAGAGAAATTTCACAAATCACATAGTAGATGTTTTTTTGAAAGCCATACAGCAAATAAATAACTAAGGCCTAACTAATATAGCAGTGGAAGAACTGGCTCAGTGGTTAAGCATAGGGCTCTTGTTGAGGACCTAGGCTTCTTTCCCAGCACCCACATGGGGGCCTCACAGCAATCTTTAACTCGAGTCGTAAGAGATCTGACATCCTCTTCTAGCTTCTGCAGGCACCAGGCGTGAGCATGATGCACATGCATAGAAACATGCAGGGAATATTTGAATTCACATAAAGTAAAAATAAATAACTCTCATCATTTTTATGTATCAAGTATATAACTAATGTGCTTCTTTTTATAACGAGAAAGCAATGGAATGTTAAAAATAGTAGGAATTAAATAATAGTAAAAGCCTGGAGAGATGGCTCAGCGGTTAAGAGCATTGCCTGCTCTTCCAAAGGTCCTGAGTTCAATTCCCAGCACTCACATGGTGGCTCACAACCATCTGTAATGACGTCTGGTGCCGTCTTCTGGCCTGCAGGCATACACGCAGACAGCATATTGTATACATAATAAATAAATATTTAAAAAAATAATAATAATAGTAAAAGCCATGCAAACCAAATATAGTAGGAGAAAAAATAGAAAGATGAAATAAAATGAAGGTGAACATTTAAACTCGAGAAGTTTAACTATTACACACAAAGCAAACAGAAGAAAAATAACAGATCCGTAAGCAAATGTGAGTAAGATAAACAATAATGCAACTGAGAAAATCATAAAACGCAAAGCTGGTTCTTAGCAAAAGAAATAGGACAAAATCCTAGCTAGACAGATTAAACAAAAAAAAAAGAGAAAATAAAAGAAATTCAGGTTGCATTAAGGATCATGTTATAGAAACAAATGACTTTTCAAACTCTAAAAAGAGTATTTTAAAAACATAAGGTGATATGTTCAAAGACTTAGGAAAATGGCTATATCTCTGGTAAAAGCATGACCCAGCAACAATAGTGAGAATATATGTGTGTAGTAACTAAAAAAATTTATGGTAATATATGCAGAGGAAAGGTCATGAATTTGAGAGTTGTTGGTGACTGGGAGATACAGACAAGAGTTGGAAGGAGGCCGGGCGGTGGTGGCGCACGCCTTTAATCCTAGCACTTGGGAGGCAGAGGCAGGTGGATCTCTGCGAGTTCGAGACCAGCCTGATCTACAAGAGCTAGCTCCAGGACAGGCTCTAAAGCTGCAGAGAAACCTTGTCTCAAAAAAAAAGTTGGAAGGAGAAAGAGAAAATAAATGAAAAAACAGGGGGGAATAAATAAGAAATGATATTAATAAAAAAATTACTCCCAAAGAAGAGAATGAGTACAAATCAATAACCTCAAATTTTTCAGATTAAAATGCCTTGTAGGTGAATTTAATTAATATGCCTTTCAACAAAAAGATGAAACATAATTCTTGTAAGAAAGGAAAACATACTGTTGTGGTCCATGCTGCTACTAAATCAAAAAGAAAAGAAACTGCGAGTCCCTCAACAGGAGGAGAAATCCTAACTGCTGTCAGTTATCCTGCTGTGAATGTGCTTGGCTGGACTGTGATGGAGCTTTGAGCTCGTTCCGGTCATTTTTGTGCCATTGTCTTTCATCCTCATTTGCTTTTCCATATAACCCAAACGGGTTTTTCATGTGGACTATCTGAGCCTGTACAAGTGTGTATGCTGGTTCTCACACACATCACATGTAAATATCGATGTGCAACACTTTTGTCACAACTGTCCTGTGATCTGATTATTCCAAACTGAGTACTTGTATATGCTTTCTTATCAAATAAGCTATGTGTTCACTTGCAATTCAAATTGTCACGAAAGCTATTGCGATCTGTTCTGTCCTTATTTAAAAAACAACAACAACAAAACCTTCCAAACGCAATTGACAAAATGGGCTCTGCTGTTTCTTTGGAAGCTGTCTTCTTGTCAATAAAGTTTACACGTTGAAATGAATGCTACTCTATATAATGTTCAGATTATATTGCACATTTACAGCTGGAACAGATACTAAAACCTGCCATAAAGAGAGCTCGCTCTCTATGTGCAACAGCTGCTTCTAGAGCTGCCTAGCCCACACACTTCCATCTTTCTAGTTTAAATGCGCATATTTTTGAAGAGTTTTGGGTTGGAGGGCAAAGGATTGTTTCTGTGAATTAGGTTTGGATGCGAGTTACAGGAGCTGGAAATACAAACATGCTGCTGCTGCTCAGGGGATGCATCGCCTTAGATGGTATCAATATTTAAAACGAGGAAGGTGGAAATTATGTATAAAGGCAACGCCAGATGATAAAGAAAGAAATTCCAAGAAATGTCATAGATGCTGTTCCTAAGGATAAACCTATCTCCTAATTGAGGTTTATCTTTCTTTAATTGAAACAAGAATGTGTGTCCCAGTAACTTGTTCTGATATTGAACACATGAGAAGATGCTGTGTACAAATGCAGTCATATGATATAGATCGTAGAGACTTAAATATCTATCTAAAATTATCTCTAATTCTGTGTATCCACCAACTCACCCCACCAGGGAGTGAAGTGTGGCCGGCTTTGGATGTACTCAGTGAACTCAAACCTAAATTCCTAGGATGATTTCAGGAGTCTCAAGATCACCACAAAACTTGCCCAGGGAATCATTCTGTCATCTGTGGCTTTGAGGCAATTTTTCATGGTTCACTCTAATCACTGAGAAACTTGAAGAGAAAAGATTAGTTAGCTGATAATAATTATCACATTTTTATGGCTGCTGCAATCCGAGTAGCCCTGAGATTTCTGCCTGTCTGGGTTACCCTTTCCTTCAGTGACCAAAGAAATTAAGCCATGTGCACATCTGCCAAACAGTGAAAAAACCGCAACCGTCTCTTTACAAATATTTCCGAGTTTCCCTAGGGGGGAATTTTCATCTCATCTTTAAAATGAATTTTCTGCACATACTTTCTTTCCTGGGAGCCCCTGTTTGGGTTGACTGCTTCTCCGTGCATCGCACAACACCTAACCACAAACCAAGAATCTGGTTTTTGGTAAGATGAAAATAGAGACGGAATTTTCATTCATCCATGATCAATGCATTTGAAAAATGCTGTCCAAGAGCTCTGATGGCAAAAGAGGGACTGCAGGAAGTGAAAAGGCATTCTCTAGCCCCCTGGGTGAGGTGGGCCTTAAAAGAAAAACTACATGATAATTTCATTAATAATTACAATTGTGTTACTTATTAAACGCTATACCGGGGGATATCTCTGTGACAGAACCAACAGTAACCTGTGAGTTTAGCTGTAAGCTGAAGTTTCCGAGGGAAAGGAGGAACGTCTTAGTCATAGGTAACTGGGCATGAAGGTCAAGGAGTAGAAAGCGCCTTTCGGGAACTGTGCGAGGCCCATCGGATGCGGTAACAAAATGAGGTGGAAAGGAGAATAGAATGAAGCTGCAGAAAGAGCAGGACCAGGTCATGAAATGACATGTTCGCTTTACAAAGGATCTCAGTGTGTGTCCTAAGAAAATGAGAAGCAGCTGGTGAATGTTTAGTCGAGAACGCGACATGGCCTCAAGTATTCTTGGAGATGGACGAGACATGCAAGAGTAGATCTAGTGATACGTATAGTCTACCTACGGATAAATATTCTTTAAGTTTTACCCTCGGAAATTTAGTAGACAGTCTTCTATTTAGCTGCAGACGATCATAGTGCCTTCTGTTCTATCAGAGAGATCCTGTGTGTGTGAGAAACAGAACTCAGACGGCTAAGAGAGAGATTTAAAAGAAGGAGACTTGGTCTACAATATTTAGAATTTTTTTTCAATGGACCTAAGTGCTCAGTGTGAGGGTATGGTCTTGGTTTTGACATGAAAGGAACTTAGCAGTCTTCACCTTGTTCTTCCTTCAGGAAAACAGAAATTGGTGGCATTTCTTGGGTCTGTCAGAGAACTGAGGACTTAGGGCTTGCAAGCAGACCAAAGTCAGGAAGGAAGTGCAGACAGAACACAGAGGTATGGTTACCTGGGGACACTTCCGTGGTGACTGATCAAGTGGCTAGAGGCTAAGTTTGATGCTCGGGGTGAGGTGAGAAAGTTCTGAGGCCTTAGATTTAAATGAGATGGATGCCCTGTTACCTTTTAGGGGTAAGAGCACTACACGGTTACCGTGTGAAACATCCACTCCTGGCTCAGCACTTCCTGGACTTGCTTCACAGCTTTCTCTAAGACTAAGGCTTTCTAGAGAAAAACAATCTGCTCTGTCTTTCTCCCTGCCAAAGGAAAGCGATTCTTCCCACTCTTGAGGAGCCACAATGAACGGTCTTAAAGGAAATAGGCTGGGAATACTATTGACACAAAGTAGAGCAAGAGGTGGCCATAAAATAATGCTACTGAAGAAAAATATAATGAAGGTTATAGCCCTGAGACTCTGGCCCATAAAAGCACTGAGAATTGGAAAAATACACAATGTTCCTTTTTCAAAATTGACAGCCACCACCATAAGAATACAGAAAACTAACAGTGGTTAAGGGGCTGAAAAAAACTGCAGAGTTCACAATATCTCTGAAGAATAGAACTTCAGAAAGCCCTAAGTCAGGAGAGAAGGGGGAAAAGTTGGGGATCATAACACGTGCAGCGGCATGGAACATTAGCACAAGCTAAGTCTCACGCAGATTATCAGGAATCCTGCAGTAAAGTCCTGTTTCCTGAGTCTTTGTGCCTGATTTCAGTGTGTTGCTTCTGAAGAAAGGTGGCAAAGTTTTCAAAATGAGGGAAACAAAATGCAAATATCAAAATCATACTCAGATAAAACCCTGATACTAGAATTATCAGATACAAATTTAAAATAACTGCAATTAATATGTTGAACAAATGAACATCTAAGAAATGACCAAAGAGAAGTTGTCAAAAATAAATATCCTAAGTATAGAAATACAGACAGCTCTCCAAGGTCTCGTCAGCAGGTTTGATGCAGTTGTAAAAGGAATCAGACAATTTGAGAGAGGAATAGGAATGTCTCAAACTGAAATGAAGAGACAAAATAAGAATAAACTAGTAGACATCCATGAATTATGGAGCAATAACACAAGATCCACATAAACAGACTCAGTAAAAGCCTTAGAACATTATTGAAGCTAGGCAACAACACTGATAAATGAAAGTTAATATTTAATTTAATATTAAATATAATTTTTAAACCATCTCAGACTGACTTTGTCAAGTGTTCAACAGCATGTGTATTTAGAAGCCACTATTTGAGAAAGTGACGCGATACAGAATTTTTTGCAGTGTGAAAATCTCCACTAGAGAGGACTGCACAGAGTCAATCCTGTCAAGGGCTCTGTTTCGTCAGTAACAAGGGTTTGCTGCACTGCACAGGATAAAGACTAGGTGAGGTATTGATTAGAAGCAAAGAAAACATGAAAAGTACAAGATATGAGTACTGCTTAATGTTTCTTTAATAGCTCCAGAAATGAATCTGCACGTGGATCATTGAGTCAACATATTCCAGAATTGTGTTTCATGAGCATTTGCCTTTTAAGCTGTCCCGTGCTTGCTTTTTTGTTAAACTAGTGTCTTGTGGTTTGCATGTGAGATGTTTCTCCTATGCTCATGTGTTTAAACACGTGTGTTTGTGTTTGGTTTCCAGCCAGTTGTGCTGGTTGGAAAGGTAGACTGTTTCTAGAAGCAACAGGGACCTGGGATGGCCCTGAAGTTTTTATAGTCAAGCTCCCTGTCCTATCTCAACACTGACTAAAGATGCAAGTTAACCAGTTGCCTCAAATTTGCTACCATGTCTTTCCCACTAGGATGAACTCTATCCCTTCTTAAGTCATGATCCAAAATAAACTCCCCCTTCTAGAAAAGAAAAAGGAAAGAAAAAACTCGAGAAAAAAAGCAGCAATAGAGAATTCTTAATATTTATGTAATCAATTATCACTCAGCCTTCTTTAATGATTATAAAATATGCTATTTGTTGGCAATCTTATTTTGGTCTATAAATTGTAGGCTGTTATGATTTGAGTGCGACAAGTTCTGAAAGAGTTGGCTAACAAACATTTTTAGATTTGAGGATTAATTGAATGAATTCTGAGATTTTTAGCCATTATTCATTTGGGGGAAGAGTAAGACATTTCTATTGACTAGGAAATTATGCTATGGAAGTGAAATCATTGGTGCATGGATGCCCAGAGGATAAAAAGTATTGGGTTGGATGAAAGGTGGAAAAGGCATCTGTTTGGGGTTTGTCATTTAAAAACCCTTCAGGTGGGAAAAGCATTTCAAAAGAAATGGAGATAAATGCGTATTATAGAAGTATGTTACAGTTAAATGTTCTTCTTCCAGATAACGAAGGGTTACTCAATCCTAATAAACAAATCCTAGCTTTGAATTCTTGTGCTAGTCTTATGAAATTGGTCTATCAGGACCAGGAAGCTAGGCAGGGGCAACTACATGATGGGGGCAAAAGTCCTTGGAGAAGCAGGAATCATAGATAACACGTGATGCAGACATGGGGGAGTCACACCGGGAGGGGAATAGTTTCCATGGTGATGGAGGTGGGGGAATGAGGTAAGGAGAAAGTATGGAAAAGGATCAAGCAAAATTAAAAATGTAGATGAAAGTCCTACAGAAACCTATTTAATAAATGTATTTTAAAATATAATTTTAAAAAGAAGTATGAATCTCCTTGTATGGGCTCATAATGATCCTCCCAAAATCATGTATTATTTGAACCTCCTTATGAGCTGTTGGTTATGGAGGTCTCAGAAGCCCCCAAGACATTACAAGCTATTATCAAAGTCCTTGTTTGGAAACCCTATTGCGGAAGACAAGACACATTTAGGTTACAAGACACTGAAAACTCAAGCAGATCTATGTAAACAAGTTTTCTCCCTGTTGGCCAGCATTCTTAGTATTGGATGGGCCTATGCAAGATACTAGGGGAGAAAAGTCACCAATGGACTTACCGACTATGCATGTACAACTTAAAATAATGCGCTAGCTGGAAATATATACCTACCAATGAAATAGCAACGTGACTATTGTGGGTTAGACAACCACTATCTGATCATATTTCAAGTCTGCTCCACAGGAGGAAATTCATGGCTGGCACTGGAAGCTTGATCAAGAGCCTATGACCTCTTTAGTCACAGGAGGGCCTTATTCCTGCTATTTTGCTGAATGGTCATGATGTCAAACTGCTTTATTTTTTATTTTTTAACTGTTTTTATTGAGCTATATATTTTCTCCTTTCCCCTCCCTTTTTCCTCCCTCCACTTCTACCCGCTCCCATGATCCCCATGCTCCCAATTAACTAAGGAGATTTTGTCTTTTTCTACTTCCTATGTAGATTAGATCTATGTATGGCTCTCTTAGGGTCACCTTTATTATTTCGGTTCTCTGGGGTTATGAATTGTAGGCTGGTTTTCTTTGTTTCATGTCTAAAATTCACTTATGAGTGAGTCCATATTATATTTGTCTTTCTGGGTTTGGGTTACCTCATTCAATATGATGTTTTCTAGATCCATCCATTTGCCCACCAATTTCAAGATGTCATTTTTATCCACTGAATAGTATTCCATTGTGTAAATGTACCACATCTTCTTTATTCATTCATTGGAGGGGCATTTAGGTTGTTTCCAGGTTCTGGCTATAACAAACAATTCTGTTATGACCATAGTTGAGCACATTTCCTTGTGGTATGATTGAGCATTCTTTGTGTATATATACCTATAAGTGGTATTGTTGGGTCTTGAGGAAGGTTGTTTTCTAATTATCTGAGAAATCGCCATACTGATTTCTGTAGCTGGACCAGCTTGTACTTGCAGCAGCAATGCAGGAGTGTTCTCTTTCCCCACATCCTCTCCAGCATAAGTTGTCATCAGTGTTTTTGGTCTTGGCCATTCTTGCAGGTGTAAGATGGAATATCAGAGTTGTTTTGATTTGCATTTCTCTGATGGCTAAATGTATTGAGCATTTCCTTAAGTATCTTTCAGCTATTTTATAGTCATCTATTGAGAGTTTTCTGCTTAGGTCTGTACTCCATTTTTTATCGGATTGTTTGTTCTTTTGATGACCAATTTCTTGAGTTCTTTATATATTTTGGAGATCAGACTTCTGTCTGATGTGGAGTTGGTGAGGATCTTTTCCCATTCTGTAGACTACCATTTTGTCTTGTTGATCATGTCCTTTGCTTTACAGAAGTTTCTAGGATTCAGGAGGTACCATTTATTAGTTGTTGCCCTCCCTGTCTATGCTATTGGGGTTATATTTAGGAAGTGGTCTTCTGTGCCAATGCATTCAAGTGTACTTCCCACTTTTCTGTTCTATAAGGTTCAGTGTGGTTGGTTTTATGTTGAGGTCTTTGATCCATTAGGACTTGAGTTTTGTGCATGGCTATAGATATGGATCTCTTTTCATTCTTCTACATGTTGATATCTAGTTATGCCAGCATCATTTGTTGAATATGCTTTCTATTTTCCATTTTATATTTTTTTGCTTATTTGTCAAGAATCAGGTGGTCATGGGAGTGTGGATTGATATCTGGGTCTTCGATTTGGTTTTATTGATCCTCCTGTCTGTTTTTATGCCAATACCAGGCTGTTTTCAGTATTGTAGCTTTGTAGTAGAGTTTGATGTCAGGGATTGTGATGCCTCCAGAAGATCCTTTACTGTACAGGATTGTTTTGGCTATCCTGTTTTTTGTTTTTGTTTTTATTGTTTTGTTTTTTGTTGTTGTTGTTGGGGGGTGTTTGTTTTTCTTTTTGCTTTTCCAGTGTTCTTTCTAGGTCTGTAAAGAATTTTACTGGGATTTTGATGGGCATTGCACTGAATATGAAGATTGCTTTTGGTAAGATTGCCATTTTTACTATGTTGATTTTACCTACCCAAGAGCATGGGAGATCTTTTCATTTTTTTGGTGTCTTCTTCAATTTCTTTATTCAAAGATTTAAAGTTCTTGTCATACAGGTCTTCCTTTGGTTAGAATTCCTCCAACATATTTTATGTTACTTGTGGTTATTGTGAAGGGTGATGTTTCTCTGATATCTTTCTCAGTCCATTTATCAACTATGTAAAGGAGGGCTACTGATTTTTTAAAAAATTAATTTTGTATCCTGTTACATTACTGAATGTGTTTATGAGTTGTAGATGTTCCATGGTAGAATTTTTGGGATCACTTATGTAAACTATCATATCATCAGCAAATAGTGAAAGTTTAACTTTTTCTTTTCCAATTTGTATCCTCTTGATCTCTTTTTGTTGTCTTATTGCTCTAGCTAGCCCTGAAATACTATATTGAATAGATATGGAGAGAGTAAACAACCTTGTCTTGTTCCTGATTTCAGTGGGATCGCATTGAGTTTCTCTCCATTTAGTTTGATGTAAGCTGTTGAATTGCTGTCCCTTGCCTTTATTATGCTTAGGTATGTTATTTGTATATCTGTTCTCTCTAAGACCATGAAGTGATGTTGTATTTTGTTGAAGGCTTTTCCAGCATCTAATGAGATGATCATGTGATTTGGGTTTTTTTTTTTTCAGTTTTTTTATATGGTGAATTACATTGACAGATTTTTGTATTTTGAACCATCCCTGCATCTCTGGAATGAAGCCTACTTGGTCATGGTGGATAATTTTTCTGATGTGTTCTTGGATTCAGTTTGCAAGTATTTTGTTGAGTATTTTTGCATCAATGTTGGTGAATGAGATTAGTCTGTAATTCTCTCTTAGTAATGTCGTTGTGTGGTTTGCATATCGAGCTAATTGTAGACTCATAAAAAGAATTTGGCAATGTTCCTTCTGATTCTATTGTGTGGAGCAATTTGAGGAGTATTGGTATTAGTTCTTCTTTGAAAATTCTGTAGAATTCTGCACTGAAACCATCTGGTCCTGACCTTTTTTTGGTTGGGAGACGTTTGATGACTGTTTCCATATTTTAGCCACTATAGGTCATTTAATTTATTTATCTGGTCTTGATTTGATTTTGGTAAGTGATATTTATCCAGAAAATTATCCATTTCTTTTTAGTTTTACAATTTTGTGGAGTACAGGTTTTCAAAATATGACCTGATGATTCTCTGAATTTCCTTCATGTCAGTTGTAATATCCCCTTTTCATTTATGATTTTGTTAATTTGGATATTCTCTCTCTGTCTTTTGGTTAGTTCAGATAAAAGTTTGTCCATTTTGTTGATTTTCTTGAAGAACCAACTCTTTGTATCATTGGTTCTTTGTATTATTTCTTTCTTTCTATTTTGTTGATTTCAGCTCTCAATTTGATTATTTCCTGATGTCTAGTCCTCAAACTGCCTTCTAAATGCTTAGGTTTATACCCATAGATTAGTGCTCCTCTCAGCTTTCATTAGAGAAGTTTATTTGTGAAATGGGTAATTGTTACTTCAGGAGACTCACAATTGGTCAAAGGGTGAAATAAGTGACTATGAGGTGCTTCGTCCTCAAAGGGACCATTGCATCATCCCCTATAAAGCTCAGAGAACATGGCAGAAAGGGGAGCAGACAGAATGCAAGAGGCTAGGAAGAAAAACTGAGAAACATTGATTTCTGAATATAGCTTTGACATTGCACTCATAAATGTAATGCACTGCAATAACATACAAAAGGCTTCCACAATAGTTAATTAAAAGAAGACAATGGAATATATAGTGTCATTTTAAGAGAAATATTTGGTGAAGGACAATAAATTCAAACGAATTCAAAGCTCATAGACCAACTAGCATCATGTTGAATATGATAAATGTAGTCTTTTCCTTAAGAATCTGTATGAACTTGAACTACTTTAATATGAAGGTCTTGGTGAATAGCAAAATAAGCACATCATAGTCAGTATTAAACAATAAGTACTGGTTAAAACATGGTCCTGTGAGATAAAGAGTTAAACTAGACTAGAGGGTCCTCTTACCCTGGTTATCCTCACCAACATGTCTAATGGGCCACTCCAACAACTGGGCTACATGCACATCATCAAGCAGATAGTACCAGATGTGGTTTCTTGGAGACTGCAAAGGAGTAGGGGAAGATTCGAATTTAAGTCACCTCTAGTGACTCAGAGCTAGATGTTCGCCATTACACTGTGTTCTAGTCAACTTGCATGTCACAGGTTAACAAGGGCAATCAAGACTTAAACGATTGTGATCCCTTCAAAAATGTTGGGAGTCACTTTTGTGATGTGTTTTTCTATAATGTTAGATTTTGCAAAGCTTTACCGTACATAATCACAGCATTATAGAAGGAAATGAGTGAGCTGTATGAGGAAACGAAGAAGTAAAAACTGCACGAAATCCACTGAGGATAAATGGTAGGAAAATTTGGATGCTTTTTGAAAATTTATCAATATGCATAAGTAAGAGGTTTTGTACTTAATCGGGGATATAATATGATAAATGAAATTAAATATTTCAGTGAGGGAGTATACTTGTGTACTGTGTGTATGCATATATGCATTGTGAACTCACAATGAAGTAAATATTACACTAAAGCTAGAAATAGAAAACAATATTTTATTATCTCATAAGCTATATATATATATATACATGTTGATACACACACACACACACACACACACACACACACACACACACACACACATATATATATATATATATATATATATATATATATATAACAATATCAGAAAAGAGTGGTCATGGACACACCTGTAATCCCAACATCATTTTGTGGGAAACTAATTTAGGAAGATGGCAATTTGTGGGCCAGTCTGAGATACATGCTGAGATACCTAATAAGACCCTGCCTCAAGCAAGCAAAAAGAAAAAGATAAAAATAATTCAATGAAATAATCAGAGAAAAACAAAAACAACTATTTGTGTGTGAGGGTCCCTCCTTCTCCTTCCTTTCCTCCTCTCTCCTTTGTTTGTACAAGGGACATGTCTAAACATACAATAATAAATTATATATATTGTTAATTATAATGCACGTTAACATACATTTTTATGTATTTCAAGAAACATGACATCACAAACGAATACTTAGAAATAAAATTTCTCAATGTGCAAGCTAGACAGGTGAGTCAACAGTTAAGAATCCCAATTGTTCTTGCAGAGGACCTGGATTCACTTCCCAGCACCCACATGGCAGTTCACAACCATCTTTCGCTCCAGTTCCAGAGGACTTATGCTCTTTTCGGGTCTACACTGGCACTGCGCACATGTGGTGCACAGATATGCTTGTAGGTAAAGTACTCCTAATTCATAAAATAAAAATTAATATTTTTAAAAAAATTCCCAGCATGCAAAATTTAAATTTACAATAAAAAGTAGAGAATGTACTAAGCAATTACACAGATATTATGGTAACTTCAAGGTAAAATAAAATTCCTCACTTACTGTAATGACAGTTCAATTGTAAAAGGCCAGAGAAGGAAATATGAGATGCATTTCATTGCTCTTTAGGAGCTATGCAAGTACGTGCTTCCATGACTGCTTGATTCTTATAAGCCTGTGAATTTATGGGCTTCTTTGTAATCAGTTATAGCATCTGACCATCCAAGGAAACATAGCAAAGTTGAGGTTCCACTGACTGCAAGGGTCATAATAATCAACCATTCCAATCCTTCTCTTTCACAAAGAGTTAGATAAATGCATGACCTCAGGGTAGAAAGAATGTTACCACCTACTTTGGCCCAACATGGAGAAGGAAAGTATTAGAAGTCAGAATATGATACCTCTGTTCTCAAACAGGTCCAATTCCGAGCAAGAGAGGGGGGGTAGGGTCAGGGAGAGGTGCAAGGAGACAGAGAACCAGATGTCAGTGAATGTCCAACTTCTAATGACTTTAAATTCGGCAACTTTTAGCAAATCATGAGTCATTTTTACCAGAATCAAAAAACATATCAAGTAATAATGTAATATGATGTGAAAGAAATTAGATTTAAGAGAAGAATTATGATCCCTGCTCTTCACTTTTTATCTCGTTTTCATACTTCAAGGGGTAAGAAAGAGTATTGGTTAGCTTGGCTGAACGAAACTGTGAGGTACAAAGTGTGCAGCACTGAGCAACAGTCCTCAGGAAATATGCTCTGATTCTGGGCAAGTCCGATACGGAAGGGTTGGTCATGAAAGCTTGGGAGGTATTCACTTTCAAAATCACCCGCGAGGGTTTATGGATGGCAACGACATAAACGGGAAACTTGCTCTCGGAGGTCTGGTAGGTTTGTCATGAAGCTTTTCTATATAAATAAAAGAGACACCGAAAATGGAAATTGCATTACTTTTAGTGCTGTGTTAAAAGAGAAAGGTCAAGTTAACCCCTTAAGAATTCAACGAGCAACATGATGTACTATGCGTCCGGCAGAGCAATCCCCGAATGGCCCTTATGGACATCTGGTGTGAATCATCCATCTTTTTTGGCCCATTAAAATCAGTGGCACCTCATTAAAACAGTTCAGCAGCTGAGCGCACGCCTGATGCTGTCTACAAGGGGTTAACGGAAATAGCTGTAGGGATCAAGAAGGTTTCTGTCTTCAAGGGCTCATCCACACGCAGTCAAAGAAGCCCGCTGAAACATTTCCAGACGATCTTCTTCCCTGGCAAGGTGAGAAAGGTATAGCAATTTGTGAAATGGGATTTTTAAAAAGTCCTCTCTCCAGCCCCTCACGGTGCTAGCAGTTATGTCTCTTGGAATCTGACAATTTTCTGGACAGTAATGGTGCTGGACGGGTGCCTTAGCCCTGGCCTGAAAGAAGCAGCGAGTTGCGAAGAGGGTGTTTCAGACAGTCCTAATGATTATTTTGAAGTGTTACATCACAGTAGCGCCATCATTCATGCTCAATACAGGCAAGTTTGGTGGGCAGAAAACCAAGACTCACACACTTTCTCTGGCCAAACAGAGGAACGTCAGGATCCAGCTGGACTGGATAATTCAATGCTACTCTGATCTTGTCTCTCCTTGTATTCTCCATCTTTGTCCCTGTTTCTTTTCACCCCATACCTGAGAATCTTCAAAAGCAGGTCTAGTCTGACCTTAAAAGGAAAAATATTTCTGTTAACTAGATCTTGGATTTTGACAATAATTGCTAACTGTACCTTTACTTAATTATAACTAGAGTACAAACAGCTCCGGCAGAAGCAGAGTGTCACCTGCTACAGAGATCCACCCAAGCACTAAGGTTTCCACACACCTTACATGTTAGCAAAGTAAACCATTCAGTGATAGGTTACTAGTTACTTATGTTGGTGTCTCCCACATTCCTTGATCATTTTAGAAACCATTAATGTAGGCAAGCAATAAACCAGCAAAATATATGCCATGTTCAACTCAAATGAATGATCAACTTGCAAGGGATCTAATCTCAGTGGATACCAGAAATACACTCGATGTACATACAGGCAAAACACTCATATACATTACACATCAATTTTAAAATTATGTGCCAATCCTTTTCAACAACTGTTCATTGATGTGGGAGAGTCTTCTGTCTGAGTTGATTTCATTGGCTAATAAAGAAACTGCCTGGCCCATTTGATAGACCGCCCCTTAGGTGGGTGGAGTAGACAGAACAGGAAGAGGAAGTGAGGTAGAAGGCTCAGTCAGATGCCACGCCTCTCCTAAGTTAGTCAGACCACCGTGCCTCTCCTGAGAGAGAAGCCAGACGAGATGAAGCTCCAGCCCAAGGTGGACGTACGCTAGAAACTTCCCGGTAAGACACCGCTCATGGTGTTACATATATTATTAGATATGGGTTAGTAAAGATGTGAATAAGAGGCTGAAAATAATGGGCCAGGCAGTATTTAAAAGAATACAATTTGTGTGTTGTTATTTCGGGGCATAAGCTAGCCAGTGGCTGGGAGCCGGGTGGCGGGAAGCTGCCCGCACCTCTTCACTACAGTTCATGTAATATTGTATGACAGCTAAATCCAGAAAAAAATCCAACTAAAATTTAGGTAACTAGATTACTTAAGTTATAGCATACCTATATATTCTATTATTCTGAAATGCTTAAAATAAGAAAAAATAAGATATTCACGCTATATAAAAATGCCTATAACTTTAGCAAAATGAGATCTCAAACAATACCATATATTCTTTTTAAAAATATTTCAGTGTAATATGCACAAAAATATGCATTCTAAAACATGTCATGGTTTATAGATGTAAGGATAATCAATGCATCTTCTCAGCTTATTTTTTTCATTTTTTGTTTTTAACAAATATACCACCATGACTTCAATAGAAAGAAAGCACTGGAAGTTTGAGTGGCTGAAGCTCCAGGTAACACTTTATAACAAAAATTTCCTTCTCTCTTCTGCATGGACTTAAGCACAAAGACAGCATGGTGATCAAGAGAGTAGTGTCTGAGTGTGCTTGCTAAGACAGCTAAGGTACACTGTAAGGAAGAGATTCTTCTCACTGCTCCTGCCTGCTCTCTACTCTTGCACTACTGACTCTTCCATCCAGAGGTTTTCTCTCCTGGCCATCACAAAATGGCTCTGGCCATCCCATAAGGCTCCATGTTCTTCCTTCAAGTTCAGTGGTAAAAAGTAAATCCATGCCCAGCATTCTAAGCAAAGGTCTTGGGACTCTAACAAGACTCACACACTGTTCAAGTGCTCCTTCCAAATTAAAAAAAAAAAAATATCCTGCAGAAGATGTGATTTAACTTGTTTATTGGTGTAAATACTTCAGTGAATTCCTAACAGCTGAGTGTATAGGATCAGTCTCACGAACATGCCTTGGCTGGGACTGGAAAGAAGGACTTCATTTACTTGCTTGCTCGCTTGCTCACTTCCTTGTTTGCTTTTAAATATTTATGGTGAAGATTTATTTTTGCTGTATGTGTATGTGTGTTTTGTTTGTATATATGTCTGTGCCTGCCCACCAAGGCCAGAAGAGAACACAGAATCCCCTAGAACCAGGGTTACAAACAGTTGTGAGCTACCATGTAGGAGCTGGGAATAGAACCTGGGTCCTCTAGATTAGCCAGTGTGCCTAACTTCTGAGCCATCTTGCCAGCTCCTTGTCTGCATTTTAAGAGGTTGCCTTATGATCTACTTTCAGAAGAGATAAGGAAAATAAAGAAACATTCCTCAAAAAAAAAAAAAAACAACCAAATACCTGTCAACTAATACAAACTGTATTGTTGGAAAAATAACCAAGCTACTACACTAAAATTTTGGCTCATAACAGCACCTGTACCTGAAAGAGCTGAAGACTTCCCCCACTTTAGCCAAGGCAGAAAGTCTCCTGGAGCCCATTTCCAATTAGAAGCAGAGTCATTGCAATTAATTTGCTAATTGCACTTAAAGCGTCTCTTCACCCATTACAGTTTATGCCTCCTGCTGTAGATTGCTATGGTTCCCACGGTGTCTCATGCTCCCATTCTCCCCGTGATGATGCTCTCTTCAGCTGTCTCCAAAGACTGTCACTTTCCCTATCGACACACACGTGGAGTCAGCGAGCCCACCTAGCGTCATCTCATATCTCTTGTTTGCTGAGCATATAATTTGCAGTTAAACACGACCCATCACTGGGATGATGGTATATTTTGTTTTCATACCAGCTAGGATGGTAGCTTAGCCATGACATTTGCTTAAATCTTTACCACAAATGTTTAAACATTCCAAGTTTGTTCCCCTCATTTGCAGCTGAGACAAGAATACTACATGGTATTGTCATGGTTAGAAATGTGTATAATCAGAGCAGAGGTCTGGTCTAGAGTAGATTATGAAGACTCTGTCTTCATTTGTTTTACTATGCAACAGGCTTTTCAAAAGCTGAGTGATTCAAGTCCCTTTTAAAGAAGACTTTTCCTGTCAGAATCCCCTTAATGTCTGCCTCTATTTACTCGGTCCAGAAGTGAAACTTTGTGTATAGTTGTCTCTATAACTTTTTTCCAACTCAAAATGACTGCTGAGGCAAATTACATTTGGTTCCCAGACTTTCCGTGCTTTTAAAGAGAATTTTCCTTTGGGGGAATGAGGTTGAGCTAGGGGAAATTGTTCTTGGTACTAAAATATGTATCTTCTACCTAAGAGCATCTGCATGAAGTACTAGAAGACTGTTGTCTCATTTCCTAATTTCCAGAAAAAGTAAACACATGGGCAGATTAGACACACAATTGACTATTTGAGTTGATTTCCTTAAACATGGATAAAACTCTACTTTGCTTATTCATCATCAAAGACTGAACAAAGGCTTGTGATGATGGGTGGCATACAAAAAAGAGACCACAATAGAAAAATGACTTTATAGCTTTCTTTTCCAAAACCATGAATAGATTGTTATATGTTAGATGGATAAATGGATGGATGCATGGATGGATGCATGGAAAGACAGATGGACAGAATGATTGATAGATAGATAGATAGATGATAGATAGATAGATAGATAGATGATAGATAGATATAGATAGATGGAGATAGATCGATAGATGTACGTTAGAGAGATATAGATGATACGTTTGTGATATAAATATAAAATAGGATAGATGATAGATACATAGATAGATAGATAGATAGATAGATAGATAGATAGATAGATAGATAATAGAAAGATAGAGAGATGTAAACAAGGGTCCTTACCATGTATTTCAGATGAAAGACACATGACAAAGAACTGGCTTTAAGCCCAAAGGGTCAGCATAGCTAGTGTAAGCTTTAAGTAATTCATGTCCAGCATTTGTATGAGACTACTGCTGGGTAGGGCAGACACATGCAGAAAATCTGCAGTCTCTCCTCCGAGGGCTTTGATGTAGATTTCTTTTTTCTTCTTTTCCTCTACATAAAATGTGACTTGAAAGACAAGCTTAGCCCTACCTCTGAAAAACGATCCTGTTCTGTTAAGAAGCAGACAAGGCAATAAGTTTAAAACGAAATTTCGGTGGGAGGGGAAATACAGCTGTAGAAGTTAACCTAAAAGTTCAACAAACCCTGCCAAGACATATGACAGCGCTTAACTGGCTCCGAGTGGGGACTCTCCTTGGAGACCTCTCCTAGCATTATCAAAAGCATTCCCTTTGAAGGAGGCCAGCTCCTGATAATCATACCAGGGAATCAAGCTCAGGCATCTCTCTGTAATGGGATTCAGATTCTTCGAAAACTTGGGAGTGTTGAAGGTTTAATTACCCAGTAAAACAAGAAAAATGCATTATACAGTAGAGATAAATGAATGGGAACACCAGGGAAACATGCTTGTCCATAAGTCATTGGGTCACATGATCTCTTCTCCATTTCCTCTTGCTATTTTATTACACTGTCCCCAAAGACAGAGGGCAAAAAGCAGCAGGCTCATAGCTTCCTCAAAGTCTGAATGCTGTAGAGTAAAACTTCCCCCAAATGGCTTACAGCTTTGCAAAGAATTGTGTGCGTGTGTGTGTGTGTGTGTGTGTGTGTGTGTGTCCCAAATGGCTTTCAGCTTTGCAAAGAATTGTGTGTGTGCACATGTGTATGTGTGTGTAGCAAATATGGCCAAATGCTAGTAAATGTCAAGGTAACATAAGACTAGGTACACATCAAAAAAAAAAAAAAGACAAAAGGAAAATAAATGGAGGAGCAAGTTGCCTGTCTCCCCCCCCCCCTCAATGTAGTCAATCCATTTTCTATGTTTTATCATTTCCTAGTGTCAAAAGTTTTCTGACTTTGTTGCTACATTTTAAGGGGTATATTAAACATCAAAAACGTCTATATTAGTCAGAAGATGAGACTCAGTAACGGAGGCTACGAACTAAGCATGGGTCCTTTGCTCTGTTTCCTGCAGAAATTGAAGAAGCTTTTTAACTTGAATTTTTAAATAGTTTTTATTCCTTGAAACTATCATGCATATTCACAATTTATCTTGATCCCTTCCTTTCCCCACAAAACCTCCCTCCCACTGCCCCAGGACTCCCATACATATCTCCCTATATCTTCCTTCTAGAATTTTTATGTAACAGTTTAGCCCACTAAGACCAATTAGTCTTATGCACATGTACATGGATGTGGGGTCATATACTAGCATATAAATAACCTTCCAGGTGCCTACATAAAAGTGAATTTTCCTCTCCGCAGCAGCTGCCAACTGCCAATTGGACTTTTATTTGTTTTTAGATTCATTATTTTTATTTTATGTTTGTGGGTGCTTTGTCTGCATATTTGTCTATATACCATGCACATGCCTAGCTCCTGCAAAGACCTGAAGAGGGCACTGGATTGCTTAGAACTGAAGTTGCAGACTACTCCATGTGGATGCTGGGATTGAATCTCTGGAAAAGCAGCAAGTCCTATTAAGCTCTGAGCCATCCCTCCTGGCCCTGCCAATAGAATTTTAACTATGTATCTTCTCAGCATTTTTCACCACAGAATTGGTCCTGTGTATTTCTATATATATTCTGCCCTTGGTACACATTACTTTCCCTGGAAATGCTGAGGCTGTTCTGTGTATGAATCTTAGATGGCACTCTGAAATAAAAACCCAATAACACAAGGATCTCCTTGTGACGATGCTAGAGAAGGTACATTTCACCTCCGCAATAAGATGAAGTGTTGGGATATATGACCAAGAAAAGTCCCGAGAACATAGCATCCACAGGCACACCATGCTGCTTTAGACACAGACAACAAAGTAAGGTAGGTCAGAGAGGTCCTTCTGCATTGCTGTGCTAACAAGTTCTACCCAATCTAATAGAACTTTATGTCACAAGGAATGAGTGTCACAGAAAGTAAATTAATTGATAATAATATGGAACTATGCTACTCTCCAAAACTGTTCATTATTTCACTTTCTTTCCTTTATTTTTAGTGTGTGGATGTTTTGCCTATATGCATGGATATCAGCACTAATGTAGGTATGCCAGAAGTGTGCCTGGTGCATGCAGGGGCCAAAAAGGGCATTAGATCTCCTAGAACTGGAGTTACAGATGGTTGTGAGTGATCATGTGGGTTATGGGAACCCTACCTTGGTCCTCTGCAAGAATGAAACTGCTGTTAATCACTGAGTCACCTCTCCAGCCCCTAGATATTATTTCTTTACAGGGAGCTCATGTGTAATAAAAACTCAAGACCAAACTGTAAGGGGTGGAAAACGCTGGCTGTTTGACTTACCGAGAAGAGAAAGATTTTAGAAAGCATGCAATCCTGATAAATGTATGTAAATAATTTAGTGCGAGTACTCTGGGCAGTTCAAAACACACGAGAAAGCACTTTGAAGAGAAGCTGTTGTTTGCCTGTCTAAAGCATTAGCGCAGTCTGAGGAATAAAGCCATCGCAGGCTAGCAAGCCCTCTCTGTGCTGGATGCCTAGTTTTCCTAAGTATAGCTTAAGATGTGCTCATGACTGTGCTTACTTTAATAAGAGTCCGTCCTTAAGAGTCATTGCCGAAGAAGCACTGAAGATGTTTCCACTCGGGTTTGTTTTCCCTCACCTTGTTTCTGTCGTGCAAAGGGGCCCCGCATCAACACCCCAATGGTGCAGAATGATTTAGGCCAAACGCCCCAACAAATAGTCTTTTTCCCGCAGTAGGCCAAATCACAGCCATTTGACTGTAATTTCAGAAGCAATGACAGTTCTCAGAGCTGTCATTACTGTACTTGAGGCAAGAAAGTCTAAACTGGGATTTTCAGTTTTGCAATGTGTAGGCTGGAGCTGATTTACAGAGAGTCAGTCGGGATCACAGAACAAGCTGTCTGATGTGCCCACTCCATTTCTTGTTGACTAGAAAGTGCACGGATTAGTACTTGTGCCATGTCAGCAAGAGCGACAGGAGTCTGACCTTTTCCCATAACAGGAGAGAGCCTGGGCTTCCATTGCCTTTTCCTACAGGAGTTCTTTGCAGGGCACTGTAACCTATCATTACTATGACATCACTGCCAGTGGTTGCCGTTTCAGAGAAAACATACAAATGGCCCAATAATGGGTTTCTTCATGCGTCAGTGGAAGGCTGTAAAAGAAGCTTTGTTTGGATCCTCATTGTCTGATGTACTGGAACTGGGGTGCCTTTTTGACCTTGGCATTGTCGTTCATATCTCTCCAACACAATACAGCGGGCCAGGAGTTGAAGGGAAAAAGGAATAAATCAGAAGGAGCTATGTCGTCTCATTTGGACAGTGTGAGACCAAATGTGGAGTTTCCTGTCCATTTGTGTTAACCTCTGTGGAGATAAGGACTCCGGGTTGCTTTACTTCTGCATGTGGGGACGGCCTCGCTGGCTCAGAGTCAGGAGCTGTAGTCTCAGACAAATTATTGATTTGTTGGATGTTACTTTGTCAGAGCATCCCAGCTTGGGCTTCAGCACAAGTGGTATTGATGCTGACACCTCAGCCTCAGAGCTATTTAAACAAAGAGCTGGTGGGCAAGGAGATACAGCTGTGAAGTCATGAATATACTTGCATGCAAATTGCTTGATAGCCTAATGTTCTGGCTTACAGAAACCTGCCCGTTAATAGATGAATATATAAAGGGAAAAAAAGGTTAAATCCAGGGATGTGTAATGGGCATGCATTTCTTTTTCTGGCAGTAGAGTTAGAGTTTTGTTTTCTGGTCCTCCACTTGTAATCCAGTGAGTGGGAAACTACCGTGTCCCAGCAATTGACTTTGGGGCAAAGACCTCATATATTCTATATGCAGTGTTTTCCATAGTGGAGACAAGAAAGAACAAAAAATGTACATTTTCTCAGACAGCCATTTACAGAACTAAATCCAGTTCATTCTCTTTGGTAAGCCAAGTGTTACACGACTCTCATCAGAAAGAAGTAACAAGTGGGATAAGTTCAAATTTAAATGTGTATCTGCACAGTTAACAGATAAATCTGAGGACACATCTGATACATGTACTCAAATGAGCAAGGCCATAAACATACAGAAGTCCTGAACAGCAAACTCAGTCTAAATAATCGCCTCATACAAGATATCTAGTATTATTCTGGAAGACTGTCAAGTAGAGCTCCAACGAGATGTTTTAAAATCAAAAATGGAGGCAAGTTCTTTGCTCCCTGGTAGTTTTCTGATGTTCCCCTCTTCCACCTTCCCACCATTGACATACTGTGTTTGTGACTGGAACCGCCACATCTCAGGTGCTAAGGAGTCAATCAAGGCAACATCTAAAGTCAAGAAGAGAACTTGGAAAAATGCTGTTGATTTGAGTTCCAATGTTGAAAAGATCCTGTCATTTCACTGAATGTTCCAAAATTTGCTTTTGTCCTAATTTTCAATATTTTGCTATAAATATATTAAAAGAACTAAACAAAGCACAGATAGGCAATTTATTCATTTCTCATAATCCAAACATTTGCATGCTGTACCAAGAAATAAGCACACTGCCGTTACCTCTCATTTCCTTTCCCAACGGCTGTTCCTTTCCCCTTCCGCTATGATGTCCATAGTCCTGAACTTAAAGATAATTGCTTTTCCTATATTTTTATACCTAAGCATAGGTCCCTTAACCACAAGAGCTTATTATTGTGTGTCTTCTATTTTTACTTCATATAAATAGAATTATACTGCATATCTTCATATGCCTGGCTATTTTTCTCTTAACATTGTGTTTATATCATTCATAGGAGTGCAGTACACAACTTCAGTTGGACATTTTTGACACATGACAGTTTGTTTCTGGTTTTTGTGTTCTGCTGATTAAACGCTATGAATGTTTTCTGAAACACATAGAAATGCAATTCTGTTGGACAGATACTAGGGATATGATTGGACTTTTAGTAGATGAAATCTGTAATCCATGCCTTTACAGCAGAAAACCATTTTCAGTATCCAGTGCATCAAAATAAAAGAGATGAATAGAATATATAGTACTTTGGTGCATTGTGTTTTATCTTTGATGTGTCAAGACATCTCACTTTAATTACTAAGTCATGATGAAAAAGGTCAATAGCGATTTTTAATATTATTGAGGGTGAAATATCTAAACACTGAACAAAATGAGTGTGGGTATTTAGGGAGGAATTGGTGTCAATCAAGTTAGAGAAATTGCTGAGGCTTGATTTTCATCTCTACTATTCTTGAAACAAATGAATGCAGCAAGCTGATGCATGCCCAGCATTTAATATTTCAAGAGTCTTCCAGCTCTGTTTTCAAAATCGGTATGCTGCTTGGACTCAGGATTTGATGTTCACTAAACAAAGCACACGAAGTATATTATGGTTTCCAGATAGAATGTCAATAATTGTGCTTGGGTCTAGAGATGACCACTCAAGAAAGATAACTACGCTGGACCCTCATCTCCTAGGATGTCACCTGCCAGCGTGCAATCCATCAGCTTGATTTTGGATGGTTTCCATTCTTTTAACAGAATTCGCATACTCTTGTCATTAAATGTGATGGCCATTTCATCATTGTAAGAAACTTATGCTTGCCGGGCGGTAGTGGCGCACGCCTTTAATCCCAGCACTCGGGAGGCAGAGGCAGGCGGATCTCTGTGAGTTCAAGGCCAGCCTGGTCTACAAGAGCTAGTTCCAGGACAGGCACCAAAGCCACAGAGAAACCCTGTCTCGAAAAACCAAAAAAAAAAGAAAAAAAAAAAAAAAGAAAGAAACTTATGCTTAAGATTACCAAGAAAAACCGACGGCAGCTAAATAAACTGCAGAGAAACAGTGAGCAAGAATGTGGCGTGAATTTGAAGTATTTTCACCTGGCAGTTCTCGCTGCCCCACCCTGGCTTGAACTCACTTATGTTAATCTAATTGTACTTTCACCGTGTGCCCGCTTCTGTTTCACTATGGAAAACAGGAAATGTGATTTTGGTTATTTTCTCTTACTACTTTTGATCTACTGAAAAGTAATAAAACAAGTCATGAATACTATCTCCTCTAACAACATTGATATTTTTGGATTCCTTAATCTTTAAAATTCTTTTTAAGTGAGATGTGAAGTTTATGCTAACAGAATCCAGTTGTTAGACAAAGGCTTCAGTTTCTCTAAAATAAAAATGAATTCAGAGCTGGAAAGAGGGCTCAACAGTTAATACAGTCTGTTTCTCTTGTGAAGGACCTAGATTTGGTTCGAAACAACTGTTTCAGGCTACTTACAATCACCTATAACTCCAGTTCCAGGATCCGATTCTCTTTCCTGGCTTCTGTGGGCACTACATGCAGGTGGTCCAAAAATACACCGGTATACATAACTTCTCAGATATATACTTTAGTTCTGAAAGGTGGTCTGGAGGCTGGTGGGAGAGAAGAGTCATCAGTCATGTCCAGTTGTGAGCTTTATGAGTTACAAAACCAAATTGCCTGGCCATATGTGCCCATTAGCGCCATAGTGACCTGACTATTGTGAGTGTAACTGACTACTCCTTGACTGGACTTGATGCCTACTCCACAGGAATTCCTACCTGGCACTGTAAACCTAGTTAAAGCCTGTGGCTGAAAAGGTCACAGGCATAAACAACAACAAAAAAAAATGAAAAAAGTAATCTGTGACTTGAGTCAATGATACTCTTTTCTCCTTTCTCTGAATGAAATAGGAGAATAGGAAAAGCAATTTTTTGGCATTTCCCAGGCCTTAACTTGTGCGACTCCCTCTTCCTAGACTGGCAGCTTATCTCTGTGTTTATAAACACAAATGCTTTATTACTGATTCTCCAAAACAATTAGTTGGCCTTCCTTTCTACATGTACTAAAAGCTATGCACAGAACTTTCACAAGTAAGCTTAACTTTGGATTGAGATGAGTTCTTGTAAGAGGAATATAGACACTTGTGACAACTGTAGTTTAGTTTAAAGTACAGATACATCTGTACCTTTGAAATTTGCCATTTGGTTCTATTAGCCTGCCCAGTGGTTCAGAACTCTGATCATCTCTTATGGTTTAAGTATGAAATGTCCCCCACAGGCTCATGTGTTGGACACTTGGTTCTCAGCCGGTGGGGCTATTTTGGGGAGTTTCTGGAAATGTTAAGAGGTAGATCCTAGGTGGAAGAGGTAAGTTATGGGGTAAGGGGGCCTGCTTCCTAAGGTCGTTCCTGATCCCCATCCCATCCCACTGTTTTCTGTCTCCTGTAAGATGAAGAGCCTCATACTCTCACTAGGAATGCCTCACCACAGATCCAGTAAGAAAGGCCAAGTGGGCATGAACAGTGAACCAAGACAATCATTGCTCTCTTAGGGTGCTGGATAATAGCACAGGAAGGTTACATAACACACAGTCATACCCAGTTAAAAATGATGCTGTGTCTTTTTCCTTCCTTACCTTCTGGGAATCAGCTATTCCCACTTCCTCCAGGACACAGATGCAAATGAACGGACATCTTTTGAGCACTGTAGTATTTTATTTTATATTTTACTGAAAACACAAATGAAAGTGGATTTCACAGATTATTTTATCATAAAACAAGTTTGTACTCTGCCAAAATAACACCTCCCCCCTTCATTTCACAATGCAAATAAATGTATGCTCTGATCCACTGATGTTGGAGGACTAGCTCACTCTAACCTGGGGGAAAGATTCACAGGAAGGTTGGTGGTGGAAAGTGCCCTGGCTATGATGTCACATTCCTACTTCATTCTCTAGAAATAACCACAGGTAGATACAGGCTTGGCTATCAAATTCAATTCTTAACAAGAGGTGATGCCTGTGCAAATAATTTGCACCCATCAAGTGAAAGATTATGAAGCTACTAAAATGTCTATAAAGCAGTTTTGATGATATAGGAGTATATTCTATTTATTACTAAGCAAATAAAAAATAAGCAAATTTCAAAGTATTTGAATAAGGATGTGACCAGGAGGTGGTGGTGCATGCCTTTAACCCCAGCACTTGGGAGGCAGAGACAGCTGGCTCTCTGTGAGTTCAAGTCTAAGCTGGTCTACAAAGCAAGTTTTAGGACAGTCAGAGCTGTTACACAGAGAAACTCTGTCTCAAAAATTAAATAATAATAATAATTGTGATGATGATGGTGTTAATATAATATCAATATTTTATATCTTATCTAAAACACTTATATAAAGGATACATTAAATTAAAATGTCACCACTGATGATGAAATAAAATGAAATTTGCATTTTAGTGTATTCAATATGCTATAGCATTTCTATGATTATTATAGTTTTCTTTTAAAGAAATAATAGTTATGCACAGGCAGTGTTCAATTTTAAGTTTATTTTCACTTTGTATTTATCAATAACATGAAGGCTGTGACCTCTTTGATTTCCTACAAAATAACTACTTTTATTAGGGAAAATGCTAATTCAAAGCCAAAAACCACTCTCATCACTTAAATAATAAGATTTCATGTAAGAATCTTTTATTTACATCTGTCCATAACTTTATTTGTTCAACAAAACATATTTAACACCAGCTATGCATCAAGCAGAGGTTTAACAATCCAAAAAGATCACACTACTTTACACCATTTTGTTAACAGTGGGAGGTGGCAGGCACTACAGAAAAATAGACACATATTTGGCAGGAGACTGTTGGACCCAGAAAAAAGGCAAGAAGGAGGTGGGAGGCACACAATATGAAAGGATCTTGCTATACTTTATAAGGTGGTCAGGAAAGGCTTTGCTCATTGGAGGCTGTGGGAGCAGAGACTGCAGGAGAGGTACCAGAACAGAGAGTAGCATGTGCAAACACATGCTCAACCCTCGAGGAGCCTCCAGGAGCTCAGCTGAGCCTGAATGAGAAGAGAGAAGGGAGTAGATGCACTTTTACAATAAACCCGCTGTTGACCCCAGAGTACCTCTACAGGCTACTTTACTTTCTTCCTCTCAATACTTCGTGATGAGCTATGTCTGTCACCACCCCTTTCAACGATTCCCCATTAAAACCCCAGCAGATCCATTTTTTCTTTCTACCACATATGCTTCATTCCCTGTACCTACTTCTTTTAATGCCAAAAGAGCATGCTCTTGGAGCAAGACTATTCATACATCTTTGACTCTGAGTGACCTTAGAGCAAATTATTCAAATGAAAATCAGAGAGTTGACTAAGCTGATGTAAAAAACAAGAGCAACTGCTCATGAATGTGATTTCTCAGCTACCAGCAGAATGTTCACATAAACACTCAAACAGCCGTTAAACTGGGAGTAGGAGTTGGTTTTCACTCACCTAATGAGCATCCTGCAGACAGGGTTATTAAGGTGAGGATTGGTGGGGCGGCTTTTTGCAGGGATGCCAAATTCTTGGCAAGAAGACTGTGCTTCCTGCCCTCCTTAGGACTCAGAGAATGAATGCCAGACATACTTGGCATCTTTGTTATCAGCGTTTGATCCGTTGTTGCTCATCAAACATCCAGACTCCTGCTCAACCCAGGGACACAGCTATGAGCTAGAAATCAAGGATGTTTTCTTAGTTCTTCATTTGGAAACCAAAACTCCTCTCAGGTTGAGTTGGTATCTCTGTCCTAACAGCTGCTGGCTATCTCCAGGGTAATGTTTTCGCAATGAACTATTGGTGTTTGTTTCTTCATTGTACATAGTCTTCATGGGACTTATCAAAAAAGTGCAAATTTTTGAATTTGAAAGTGTATTATTTTAAAGTGTGAGTTATCAAAAAAAAAAAAAACAGATACTGTATTAGAATGTGGTGCAGCTGCACTCCCTGAGGTGAAGACACAGCTATCATTTTGGTCAACTGGTTCATTTCTCCTGGACAAGTAGTTTCAGCTGGAGTGTTACAAAAAACCAAAATTCCCTTCAAAGGATGGGCATGTGTGCTATGACACCAACCACATGCAAATGGATAACCAGTGATCTAAAGGAGAAAAGTCATAAATGTTGGGTATGTCAATCACAAGGACATTTTTTAGTGTGCCGTGCACTAGGGCTTTAGGTAGAGCCTAAGTCCCTGCAGCTGATGCCACTCACTTGTCCTGCAACTGTGTACAATCCCATCACTTCTATGTCTTGTATAGCATTAGAGCTGTAAGAAATTGGTTTTTTTTTAGACTTCTCAGAAATGCCCTCTGAAGAATTTCTAGTAAGCTTCTCTGTACTTGAAGTTGTGGAAGTCTTCCTAGTATCCAGAGAAAGGGGCCTTCTGGATTTCAGTGCTATGTAGTGTACATACCTTATTTTGTTTCATAAGTAGCATTTGTTCTATAATTCTTATAGTTCCCTTTCAATAATTTTTATTTTGATTCATTTTTAAAGTTTTTAATTGAAATAGAATTGCATCATTCCCCCCCCCAATCCTTCCTGCAGCCCCCTTTTGGTTACCTTCTCTTGAATTACCTTTGCAGGTCCTCATACTCTCAAGTTTATCTCTTCTTTGATTGTATTTGTTACCTTCATATATGTATGCATGTGTAAACTGGAGACTGTGCTTTCGTTTCCCAAATGCCAAGACCTAAATAATCACACAGAAACTATATTAATTGCCACACTGTTTGCTCAATGTCACAGGTGTATTTCTAAGTAGCTCTAACATGTTAAATTAACCCATTTCTATTAATCTATATATCGCCACGAGTCTTTGGCTTACTGGTAAGGTTTTGGCATCTTTCTCCTTTGACAGTTACATGGCATCCTCTAGACTCTTGCCTACTCTCCTCTCTGTCTCTGTTCAGATTTTCTGCCTGACTTTACTCTGCTAAGCCATTGGACAAAACAGCTTTATTCACCAACCAATAAAAAAACAACATATATACAGAAGGATATCCTGCATCATGAATGTACATAAATATATACAAATAAAACTTATAGAATCCATTTTTGTTATTTGTGTATATATGATGTCAAGGCTGACCAATCTGCATTGAACAATCAATTAGGAGGTGGGGGTTATTCCTGGAAGAGGCTGCTTCTCCTCCAAGCAGTCAATAAGTGGCTATTGTACTTTGTCTTGGGGTGGTACCCAGAAATTTGCCACCTGGTTGTATGCTTAGAATTTTAAAATGAATCTGCAGACCACTGCATCTGTTTCAAGCAGTTGCTGGATCAAGGCTCTATAATGACAGATAGGGTGCTCACTAATCTGATTATAAGGGAAAAACAGTTGAACTGTCTTTTTGGAGCCCATTCTCTGTGGAGGGATACCTTGCTCGGCCTTGATACAGCGGGGAGAGCTTGGTCCTGCCTCAACTTGGTATGCAGACTCTACTAACTCCCCACGGGAGGCCTTATCCTCTCTGAGGAAAGGATGGGTGTTGGGATCCAGGGAGGTGAAGGAGGTGAGAAAGGGGATTGGTATGTAAAGTAAAATAAATAAAAATAAATAAATAAATAAATAAATAGTCTGTTTGGTCAGATTGAAACTTTCAAAGAGTTTTCCAATTAGTCATTTTTCCCTACTAGGTGAGGGCTACAAAGGCATGAATGAAATGTGTAGTAAGTCATTTATGCAGAAACCTTTAAGCACAAATTTGTAAAAGATACAGTTTGAACTTTATGCACTGGTACACCAGGATCCCCTTAGAGTCAGGCAGACTGCTCCATTAATTAGAAACCCCGGCCAACAAATGGATGGCTCTAGAAAACATATTGAGTGAGGTAACCCAGACCCAGAAAGACAAATATCATATTACTCACCCGTAAGTGGCTTTTAGACAGAAAGCAAAGAAAACAAGCCTACAATTCACAATTCCAGAGACCTAGACAACAAAGAGGACCCTAAGAAAGATATACGTGGATCTAATCTACATGGGATGTAGGAAAAGACAAGATTGGGAGCATGGGGACCTTGGGAGAGGGTAGAAAGGGAGGGGAGGAAGGGAGGAAAGCAGAGAAAAATGTAGAGCTCAATAAAATCAATTAAGAAAAAAAAGAAAGACAGAAACCCAGCCCAACTTTACATATGGTCTTCATGGTCCATCACCGATTTAACTAGAACAAAGTAAATACTTTATGGTGTATTTTGAAGAAGCTAAACATAATTTCTGATTCAGTGGGATTTACTATCTTTCCTGTGAGGTCACATTTTCTTGTACTGTTTTAAACAAGAATAGTCAAAAAAAAAAAGAACAAATGGATTAGACAGCAAACTAGTACGTGTGTGTAGGGCTTAAAAGGCCTGTGATTTCCATAGAGATAAAATGTGTGTGTGTGTGTGTGTGTGTGTGTGTGTGAAAAAAATATATATATATATTAGATTGTTTATATGTGAGACTCTTTTCGTGTCCTAGGTGTCTGTCCAAATGGCCAACACACTCTTATTTATGGTCTATCAGAAATATATCAGTATTTTGACCCACTTGCCTATTGAAGTGTTTTTTATGTCTTCAAACAAGTCTTGTGGAATGTTGCTTATTTTAAATAGTTCATGATATCAGCATGTCAGAGGCTTAAAATCACAGTTAAGAGTCTTTTTAACGAGGCTCAATAGGGCATGTATCCAAGCAAAATTTTACTGTCTTTAATCTTGAGCTTTATAGTCAGGGTTCACCATATCTATTTAATGTGAGGGAATGTGAGCTGGCGATACTTTATTCCATATGTTATATATTTATGAGACCTGCTTATCCAGAACTCACAGGCCAATTATTACTCTAGCCGGAGACCTTGATTCTCCATTCGTGTTTTCTCCTCGTGAACAGCTGCAAACCACAAGTGAAGTTTCTAATGTTAGACAAGGTGTATCCATTAGTTCCACTAAAAAGCTCTAACCACCGGAGTTCATTGATTTTTAGTTTCATATATCATTAATGAGGAGATTAGATACTTGTTTAGGAAACAAAGCCAGCTTAAGTGGCGCTTGTTCCTACGGCATGGACAGTTGAAGGCCTCGGTGAACGCTCTCACAGGTCACACCGTAAGCAAGCCTAAAGCAGAACATGTATGCAATGTCGATAATTACATTACGACAATTGTTTCAACGCCATTCAAAATTAATAAGGACAGTAAGAGCAAAAATATTTCTAATTTTTCTCTTAACTGGGTATATATCTTCTAGGGGGTTTACTATTAATTTTCCTTAAGGGGCTAGCAAAATACCAAGTCCAGTTCTCAAGTGAAAGCAAAATGCATCTTGCTCACAGGATGGTGTTGACTGTGAAGCCAAAGAATACTTTAAGGAATAACAGGAGTAGACCCAAGCAATGTTTCTCTGTATCAACGAAAAGGGAATTTATAAAACCATAAAAATCATTCACTGCTCAGGACAGCCTTTAGGTAAATGAAAAGTTATCAAATAACTGTGAGCGGTTATAAGACTTCATTATCAGGGAACGAAACAAAGTGGGAAGGGAATGAAGAGCAGCAAGCAGCATTGCCTGGATGAGTATGCATCGTGCACCAAGTGGGGGAAGCAACATGTCACTTAAAATAGGATGGAGGAGAGAGAGAGAGAGAGAGAGAGAGAGAGAGAGAGAGAGAGAGAGAGAGAGAGAGAGAGAGAGAGAGAGAAAGAGAGAGAGAGAGAGATTAGCACTTTGTGCATGTGGAGCCCTTTGCCTGTGGTAAACAAAGCATCCTCTAAGAGATGGAGAGATGGGTTGCAGGCCCTTAGGTAATCCTGCCAGAATGGGAAGAGAAGCTCAATTGGCTTCTAACTCTGCTTCAAAGAGCAGAAAGTTTTCTGCTTTGGGGAAGGAGAGGGAGCATGGTGACAGGGACTTATGACGGCTGCAGAGGGCATATATGAGGAAACGTAGGATTACCCAGTGAGGGATAATGTAAGTGTCACCCTTCTGTTTCCTTTACACAGTGCATGAAACCTTTAGCAATTAAGTGATTGGTCCCCTCTAATACTGAGGCAATTATTCACAATTTCTGAGCACAAAATGCCTTTATTGTAATAATCTATAGGGCTCTAAAATGGGCCATCTAAACGGGCTTGTTCAGATACCATAACAGCAAGATAAAGATGTGATTTGAAATGAAACAGAAGAGCGATTCTCAGCCTGGGGAAATATATACAATAACTACAGGGAGAGGGACTCTTCCCCCATATAATGAGCTTTGAAAAGAAAAAGTAAAAATCACTAAGAATTACATGAAAATCCTCAAAGAAAATCAGAAGCTTGTTGAGATATAGTTGAGGAAAATAAAAAATAAATAAACCTGAATGCTGACAAGCATATTTTAGAACATTGACTTCTCTAATAATTTTCTTATTGTTTATTATTAATTGGGCATTAATGGAAATTGGTGAGGTATATGAATATTCTCTCAGAATTTTTAAGCTATTCAGAAACTTAGTCAAATAATTTCACCTGTTTTAATGTATTTTAATAAAAACACTACAACTGTTTCCAATATGTAGAACAAGGTCTGGGAAATTCTGAATATTCTATCAAAAAATAAGTTATGACATTGATATTGTTATTTCCAGACATTAACATCATATGAATCTGGAGACATAGGAAAGTGTTTGGGATACAGTCTACCTGCAAATCCTGAAGAAAACATTTATTATATTGTAAACATAATTGTGGAAAATATACAGAGAACACAAAAAAAATGAAATGTTTCAATGTCTCAACAATGAGAGCAACACTGCAGAATTATTGGTAACTGATTTTGCTGAGTTCTCTACAAGGACAGTATCTTACTTCTTAATTTTAGGGATCGATTTAAGCTTTTCTGCCTATTGACGCAGCCAAGGAAGCATCACAGAAGGCACGCATTTCCCTGAGGTCATGTCTAAGTCAGAGTCTCCCAAGGAGCAGCAACAGCCGCAGAAGCTCTCCCTTGCAGGGCTGAGCTTCCAAACAACCGACGAGAATCTGAGGAACTATTTTGAGCAATGGGGAACACTCACGGACTATGTGGTAAAGAGAGATCCAAACACCAAGCGATACTGGGGGCTTTGAGTTTCTTACACACGCCACTGTGGAGGAAGTGGATGACCCTATCAATGCAAGACCCTATTAGGTGAGTGGAAGAGTTGTGGAACCCAAGAGAGCTGTGTCAAAAGAGGACTCTCAGAGACCAGGTGATCACTTAACTGTGGAAAAGATTTTTGTTGGTGGAATCAAAGAAGACACTGAAGAACACCACCTGAGAGACTATTTTGAGAAGGATGGGGAAAATTGAAGTTCTTAAATCATGACTGCCAGAGGCAGTGGAAAAAAGAGAGCTTTTGCTTTTGTCACCTTTGATGACCATGACTGTAGACAAGCTTGTCATTCAGAAACACCATACTGTGAATGGCCCCAACTGCAAAGTAAGCAAAGTCCTATTCTGTAGAGGACTGTGTTCTGTTCTGGGGACCCACAAATAACTCCTGTTCAGGTGATCTGACGTCATCTCCTTGCCTCCACAGGCAGTAGGCACATACATGGAACACAGACATCCACTTCTGCAAAACACCTCCACACACACAAATAATTATAATAAAATATTTTTTCATATAATTTAAAAAAGAAAAGCCCTATCCAAGCAGGAGATGGCTAGTGCTTCATTCAGCCAAAGAGGTCGAAGCGATTCTGAAAATTTTGGTGTTGGTCGTGGAGGCGGTTTTGGTGGCATGGACAATTTTGGTCGAGGGCCAAACTTCAGTGGTCATAGTGGCTTCGGTGGCAGCCGTGGTGGTGGTGGATACGGTGGCAGTGGGATGGCTGTTATGGATTCGGTAATGATGGAGGCAGTTTTGGAGGGGAAAGCTACAATGATTTCAGCGATTACAACAATCAGTCTTCAGATTTTGGACCAATGAAAGGGGGAAACTTTGGAGGCAGAAGCTCTGGCCCGTAGGGTGACAGAGGGCAGTCCTTTGCTAAACCACGAAATCAAGGTGGCTATGGTGGCGCCAGCAGCAGCAGCAGCTATGGCAGTGGCAGGGGGTTCTAATTACAGCCAGGAAACAAAGCTTAAGAGAAGAAGAGGAGAGCCAGAGAAGTCACAGGGAAGCTACAGGTTAAGACAGATTGTGAACTCAGCCAGTCAAGCACAGTGGTGGCAGGGCCTGGCTGCTACAGAGAAGACATGTTTTACACAATACTCATATGTATGGGCAGAACAACTCCAGGACTGTCTTTGTGACTAACTGTTTAACAGATTATTTTAGTTTCTGTTCTGTGGATAGTATAAAGCATTCCAAAAGAAAAGGGGGTGGGGGGTTTACTGTAGACCTTTGATCACCCATGCTGTTGATTGCTAAATGTAATAGTCTGATCATGATGCTAAATAAGTGTTTTTTTTTTTCTTTTTCTTCTTTTTCCTTTTTAAATATGCTATGTAAAGTTCATCTACTCTGAAGTCATCTTGGTAAACTTCCCCAACAGCATGAAGTTAGAATTCCTTCAGGGTGATGCCAAGTTCCATTTGGAATTTATTTATAATTGCTTGGGTGTAGCAGCCATTTTCTTCCAAAGCCCTAGTGGAGTTAAACTGTCAGTTATTACTGGGACTTTAATGAGTTTCACCATAAAAAGGGTCATCATCCAAGAAAGGTCACAATTTGGTTATAAAATGGTTCTTGGCATACCCTATGCAATATCAAAATTGAATAACGGTATCAGATAAAATAACAGATGGGAATGAAGTTTGTGTATCATCCATTATCATGGTGTAATCAATAAACAAATTTAATTCTCTTTAAAAATAGATATCAAAATAGATATCTAAGGCATGCACAAATCCTTTGAGGTGTGTTTAACCTTTTAACACTGTAACATGAAGTTGATGTCTACTGAGTTCAAACTCAAGGACCATGCCATCAAGCTACAAACACACACACACACACACACACACACACACACACACCAAAATTCTCCTTCATGTTTTAAATAAGTTTAAACTTATTGTCCTGGGCCTTATTCTTTTGTAATATTTTTTAATTAAACCTATAATGTGCTTTGCTTAATGATTTTGATAGTTAATCATGCTTACTTATTGAAAATATATTTTTTCATACAATTTTTTCTGACAGCAGTTTGGCTCCCCCAGCTTCTCCCACCTCCTCTTCACAAACCCAAATGCACACCCTTTATTCCTCTCTCTAATTAGAAAACAAGTGGGCAACAATAATAAAAAAAATCAAAATAGCAACAGAATCGGACAAAACAAACAGATGTGGGGGGGAAGCAAAGGTACAGGAAACACACTCAGATGAAAAGACATACACTCTCATGTACAGAAATCTCACAAAAACCCAAAATCAGAAGCCATAATAGAAACAAAAACCTGTAAGGTTAAAGAAAGGGGGGGACCATTATGAGAAAAATTCCTCCAAAAAATACCAATGAGTCCATCTTGTGTTGGCCACCTACTGCTGGCATTGGGCCTGTTGGGCCTCATTCTTAACCATTAGTGAGCACAAGGCTGCATCCAAATGTGAATCCGTATGATAAGCACTGTTTTTAAATCTCAAAATTCTTCTCGAATTTGAACTTTTAATTCAACTAAAACACGTAAAACCAGGCTCTTATTCATGCTAAGATGCCCCCTACTAATAATAAGTTATACCCTGACCGACAGAGTCTTATGTCAAAAATCTTCAAAGGTAGAATATCAAACGCCCTTTACATTAATTCCCTGCTTGTCCCAGAGACCATTTTCAAGGCACACGGTAAGTAGCTCGGGAGTACACTTTTCCTTCCATACCAAGAGATTGCAAAGTTCAATCCACGTTTGGATTATAGTGAATTACTATACCAGCGCTGGACAAAAAAGGATGGTTGGGTGTTGAGAGACACTACAAACTGCTATTTTTAACTATAGCTTATGGGCTTGGCTGAAGGAGATTCACATTCTCTGTACTATCTAAATGTCAAAGCCCCAAGATGTGATCTGGTGTTAACTGACTGCACAACTCAGAGCAAATCAACCATTGGGACTCCCTGCTTCCAAATAGCGTGGTTGATGAGAGGTAGGGCTAACCAGAAAGTCAATACTGTTTAATCTTCAAGCAGTGCAAAAGTGCCCTTAATTTTGCTCTCATTTCCCGCTTTCTCCTTATTCAGCTAACAACATTTTGGAAGATAACTCGGGAATATTATCTTTTGTATGCCCAAAGGGCATGATAATAATAATAATAATAATAATAATATTAATAATAATAATAATGTCCCTCTCTACTGAGACTTGACCTCTAATATTTTCCTAAGCAAGACCTTGAGAGGAGTAGAAAATTGAGAGGGTGAAGGGGAAAATCTTCAGAAGCAGCATGCCTCTAAATTGATACCATGTAAACCTCTCTGCATATTGGGGAACCACTGCTGGGGGTAAATGAAAAGAATTCACTGGGGCATCTAATCCTATTCCTGGAACATTTAAACTGTTTAAATGCACTGGTGAGCAAACAAACTTCAAAGTGATCATTACACCCCAGACACTGTTGCTTGTGTGGCTGAAATCTTTATAAGATTAGCCCCCCACAGGGAGAGAAGTTCAACGCGGCCAGAACCACTTTGAAACTGTCAGGAGGATACCCATTCACAGGCTGAGGAGCAGGGCAAGCATGGCCCTGCCCCCACTCAGGAGCAACTGAGGGAGCTTCAGTCTCCAGTCTTTGTAGTAAGTCCTCATTTCTCTTGCTTTTGCAACCGTTCGCACTCTGCAAACACTGGATGGCATGGAATTCAAAGTCCTTAAACACTTTGCAAATGTCTACTTCTGTCAGCATGGTCTCTGACAAAGGTTTAAATGCTCTGTAGCACATATAACATGCCGTAGAAAAGTATTACTAAAATAATTTGGTGGTTACTATTTTGTTTCACACACAACAAACAAACACACACACACACATACACGGAGCAAATGTACAAGGCTATTATGGTTAGATACTACTTCTTCCCTATCAGATTCTAGGTTCTTTTCCTCAAGTGAATCAGGCCCCATAAGTTTTCCCCTTTCTTTATGCCAGCTCCTACATTTATAATAAAAACATAGTATTTCTTTATTTGACCAGTATATAAACACAAACTTTGGTTATTGCTCAACTAGGAAAGTGATTTTTAGTTATGCAGGTGGTCTAAAAATAACACAGTCAGTTCATTCGCTCAACATTGATTTGCAAACTCATTACTGAAAAGGCACTTGTCTGATTGGAAGTCTCATTGGAAGCTGGAGAACAGGCTCCCTAGATGAGGTGAGCAAAGGAGGAAGGAGAAACAGAAAGATGGCAATGGACGATCAGTTCTGCCCCATGTCCTTTTAATACAGCCAACGCAGCCTAGTAGTTTCCCCAAAGGTGCATTATATCATTGTTCTAGGGATGTACTTATGTCAGGTCAAGTAGAAGTACAGGGAAGCTCATTGTGAAAGTATAGAGAGCACTCATTTTCTCTCTCTCTCTCTGTCTCATTTTCTCTCTCTGTCTCTCTCTGTCTCTTTCTGTTTCTCTGTCTCCCTCTCTCTCTTTCTCCCACTGCCCCCACACACACACTACAAGAATAATAATTTATTCTGGGTATAGAATAAAAGCATTAGACTATTCATGAACACTGACTTGATGTGGTTGTTGTCTCATAATTCCCTGGGAGTCATAAACCCAATCAGATCTTTCTCAACTTGGGTGTTAAACACAAGAGCTGCAGCCATGGCCCAATACACTCAAGTGTTGAAAACTCACTGCACTGGAAACACAGTTCCCTCTCACGTCTAACTTGTTATGATTCTAATTTTCGTGCCCTTTATCTCCATCCTGAATCCGTTTTTACTGTTGATTCTATCTTTTCTTAGGTAAACTTATTTGTCGGGTATAAAATGGATATCAAAATAGAGAACATCCATTATCGGCATTGTTTTAGGGAAGCTCCCTTGCCTCCTGTTCCTGGAAGAGTCTGCCCTTTGTTTCATGGCGATTAATATTTGCCCAGCTGGCAGAAAGTTTTACACAAATGAACCGGTGTAATAGGGTGTTAACCTGTAATAAGGGTTTGTCACACCGCAGTCACACGACAGGAGATCTGCCATTGATTTTTCAGTAAATATGGCAAATGGTGAAAGACACAGTGTGTGTCCCAGAGCACTAAATTTTTCAGTGGCCATTCATCTTTTCTGCTGCCTTCAATTCTGCTGTCTTCAGGTGATATTTAATAAAATAGCCTCTCTCCTCAGTGTGTGAGCGAGCGTCACTGGCATGGTGAATGGAGCCTTTACTGGCCTTGGCACCTGCTTTGCTGCACCTGAATTGATAAAGCCCACCTTCCTTCTTTGGTAAAACACAAAAAGTAATCCGTGTAGGAAAAGAAAGGTTCTATCATATGATTAAAACAAAGCCTTCCTAAAATCATTTTAGATCCTTACAGGCCGGATGACAAGCTTTTAGTGTCCGTTGTGACGAGTATTAGAAATATCTTCTTCCTTTCAAGGCAGCCTTAAAGTGTTGCTTTGGAAAGTCGGGTGCTATTGTTTAGTACTCTTCATCCAACATAAGAGAAATTGTCTCTCTCTCTAACGTGACACTTGGCGGAGTCGGATAAGGTGTGGTCACTGTGAAGAGAGTGACTGACTACTCCCTGCACAGGCAATGCCATTTGCCTCAGTCACCCAGGCGCAGGAAGTTGGCTTTGTCAGCAAGGGGATGGGTAGGCCTATTGTAGAAGGCCACAGAGAAGCCACACAGCTGAGCTTAGTGCAGAAAGGTTTTTCTTCCAAACAGCATGACTTGTCCTTCAAGGTAGTTAGCAGATTTTCTAGGAAAACAGAGCTTCCGAAATTTGGAATACAAAGAGTCTCTTATTTACCCTGTGCTATGGGCATCGTGCGTGAAGTGTATAAAGATGGGAGAAATAACAAGTCAATCAGAACTGTTTCTTGTCCTCGGAAAATGCACAGTCTATTAAAGAAACTCAGATGTATGAGCACTGACTGGTAACACACAAATAAGCTTTAGAAGTCTGTGTTGATAATGCTCCAAGACCAAACTAAACCAACTTCTGTGTAGCAATGTGCCTTCATGAGAAAGAGGGATATTTAACTGCTGTCCATACCCGATCTTTTCTAGATCGTGACAGATGATTTTTGACCCTTCAGAGGGTGGTTGTTTTAGAGTTTAGCCACAGACAGGACTCTTCTTTCCTTGTTACCAGGTTCCATCTTGATTTGCACACACCCTCCCGCCATGGAAAGCAGATAGGAAGTTACAAAACCACAGTCATTTGCTGGCTCTTTCTTAAATGACTCCAGGTCAAAACATGAAACCATATTGGCTCACTGTTGCCTTAAGTACAGATTCTAAAAATCAACTTTCAGGTAACATGAAAGGCCTGCATTTCCAGTTTACTGTCTCTCTTTTGATTTTAACTAAATATATAGCTAGTCTATCCATGCATTCAGCTAGTATGCAGATACTTATTAACACAGCGTGTGTTTAATATTTATCCAGGAACTCATTGGCCATGCTTGTGCTCTCAGCCTGGAAAGAAGTTATGCTCCATTTGTTTAAAAGCTACTTAGGGTAACTCCAATTAAACTCTTTATCAAGTATCCTTAGTGACAATTAGCTGTAGCCACAGTCCTTCTTTGACATACCCTCCCACCCCTTTCAATACTTAAACCTTCCTGCGTGTTCCCCCTTTCCCTTTCATGTCACCATGTCTTTCAAAGGTGACACTATTCTCCCCACAGCCATAGCTTGCCAAACAAAAAGCCCAGAGGTAGTTTTAAAAGCCCCCAAACAATACAAGCTATTGCTATTGTGCTTCCATAAAAACTCGGCTCTATTCCTGAAGATACCACCACACACCTTGATCCCTAGACATGGAGAAATCAAAGTGTGAGCTTCCATCTTGTTTCCTAGTTTTTCATAGTACCTGAAGATGCTGTAGGAGATTTTAGGGGAGGAAAGTCATCAACATTCTCAGCAAACTGTGAATCGTATAATGGCTGGCAATATATGCAATATATGGGCACAATAACGGCACAAATGTTATAGGGAAACCAATCACTTTCTGACTGGATTTAAAGAGGAAGCACATGCCTTGTATTATAATCCGGTCAGGAATTGATGATTAAAGAGCTTATAGGCTCCAGGGATGAGGGTCTACTACTATTTTACTAAATATACATAATATCAAACTGCCCTCTAAACTTATAGCCCTATACTCAGAGATCAGTGCCTCATTAGAGAAGCTTCTCTGAAAAGATGGTGATTAATGCAGAAATTCAGAACTGATCAAAGAGTAGAGAATGAGTGTCACTGAACTGCTCAGCCACATGTCTATATCACGTTCCCTCCCCCCATGTCCCAGGGACCATTGTAGAAGAGATAGAAAGACTGTAAGAGGCAGAGGTCAGGGAGGAAAAGAATAAAGTAGTGTTTTCTAGACAGCAGTCATGGCTCTCTACAAGGAGGCTGGAGAGGCTCATGAGGCCCAACCCCTGACTGAGGGGCTATTGACAGTTGGTAGCTTCTGGGGGAGGGTTTATCAGGTTTTAATGGTATGGCTCCTGGTTGGTTGACTATGATTCCGTTCATAGCACCACATGCTACAGCACTAATTTTGGGAGAGATAGAAAGTGGGGTATGGATCTGGGAGAAGTCAGGAGGACGATTAGGCCCTGATGAGAGAGCTGGTCCTGATGGCATGGGCCTAGGAAAGCTGGCTCTGCCCCTGTCCTTGGTGGGGAAGGTGGTCCAAAGTCCCAAACCAACCAGCTCACCTACCACCCAGACCCACATCCCGGACTTTGGGTTGGCCTACCCTAACAGCCACCCCATCTATGACCTGCTAAAGCCCGCAAAAGAATAGATCCTGTGGAACAATAACCACAGGATCTTCATGACCCGGGCCAACAACAGGATGACTGAGAAGAGTTCCAGTGAGGGCCCAATGATAATGGTACCAGACACAAGAGCCCTTGAAGCAGACCAATGGCTCATTGCAATGACCATTTTGTGTGTGAGGCTGATTGAACAAAAGAGGCATTCTGCATGACACATTGCCACTCCCAATGCCTCTAAGATGAATGAAGAGGTATTGGAAAGACAGAGGAACAAAATGGATTTTTTGTTTGTTTGTTTGTTTCTTTTTTTGTCTTAGGGTGAATATGGAGGGACTAGGAGGTGAGAGAAATTAGGGTGCATATTGTGAAATCTCCAAAGAATTAATAGAATTATGTTTAAAATAAAATAATAATAATAATGCTGCTATCCAAATATGGCATTCCATTGTGTGTGTGTGTGTGTGTGTGTGTGTGTGTGTGTGTGTGTGTGTGTGTGTGCATGCTATGGATACTGTATGTGTTCATTAGAGTGTGTAGACATGTGTGCATCTGTGTACCTATGTGCACTTCTGTGTGGAAACCAGATGCTGACGCCAGGCGTTCCTCTCACTATTTTTCTGAAATAGAATCATTATGCACCACTGTGCTCAGCTCTTACATGAGTCTGGGAATCTGAACTCAGGTCTCTAAATTTGTGTGGCAGGACCTTACCAACAGTTTTTCTTTTCTTAATATTTGTATATAGCAATAATTGGAGACTGTTTCTTCATCACTTTGTTTAACCACTTCTGTCACAGAAGATAATATTTTCTCTTTTCAATACCTGACGTTTCAACCATGGTAGCCAACTGTTGTCTCTACAAAGCCACTGGTTTCTGACACCCTTTCAGAGTGTAGTATGTTTAAGTGTGCATCACACACGAGTGTATTTTGAAGAGACTGGCTGTTTTGTTGACTGGTGGCCTACATCAGTTTCCAGAATACCTGCTTCTGATAGCTTTGCACTTCCAAGAAATTAAAACGGGGTATCTTCATTTCAAACTGATCCAAGTGAGGAAGAGAACAATCTCCAAGGAATTGTCCCGTCGGCATTTATGACCAGATCCTGTGAATTTCCTGTGGCACCTGCAGCTCTCCCTGTCAACAACTTGGAGTGACAACGTTGGGCTCCTCAATGGACACCTTGGAAATTGGGTTTTAAATCCTTTGGGAAAGCTCCTGCAACCATAGGAAAGCCAGAAGAGCCTCTTCCTGACCTCCTTGTCTCAGTCCTTCATTTTCCTGGAAGTATATGAGACTAACTTTCCTGTGGTTTTTTCATAGTCGACTTGCCACCTTTCTCTCTCACATTTTCCAGTAGCACCCTAAATACACACACATCATAAACATACACACACACATATACACACACACACCATGCACACACACACATATACACCGCACACAGAGATATACACACATACACACACATACAAACAACACTACATAGAAATGTACCCCCCCACACACACACACACAATCAGATAAGCTACATCCCTAACCTTGTAAATACCACTCTTCAAGGATCACATTGATCAGTTCCACCCATTCTCTACTTTAGTCTGGTAAATATGTTTCTTGTGAAAACAGTTTGGTTTTCACACCATTTGGACTTTAACTTTGGTTAGAGAGGGAAGACTGAAAATCTAAAATACCCTGTTCTCCATTTCTTCTTAATGCCCAACTGCTGGCATGATTTACTGATCCCATAACTATTTTTAAACTCATGAACTTCACTTGTCTTATTTAATCGAGTGAATGGTTTGCCTTTGCAAAAGTTAATGAAGAAAAAGTACATAGGTGCTGATTTTAGCTACCAAAAAAATACAGAGAGATCGAGAGAAGGGAAGAAGGAGGGAGGGAGGGAAGGAAGAAGGGAAGGAGAGTTAGAGAGAAGGAGGGATGCATGCTTTAAAACAAGCATCCTTTCTCATCTTGTGATTTTCAGAGTTAACATGGCTCTTCTTGCTAAATTAGGGAAAACCAAGAAGAAGAGTTCAACCCTAAGGGTAGAAAATGTCTACATTCAGTAAGAATACGTAGGATTTTTCTTTAAGAGTCATTGTAGCTCTAAAAGGGGTTTTATCTCAGGATTTTTGATACCCCAAGGACTAAGCATAGACGACATACACAAGAGCTGCCAATTACCTGGTGAACTGAGCAGCTAGTTATCTGCTAAATTCAATCAAAACATTTCAGTTTCAAACGTGTGCTTCCTCTCAATAGCAAGTCATTTTGTCTGAAATATCTGGCTAATATATTTAGTTCAGGTCTTCATTCTGCTAGTGTAGACAAAGATTGGATGTCATATTTAGATTGACTTCCCAGATCTAGGAAGATGTTGGAGAATACTGTTAAACCAAAGCTTTTTAAACTTTCTCTATTCATGAGTTCTGAATTTAAGATTTAATTTTTAAAACTCTCTCCCTTCCTCCCTCCCTCCCTCCCTCCCTTCCCCCTCCGTCCCTCTCTTTCTCTCTCTCTCTCTCTCTCTCTCTCTCTCTCTCTCTCTCTCTCTCTCTCTCTCTCTCTCTCATATGTGTGTGCGTGTGTGTGTGTGTGTGTGTGTGTGTGTGTGTGTGTGTGTTCACAGGGCTTGTCAGAGACTAATGCATAAAGCAAGCCAGCTGCATTTGGAAGGAAGTTCATAGTATCATTTTCTGCATTCCTCTTACTCTTACTAATAAAGTAAATAAATAAAAAGATGAAAGTAACTGTCTCCACTGCTGTGAAGTCAAGACCCAGCCACAACACCAGACCTCAGGTTATAGAGACAGCTGCCATCTACACTGAATTCGGGGTGAGAGAGAAGAACCCTGACAGAATGCACATGACCTTCCCATCTTTTCTTGAAAACACTGTTTCTTAAGGATTCCAGGTAATAATTTTCAGAACGTAGCATTAACCAAAGTTCTAGATGAAGGCCAGTTAGCTGTCCTGTAGTTCCAACACTGAGATGTGATATACTGTAGTTAAATCATAGTTGAAGTTTGGTTGTGAGTCAAGCCTTTAACAACTGAGCCATCTCTCAAGCCCACACAGTTGAATTTTGAACACACGTTCTGCCTTGGCAGGCACCATTGGAAGCAAGTCCAAGAGGAAACTCTTAATGTGTTACCTTCAAAGAAAGCATATGGATAGAATATTAGGGTGGAAGAACAATCAAGTTGGAATCAGCATACAAAAATGAAAGAAATAGATGCTACATCACAGCATAAAGTACATTGCAATGACTAGATTGCACATATGAAGAGAGGTAGACAAAATACTTACAAAACAGCACAGCTCATGTGTCAACCAATCACCACACTGGCCAGTCAAAATCAAAGGAGAGAAAGTCTACATATTTGTAAAGTGGGAAGAAAAAGTGTCCCTAAATACCCATGATATGATCAGATACTGTAAAAGGACCCGCGGCTGCATCCCACCACCAGGCTAGCTTTACCCGAAATAATTACATGGAAACTGTATTCATTTAAACACTGCCTGGCCCATTTTTTCTAGTCTCATATTGGCTAACTCTCACATCTTGACTAACCCATATCTGATAATCTATATGCCAGCATGAGGTCATAGCTTACCAGCATGAGTCTAGCCAGCGTCCGTCTTGGGAAGGGGAATCATGGTGTCTGCCTGACTCTGCTTCTTTCTCCCAGCATTCCATTCTGTCAACTCTGATTATCTAAGCTGCTGTCCTATCAAAGGCCAAGGCAGTCTCTTTATTTGACCAATGAAAGTAACACATAAACAGAAGACCCGCCTACATCAAGATACACAGAAACATTAGAACAATCAATTAAACACACAAGTAGAGCATTGCAAATAATCAGCAAGTTGCTATATACAAAAGTGAATAATTTTCCCACACATAAAGGAGTTAGGAAAAGCAAGGAAAGAAGACCCACTCCCAAGTTTGCTTTCCCAGAACCCATGCTGGGTAGCTCACACCTGTATTTCTAGCTCCAGGGCGTCTAAAGCCCTCTGCAGGCCTCCAGAGGTACCTGCATATAAATGTGCATACAGAGACACATGGAGACACACACACAAATACGTGTCTATAAAAACTATGTACAGTTTTCAATATTATTATTTTCTAAACTCACATTTTAAAAAACAATAGAAAAAAACTAAGGTAAGTAGGGGTTGAATATTCTAAAAAAATGTGTAATTTGTCTAGGAAAAACACTGCTAAAATTTTAGAAACTCTTGAGCTAGAGATCTGTTTTTGAATAAACAAATTAATAATGCATGAATTAAATTCTCTGTAAATTAACCTATAAATCAAATATAATTTCAGTATAATTATAACATGATTAATGAAGGGAATATCCATTAGAATAGTAATGAAAAACTGGAAGAGAGGGGCTGAAGTAAGAAGGTATTCACCCAAGATATAAAATCTATTTTAGGGCTGCAAAAGTTTAAACTTGTCCTTTTTTAGAAATAGATAGCAGACCAATTAAAGAACAGTTTAGATGCAGGAATAAATGCATTATTCAATATTAGTTTATAATTGATGTGGTATTGAAATCAGGGCACTGTGGGAAGAGGGAATATTTAATTAATGATGTTGGAATGTTTTGTTTATTGTTATAAAAAGCATAAATGAGGCTAAATGTATTTCTAACTTCAAAATAAAGTAAGTTTTTTTCCTCATTTTTTTATTAAAGATTTCTATCTCATCCCCTCCTCCCCCTTTCCTCCCCTCCCCTCCACCCATACTCCCACCCCCTCCCTCTCCAGGCCAAAGAGCCATCAGGGTTCCCTACACTATGCTAAGTCCAAGGTCCTCCCAACTCCCCCCAGGTCCAGGAAGGTGAGCATCCAAACTGACAAGGCTCCCACAGAGCCCGTCCATGCAGTAGAATCAAAGCCCATCGCCATTGTCCTTGGCTTCTCAGTCAGCCTCCACCATCAGCCACATTCAGAGAGTCCAGTTTGATCGCATGTTCCATCAGTCCCATTCCAACTGGTCTTGGTGATCTCCCGTTAGTTCTGTCCCACCGTCTCAGTGGTGAATGCACCCTTCCCGGTCCTGACTTTCTTGCTCATGTTCTCCCTCCTTCTGCTCCTCATCAGGACCTTGGGAGCTCAGTCAGTGCTCCAATGTGGGGCTCTGTTCTCTATCTCCATCCATCGCCAGATGAAGGTTCTCCCGGATGTATCTTCTCAAAATAAAGTAAGTTTTACATGAACCCATTATGCCAGAAAAAAATATGGAGACAATGCAAAAATTACTAGATTATATTAGTGATTTTTAAAAAATCCTTGCAGTGGTAGAAGTACATCCCTGAAGTTCCTTGTGTTAGAATCTAATCCCTAATGCAATAGGGTAGGGAGGAGAAAACATTACGAGTTAGCTGAATGCTGTACGTTATGATTATTAGGTGTAATCCCAGTGCTTGGGAGGCGGAGGCAGGAGAATTAGTATGAGTTCAAGATGAGCCTAGTCTACTTTAGGTGATAACTGACCATGCGGTTACTGGAGAGGGATTAGTTACGGTAGGAGAGGATTCTAGACGTGAGAAAGAGTTCACACCGCTTCCCCCTTGCTACTGTATGCTTTTGCCTTTATTCCTCCAAGGCATGACAGATCGCCCTTGCCACATGCGAGGATTTGGACACTGGACTCCTTATCCTCCAGAACTGGCAATCCAACAATATCTACTGATTCTAAATTACCCACTCTGAGGCATTTCACTTTACAACAACAACAAAAAAAGCCAAAATAGAGATGCCTTAAGCAGTTATAAATCTAAGAAAACATTTAAAATTGCTGTATTATTTCATGAAAATACAAATCTCAATGCATAGTCTGAACAAATTTAAAAAAATCATACAATCAGAGTGAACACTGAACAAAACAGAATCATCTTGAAAATTATAATAAAATTGTGTATATATATTAAAACTAGATGGTACTTTATAGATTAAATTCAGAAAGAGATTAAATTTAATAGTACTGCTGGGATACAAAAGAGACAAAAGTATTCATGAAAGGCCACTGTCAAAAATGATAATTTTCATCAATCCCTTTGAAGAAAGCAGGCAGCACTCATATGCTCTGAAATTGCAGGATAGCTTTGTTTCATCAGTTCAACTCTAGCAGGGATTTGAAAGTTGTTGCCTGAGAGAGTGGAAATCCTGTGGATGTGCTTGTTCCTTACTGCATCATCAAGAGGATGTAAGGCCCGCATGGGGCAGCATCCGGGCAGTCAGCATGCAGACGGAGAGCACATTCAGATACCAAGGCTTTCTGAACTCAACCTTTCAAGTCTATTCAGTGTATGGAGCTCATACAAGGCCAGAAAGTCCAAGAGCAAACATCTCAGAAACATGGAAAGGACAACCATGCACATGGGAGATAGCAAATAACTGTACCAAGGACCCAGTGACAAAGAGCATGAGTGTCATGTCATCTCCTAGCATCTGAGAAACACTAAGGGGTAGAGAAAGAGGGTCATATGGCGAACAGAAAAATCTTGGCCTCTGTGGTCTAGGAAAATTTTACATGTGAGGTAAGATGCTTTCAATAACACTGTGATCTTTTTTTCCCAGAAAACCATGTCCTGCTTGTTTGGAAACTATTGTAAATTGTGGAATTATTTCTTATTGGTTCACCGGCTCAGAAATAATCTTGTTTGCTGTTAGTTCTGAAGATGTTAAAGTTGAAGTCGAAAAGTCAGGTCCGTGTATGTCTTAGTCCACACTTCACTGTGTTATATAGTGCGGTTCATAGAGGGTCTCTTACAAATATGATTTTATTCAGAGAAATTCCAGAACCATTGCCAGATGCTAACATGGCTTTTTCCTTCAGAACCTAAAGAAAATGAAAGAATATGTTAAAAAAGAAAACAATATAATTACAAATAAATTTGTTTTAATATAAAAATTATTTTGTGGAACTTTTACATCTGATCATTAGTTTTTTATTTTTATTGTTTTTATTGAGCTATATATTTTTCACTCTTTTCCTTCCCCCTGAGTATTAGTTTTTAAATACTTAAAAAGAGATAATAGAAGTCATTGAGTTAAGTAAAAAGAAGATGTACCTGAGAAATTGAATACAATGGTGAAAAAAATATATTAGGCAGGGAAGGGGAGCAAAGTATAGGAAGAAATCAGTATGACAAAGGATGGTAAAGGAAATGCATTTGGGGGTGTGCAATTCTTTCTTGCTGTCACAGGGAAGAAGAAAACACAATAGGAAAATCTTGGAAGGAGACATTATGTCAATAAGTCTTCGATTTCACTATTCCTAAAATATTCTGCTTTTTCCAGCTATGATAACTCAGAAAAAGTGTTGAAGCATGACGTGATCTTGCTAATCATTGATTGCAACTATCTCAACATATGAGATATTAAAATGAGGGAGAAATGTGTATCTGACACTCTGTGAAATATCATGTATGATAAATAACCAGATCCAGAATCTTTATGGCGGCGGCAGCAGTTTCTACAAACGCACTGTGGAAGGACTGGAAACGGGTCAGCTTTAGCTTTCCAAACAGTACTGAGGGCCGGAAGACACAGGGATCATCTTGAGACTCTAAGACATTGAGATGCCACGAAATAAAGGAAGACCTCCTACAGGAAGCTCAGGAAATAGATTATGGTGGCCCAGAAAACCTTATTCAAAAGCCTTATTTCTCATAACCATTCATTGAATCAAAGAAAAAAATCAGAGTATAGATTAAGGTGATTACTAGCTTCACTAAATCAGAGTGTATCTATGAATGCATTAAAAATAAATTAAATATAAAGTAAATTATATTGCAACAGTTCTCATCTAACACTGGAAGTTACCCCTTAATAATTAATAATAACTTCATACTTTAGAGACTATCAGCACTACAGGAAACCTTGGGTGAAATAGAAAAGTAACCAGCCGTATCTGTGATCTTATTATACAAGGAAAATTGTTCAATATTACTTGTTTCATATTATTTTATACTTAAGATCATGGAATTAAAATATAACTTACAATCTCAATGTGCGTTGGCATTCAAATATAAACGAAAAAATAATATGTGCAGCTGGCTTACATTTTCAGATAAATATAAACAATATAAAATGCCAGATGAGTTGGTTGATCTTTTTCCTCTGGTTTTTTTTTTTTTTTTCAGTTTTCTGTGTCTCCTTTCTAAAAACAAACACACACACACACACACACGCACTTTTGTATAACATTCACCAGGGTGACTGTTGCAGACAGATCCTCAAATAAGTAGCAGCTCAAACAGAAGCTATGGATAGCTCATACGAGAGGTGTAGGTGGTTCCAATTTGGGAAGAAACGGTGGGGTGGAGTCTGAGGCAGAGAGCAATTTAGGACTCCAGTTGTCAGGATCCTGTCACTCAAGCGTGCCGTCTCCCACACTGCCTGGGAATGGGAGTGTGGCTCCGTGAAGAGTTTGTGAAGGTGGAGGATTCAGCCTGGAGGTGACCCACAAAATTTCCGCTCCAGTCCCATGGAGCAGAGTAGGTCCCATAGCCACAAAACTGCTAGGAAGAAAGAGCCACATGTATTCACGAGACCAGGAGAGACACTGTGGTGAAGCTGCTCACAGACGCTGTCCAGTCTTCCATTCGGGTCCTCAGATTTAAAATCACCTGTTTTCTCATATTCTCTTGCTAATCTCCCTGACCTAAGGGAAAAAAAATCCCATATCCTGTACAGGGTTGCATCTAACCAAGGATGGGGATTCCTAGGCTGGGCGAGTCACAGACCCTTCCAAGAGACCAGGGCCTTTGCTCAACACCATGAAACACAAGACCAAACTAATATTTAAAGATTAAAAAAACAAAAAAGTGAGATGCCTGCGCACTGAAAATGTGGCCGAAGTTCTGTGTATCCATGGCTGACAGAATCCTGTCCTCACCTTCATTTCTTAGCAAATTTGTTCAATGTCCCAAATCTTCTTGGTTGGGGTCCTATCTCTCATATCCACCCAGCAAAGCCCTTGAGTTATAAACCATCTTCCTAGTTAAATTAAGAGACTGGAATCAAGGAGTTAGAGGATTTTTAAATGAACGGTATTAAATACAAATGTGCTTTGGTCCATAGACATGGAACTCGGGTTAGAAAATTCCTGGAGGCTCTTGGTAGGACTCCTTCTGCACCTTCCGTTCCTCTTAGTGGTCTTGGTCTCCTGTGCTATAGGTATTGCCAGCAGAGCTGCGGCTCCCTGTGGAAGGAGACTTATACAGTTGAGGTAAGTGTGCTTTTACCTGATTGGCCCCATTTTGTTCCCGTGAAGAGAGGCTGACGGAAAGAACTAGACTTCTACTCGACTAGGACCTTTACTAAGAGTTCACGGTTTCTATGTACAAAGTTGTCTATTTCTCCTTCCAAGCCCCCTCTCAAAGTCACGCCTTGATTAATGAGCTTTCCACGTCTTTTAAACTCCTATCTGCTTTTCCTAGTACTTAAGTGGGAAATGAGCAGTGAACCAAACCGTATTTGTGACTTCGTACACAGTTTCCATGTTTTGAAGACTTTAACAAGATGCCTATCAGTAAGAAGCAATGCCCCTTTCCTTCTTCGCTTACTACCATTTTCTCTTACTTTTTTGCCCAGTGCTTCAATTAGCTTATTTGGTGACAGACAAGCAAATGAGAACTTAGTGCCATTCAGTTCTTGCAAATTTCATCCCTTTGCCTTTTGATTGACAGGTAGTTTGCGGTAATGCAAAGGCCTCCTAGAACCAGGTGCTTACGTTCATATCTGAGCATGGAACCATGCTAGCCATGGGACTTGGATAGTGACAACTGCTTCCTTCTGTGACACCTGGACAATGACATAGCCACAGGAATCACCTCAAGGAGCGTAGTGAGGATTACGTTATTGCAGCTAAATCTTAAATTGCAGGGAACCTTGAAGAGTAGAGAGCATTTGCCAAACTACAAGTATTTGTCAAATAAATCACAACATTAGCAAACATTGTTTGAGTTATTTTTATTTACACTATTATCCAATTTCTACTATTTTAACTCCCTTTTAACTAATACAAAGAAAACATAAAATGTATATGTATTTATGGGATACCAGCTAGTATTTCAATGCATGTACATATCGCTTAATGTTTAAATCAGCTTGACTATATCTCTCAGCTCAAATAGTCATCATTTTATGGCAAAACAATTAAAAACTCATTTTGTTTTCTGCAATGTTCCATGATTGTGCATGACCATCCAAGGCTGCATATACTAATTCCTGCTCTTGTCTAAGTAGAACTTTGCACCCATTAACAAACTGCATGCACTGCTTACTCCCCCAAAACCTGATCGCTCAAGTCTACTCTCAAGTTCTATGAAGTCCCTCTTTTCAGATTCCACATTTGATCCAAAGCATTTGGCATTTTTCCTACTAACCCTGGCTTGATTTCACGTCACATGGTTAACTTTGGTTCCATTTCTACTGGCAAAACTTATACACACACACACATATATATATGATAAAATAATAAAACAAAAATAGTAACTTTAAATATTGAAACAAAAATGATCACCTGTCAAATATCATGAAATTTACAGAATGAATTAACATAAAATAAAAGCAGAATTTCATGAATTGCAAATCAAAGATCAAACAACATAATTAATTGTAAAAGTGTAGAAATTATTTTTTTCAAGCCTAGTCAATAAATTAAGAAATTTAAAACAGGTTCACAAACAAAACAGACAGCAGACTTTAATACACATTAATTATGAAGCAATACATTAGGTAATCTATCATTATAAATTGTAAAATATTTAGAATACATGAAGATTCTGGAAAATATCGCAATCCACGGAAAACAAAGAAGAGAGAATAACCTCCATTATAAGTAGATTGAGTTCCAGAGAAAACCCTGAGTTAAGAAGCCCTCATCTTTTACGGGTAAGTAGTGAAGTCGATTCCCAGTGTCCTGATGGAGCCACCACATTTATTTTTAGAAACAATGTACAGCAAAATTAGTCCTGATGTAAAAGTAATCAATGTTCCAAATTAAAAGATGTTCAGAAACTAAAACTCCACGAGGAATCGTCTGTTCCCTAACACCAGGAGCTCCTTTGCACAAAATAAAATTCGTTTAGAAAGCAAAGGAAACTTGGAGAATATTATTTTCTATACCCGACACACAGAGTCAGTAGCAATCCTTGTTATAAAGAATTCTTAGGAAACAAAATCAAAGCAGTGCACAATCGAGAGGAAATTTGGCAAAGAACACAAATGGAGAACAAGCCACAGAAGGGAAAGTTAAGTTGGCCAAAATAACAGATGTTTGTGTGTAAACTTCATGAGGTATTTCAGAACTGAAAGCAGAGACAAAAATTGAAAAGGCTTTCTTCAGGCGTGTACTGCTGCTGAGGATGCAAAGCCTTGCACGGTATTTAAAGAAATACTTAACTTTATCGCAAAAAATTTAAGACACATGTTCAAAATGACCTCATCATTGCCACTTCAAGTAATAGATTCTAAGGAAATCACTGCGGATAAAAGTAAACTGTTATGCCAAAGTAGATTCATTGCCAAATTCTTATTAGCAAGAAAAATCGAAAATAGCTTTAACTACCCAATAATCAAAGAATAGATCATCTTTCTTCAGATACATGAAATGAAATTCATAATAGTGAAAAAGAGATATATTGCTGTCTCAAATACATGACCTCAATTACTAAGTTCATATAAAACCTGGGAAGAAGATAAAGCTAAGTCTTAATTGTGATGATTGCTTAGTTTCAGGTTCTTGAGCATTTTTAAAAAATTTAATTCGTTTCATTTTTGAAGTTTTATACATTTATAAAAAGTATATTTAAAACGCAACTAGTTTTCCAGTCCTTCTCATTAAAAACAATAGTCTCCATTATTCGACTGATATGCCCTACACACACCTACCCAAGGAAATGAATGAAATAATCAGTTGATCTTTGGACAGGCTGTGTTATTCCTAGCGCCCAGAGGACTTTTGTTTGCTCAGCTCACACTTGTATTACAGAGAGAAGGAGAGGGGAAGAAAGCCCAGCATGAGAACAGTGTGAGGCATGTTCAAATCCATTGCTCACAGCAGGGAAAAACAATTGCTGCCTCTTCCACTTCCAGTGACCTAGGGGTGAGGAGCACAGTGTCTAAAAAAGGATCCAGAATTGCCTCCCACGTGGCTTCCCCGTGTTGTTTTTACTTTAGCAGATTCACAGGAAAGGGACCCTCTGAGAAACCTCAAGGCGTTATATGACCGTGGTTCTCTTGGGCTAAAAGTCTTCACTAGACACCTGTTTATCTTATAAGAGGGCTCATAGTAGGAGTCAAGGACCCATATGACTACCCTAAGCTGTATGAATGATTGGCTCATTAATTCCTAAGGACATTACCACAGTCTCAAAAGTAATTCCCTGTGATTTCAAACCCCTGTAGATGGGAAGAAGTCTTTTGTAAATACATATCCCTTCTTGACAAAGAAAAATAATTTCCCTATTATTCTTTTCCTATTGCTTGTTTATTGCTTCTATGAGTGTCAATCATGAGTGTTTTCAGTGTAGATGCTGAGAACAAAGACAAAAATAGGTGAATTTAGATGTTTGTTTACAAAGATGTTTGGAGGAATTAATTTTCATGTGCCCATTCAGATAGGATTAAAGGGATTAACTTGAATAATAAAGGCACATTATAAATTCATATGTTGTTTCTAATTAATAAGTTCAGATATGAATATAAGATATGTCAAATTATTACAGAATAGCCTGTAATTACATTATTTTTAAATAATGGGAAAAAACTCTGAGTCATTAGGGGAGAGATGACTTTGGAATTAAAGCTAACTCATTCTGCAAGTGCAAGGCTTTGCAAGACACATTTCCTATTTATATGTACAGTTAATAACATCTATTATGCAGTCTTTGTCCTGGAAGCCTGTGTTTGTTGAGAGAAATACTTTAAACCAGAAGCTAATTACATAGTGCTCGAGTTTCTCTGGCAACATCAAAAGAGACAAAGTCATCTGGGCTTTAATGAACATTTTGAAAGGAAAAATAAATTCTCAAGTTGAGAACTTTGTGAATTTGAGACAAGGACAATGTAAGGATTATGAAAATATTAAATTATAATTTACTTCTTGGTATATGACAGCAAAAGTCATAAGGGGAATATGGTTTTCTTATTAATTAAAAATAAAAGACTATCACCTTTTGAATTTTGCCTCTGGGGTTTACCCCTTTGAAAACTACTTAGACTCACTGTAAATGGAAATACCAATTTTCAAGTAAAAATATTCCCTTCGGCTATCTTTACCCAGATTTCTCCCTAATAGTACAACTACCACCTTTTAAAAAACACTTAAGGACCTATTTTAAGAAAGAACTTTCAAAAATTGTTTTAAACTTGACTCATGATTCTGACTGAAACAAATTCCCAAGTTAATATTACAAAATGACCTATCCACATCTACATCTGGATAGGAAGGGGAAAATGTCAGAATGTCCACTTGGAATTCTTAGAACCAGATAGATGAGGTTTCCTCTACTACAATGTGTACTGTGAGGTCAAGAGATGTGAGACCCTGTTAAATGCCTCCCATTTAATAAAAACAAAAAAATAGAAGGGTACTGAGAAGTCCCAAGACACAACCAGGATCCAGGATCCAGTTATCAGTATTTCATTTAATAGAGTCTTTATCCACCAAATAAATTAGCACTTATGAAATAAGAGATATACATATTAGGAAATATTTGATAGCACTTACAAGAACTGTGTTCAAGTCCAGTGTTGGGAAAATTCAAGAACAAGAGATAAAAAATAGATCATTGGTCTCTTCTCTTTTTTTCCTCTGCCTTTTTGGGCTGTTTTATCCCAGTGAGAATCTTGGAGTCAAGCCACAGGCCTACACACCCCACCTATATATGTACTTTCATTACATTAACTTAAAGAAATCATTCATAATCAATTATATTTTATGTTCCTGAAGACCATTCTCTTTTCAACTGAGAATCTCGAAGGCGTGACTTCCCAGATTACAGAAGCTTTTATTTTGTTCCTCTCCTGTTTTTTACATTCATTCTTAAGCAGAGATGATATCAAATCTACCAAATTTGTCAGCTAGCTTCCATCACATACCAAACATTTCATCAAGTGTGCTAAACACTCAAGAAATGACTTCGTCTTCAACACAGTGTGAAGCCATACTGTTGTTGGCAGTGCCAATGCTCACTTGGATGAAATCACCCCTGGGAGAGTGTTTTATAGACCATCGGTATCTGCCTCAAAAGTCTCTATCAGTTCTACCTTAAACATCCAAGTATCTAAAATAACATGAAAGCAATAGGTGCATTTTCCACATTTCTTCCAACGTCTTGCCTAATTCTTATACCTCTCTGGTGAAGATGGTTTCTCTATTTCTTTGAAAGTAAAAACTACCCTATCCTCCAGGGCAGAGCTTTTGAAGTCATTGATGATAATGGACTAGTAGCTGAGAAGGAAAGCATACACACATCACAGCCTCTGTGGGCCGAATATCTATTCCTGATTTCAAACATGGCAGAACAACTAGGGACCCCATCTCTATCTCTGGTGCTGCTGCAGAGATCTCAGAGAAAACTAGGTCATCTTTTTACACCATGGCATTCAATTTCGAATCAGATATCTTGACTCTCATGGTTGCCTAATTTAAAGCTCTTCTCTGTGCCAATACCTTTGAACTCGGAGGTGCATCCATCATGATATGAGATTGGATCCGTAGCTCCAGGTCCCAGAATAATAATCAGAGGTGTATATATAAACTGGAAGCCTCTGCATTTCTCCAAACCACCCCCTGCTGCAGGAATGCTAAAATAATGCTAATGTGAAAAAAGCTATTCCAGCGTCGTTTTAGATTTCAGACACTGCGCATTTGTACCCATGATTATGTCAAAATATACACACAGGCATTATTTGAGAGAGAATTTATTATAAAAGAAATATATATACATGTATACACACATATATATATATATGTATATATATAAAACTAGCCTGACCTTGCTTTATTTACTTTTTTTAAAATCAGTGTTTGAGCTGAGGTTGAATAAATTTGCCCAGCTTAGCATGAGAATGTGTTGGTTTGAAAATAAAAAAAAAAAAATTGGGGAACCTATTCATGTGGAATGAAAAGAAGAGCACATAAAAGAAACATAAAACACCTTCCTTCTGGCATTAAAAAATTCAGGTTTTTAAAGTAGAAAGACGCCCACCTTTAAATAATATGTTTTATGTGTGGAGAAACAAGGAATCCAGAAGCCTCTGGAGCAGGCTGATTCACATGTAAGGCAAATGATATCTACCTGCAGGAATGGTATGTGAAACCTGATGTTTGTTTGTCTTTGGGTTTTTTTCCCTTCAGGTTTTATCATGGGGTCACATGGATGCATCCAAACACAGATGCAAGAATGGATTTCCTAAAAGGCTTCCCTACCCTTGGAAACTGCACTTGGATGTGCCTATACTTGTGTGCCTTGAAAAACAAAATTATGATTTCAAATTTTAATTTACTTTTAAATCTCTGACAGTTTAACATCATACACGTATATAATGTCTTTGATCATTTTCATCCCCTCCTCTTCTTGCTGGACTCCTTCTTCTTCCCCAGAAGGATCCCACCTTCTATTTCCAGCGTCCTTGGTTTTTGTTTTTATTTTTTATTGTCCTTGTTTGATTTGTTTCTTTGTTTTGTGATCCACTGAGTTTTAGTTGGGGTCTCCTGTATGAGGTTATTTACTAGTCCAAGGGCAAGTTGCCAGTCACCACAGCACTAAAAAATAATCACTGCTCCCCATTCTCCTCTTGATGGGAAAATATTAATAGGCTTCATCTGTGCAGGCCATGGGCAGATAGATAACTGCCAGGAGTTCATACGGGCGACGGTCATGTCATGGCCACAAGGCAGTGTGTCACGGCCCCACTCCTCATCCTGCTGCTCTGACATTCTTTCCGCCCCCTCTTCCACAGTGTTCTCTCAGCTTTGGAGGGGCTAATAAAAGGCCCCGTTTAGAGCTAAGCGTTCAACAACTCAGTTGCCTACTATTCGCACTTGGACGAGTGATGAATCTCTGCATTGACCTGTGTCTTTTCTCACTGTTTGAGGTCCTCTGTGACGGATGGTCCCATTGTCCTCTGGGTTTTCTTTTGGCCAATCAGATCCAACCATTGTCATGGCCTTGCACCACGTAAGTCTCAGATCTGGCCACGCCTCTGAGAATTCTTTCTGTTGTCCAATTGCTACTGCTGGTCCAGTCCCCATGAAGCCCTTTCTTATATCCTGCATGCTCCATTAAGTCTGAGTGAAAGTGTATACTTTGGTTTTCAGCCCATTGAACGCGATGCAGATCTGAGTCAGTTTCTTTTCCGCAGTTTATTGGGTCTTGCTTGTTAGGTTTCTGCATATTGTCTTTTGCCAGTTAGTTTGGGATTCCTGAGTGGGGTTCTCAGAGGGTCTCTGGCTGCCAGTAGGCCGCAAGAGCAGAAGTCTGTTTGAAACAGTGTCTTGCTTCTGCTCTGCCCATTGACCATGCTGAACACCCGCGCTAAGGGTGCTACTCCTGAGTATAGCCTTTTTCCAGCTGCTGAGAGGATCCATTGCTCTTCATCTGCCTGATTTTTTTCATCTCCTCCCAGACCATTACCTGGAGACGGTAGCCAAGTTTCAGATGGTAGCCTGCAGCTCTGGGTCATCAGCAGAACTGGTTTTTAGGGAGGGTTGTCAAGTCTGATATCCTAAAGCAAGTTACGTTGAGCTGAGTCAGAGTTTGCTTCCGATTCTGGAGAATCAGTGAGACTGCCCTTGAACCTCAGCAAGCTCCTTTGTTGTTTTAGAGCGCAGTATGCTATCAGCTCAGTTTGCCCAGGTTCTTCCAACAAAACTGATGGGCACGGTATACATTGCCATTTGCTTTTGCTTGTCACTTTAAGATCTGTTTGTTTATCAGCAATAGATATTCCTTAGGTCGGACTTAAGCTCCACGGGGTGTGAGACCTTAGAAAGGACTGGGAAATTAGTAACAGAAGACTAGGTTCAGGTATTGCTTGCTCTTCAATTCATCACCTTTTGTCAACAAAGAATACACCACAGTCGTCTCCCTTCTTTCTAAAGAGTCCTAGAGAGTTATTTATTTTACACCCATTTTAAGACTCCAAGTCTGCAAGCTAGAAGTTCATGAAGCAAAGAATTGAAATGATTTGCTCAGCAGTGGATAGTTGACAGGAAACGAACTCAATGGTGTTCTTAAAGACTTTGTTGTCTCTTTTTATTTATTTGGAAATTTTTAATTTTACCTGTTTCTTTTTTTAAAAAAATTACTCTCAGGTTTTTTTTTTTGCTTGTTTATTTTCTAAAGAGAGAGAAAGAAGGTATGGAGTTGGGTATGTGGGGAGGTGGGGAGGATCTGGGAGGAGATGGGGGAGGGAAACCATCATCAGAATACACTGTTTATTTTTTTTCAATTGAAAATTAAAAAAGAAACTGAATAGGAGATCTTACTCTGATTTTCAGCACATTGGGCCGAGCTATACTTTTAGTTTACCCAGGAATAAAAAATAAAGGGGGCTAACCAGGGAAAAGATTGTATTTCAGAGTCAGGGAGGTTTCAGCGATAAGTTATAACAGTTTACGAGGAAAACAAGCAGCCACCAAATAGTAATGGAAGCCTGCAAAGTTTGCATTAAAAAGCCACGCAGGTAAAGCAGTAACTACCTGTGAGAGGAGAAGCTGTCATGAGTGATGTGAATCCCAATGACTCCAAGGATTGTGGTCCAGGGACTGGTGTGTCCTCATCTGTCGACCATTGCTGTGTACCCTGTACGGAACTCTTGCATCTCACAGTCTTCTTGGACATTTTCTTGCATCACTGAACTGTTCTTCTCTTCGGATCAACCTGAAAAGGTATCTTGCTGGTTTGCCTGTCGTCACTTTAACAAATGAGGCTGGCGATTTTATTAAAAATAAAAGAGGGAAAGAAGCCTTTTACTCCAACCAGCCATACTGAGGACTGAGCCTCCAGCACATGGCCCCTGGGACAAGAGAAACCTAGTCCAAACTATGGCAGCCACAGAGACCTGATTTATGACAAGTTGCTTTTCCGAAGGAATGATTTACAGCATGGACATCTAAAACCTGAGGTCCTAGGAAGGACCACAGCATCCTAATCCCTGCCTCTATTCTTGGTAGATAAAACCTAGACAACCTGGAAGATGCTGCACCCCAATGCTGACTCTTTGAGCTGGGGTACAGATCATCGCTTTAAAAGGTCATGCTCTCTTTGAAATCAAGGTTGGCGATGTAATGCTCATTCTCTCTGCCATTGTTCTAATCCCTTATTACTCTCCTGTGCTCTGTCAACACACAGGAACCTTGAAAATGCATCCAACCCCGGGGGAAACTCACAACATCATCCACAGCTCTCAAATCACCTCAGCTTCCTTCATGTTTAGTAACACAGAGATAAGTCGCACTCCTCATCTTTAGTTTGGTCTGATTTTCTGGAATCTTCTTTGCATTTCCACATTTGCAACTATTCCAGCCGATCACTGTAATGTAGACACCTGACACCACTCCTGGCCCGTTGTCAGCATAAGCTTTGGGTTTTGAGGGAAAGTCTAAATGTCAAGGACTACACAGTAGTCACCGTGATATACGTGAAACAATGAACTAATTAAATAATTTAAAAAAAAAAAAAAACCTCTTTTGTATTCCAGTGTCTTCCCCAGCCCTGGCTCCAGTTTCCTTGACTTGAATCTTATCTAAAATTCAGTCTTTCTTGGCTTAATGATGGACTGAGACATGCAAACCAGGCATCTAACTGGCAGCAGGATTACAACTCAAAGAAAACACTTTTGTGTCCAATAAGGCAGTATCTTCAGCCAGAGTAAAATAAGCAAAGGTCCTTGTACTCTTCGGAAAGCAAAAATGAGAAGCCCTGCAGAGCCTGCACCGCAGGTTGGGCAAATGCATTCTGCTCACCTGGAAATCGGGAGCCTGGAGCACGGAATATTGTGCAGCCCTTTGATAGGACTCCAAAGTCACTGCTGGGGTAGTTTTGTCTCTTCAATCCCAGACAGATTCTGACACCAAAGACTGAGTGGAGAAACCTCTGAAAAACAAGATGTCCTGAACTCAGATCAGTCCTGATGGAAATTTTGTCGTTTCCTTTCTCAAACAAAGAACCTCCTAAAATTGTGTTTTCTTGGAAAGAAAAATGTCTTTCTTAGCCCATAGAGCACTTGCTAACAATGCAGCACCAACTTTCAGGCTTTCCCAAAAAGAAAAAGAAAAAATCCTGCCAGCAATCTCCCCAGAGATGGAGCATGTGGAGAAACCAGAAGATAATAAGGGTGCCTGCAGTATGTCACCCGTGGGTGCACCTGGGAAGAACAGAGATGTCACATTCCTTTCCTATTTAAATCTCAGACACTAAATGATTCTGGAACAAGAACTACCCAGAGGGTACGCCTCAGTTGACTGGGTGGCTACAGCATCAACATGGCACTTTCCCTGATTTCACAGTGACGAGCATTTGTTCGTATGTCCACGTCTCTCATATAGAGTTCTACTTGGACATACTTTATATGGTTATCTTTTATTTTTTTTTCATTTGCATGCTCTTTTGAAAACAGTGAAAGAAAGGACATTTTGTTTTCCAATCCTAGCCAGATACCAATGCTTGGAGAGAGGAAGGGAAGGATAAAACAGGACCAGGAGATGGGAGAGTGGAGGAGAGAAAGATTGAAGGAGGGGCAGAAAAAGAAAGTCGGGAGAGAGGAAGTGAATGAGAAAGAAAAAGAGGAAACGGGGAAGGAAAGAAAGGAAAAAGGAAGAGAGAGAAAAAGGAAGAGGAAGAGAAGGTGAAGGAGCGAGGAAGTGAAAAGGGAAGTGAGGAGAGATGGAGAGACGGAAGAGGGAAGGAGAGGGGAGTCTAAATGCTAAATGTTTATGGGGTTTTTTTTAACGTTCCACAATTAAATGAACTGAAAGTTGTCTTCTGTTTGATTCTCTTATTTAGTAAAATGTTTCTAACTGAAACAAACTAACAGATGTTTGAAACATTCGACTGCAGATAAATTAAAAGAAATGAGTCTCTATCGTTATGGTGATGGAAGACTTTAGAGAAAACCTTACTAAGGTGGTCATTTTTCTGAGTTAGGGAGACATAAGCCCAGGCATAGGAATACACGGCCATCTGTGTTTACCTGTGAAACATTTACAGCAGGCACATATCAAACAGGGCTTGCAACCAAAATACTGGATTCATCTCTTGTCATAAAAAAAAAAAAATCCTAAGCTTTTGAGTCTTTTAGATGTTTTGTAGGTTAAATTTGAAATTGTATGCACAGCACTTCCAGCCCTGTAACGTTTTCTAGTCTGAAGCACACCGTGTGATCCTTCTGCTTTGACCTGAAGGGAACCAGCAAAGCAAGACTGTTGATAGAAAAAAAAAGGCCTCACAACAAGGGACATTGATAGTTATTATTGTCTACAATATTTATATGAATGTTAACCATAATTTAGGGTCACAATTTAGGACCAATTATATAGTTTAACTGAAAACACACATAGCATCATAGATTTGCACTTTGACCAAAGTGGACTTGCTACACCATCCTGAAGGCAGTAGCACTATGATCATGAGGAGCAAACATAAGATCTCAGTTGGATTTGCGAAGGCAAGCAAAACTGACCCAGTGGAGGGGAGATTCGAGCGGGCGGGGGTGGGGACAGGGGGTGAGGAGGGTGGAAGGAGTTACTATGAAGATCAGAATTCGCCTTATACATGCACAAAACTGTCAAAGAGCAAATCCCCGAAAAGTCATAAAAAGTTTTAAAAGCATGAAATCTGAGTTGGCTGTTGAGCTTGAACTTGGATGGCATTTTGTAGATGAGCCACCTGCCGTTCACCTCCCAACACACTTGTTCGAACTTGCTTGCAAGAATCTCATACACTCTAATCCTCGAAACCTTGAAAACTAATGTGCGCCCCAGGCATTAAACCTGTAAACTTCCCTTAACCTTTTCATTAAATTCCAGGAACCTCAGTCTGACCCTGGCAGCTGACCCAGGCGGAGGATTTGAATGCCCACTGGATGCCCGCACGTTCTTGTGCGGCACGGCTGCTGCTTGCTCACTGTTGGTAAATGCCAAACGCATCTGGCAGAGGAGTTTTGAAAACCATTTTGATAGCCTGAAAAGGTTTCAACAATAAAACAGAACTCTTTACATGGCAAAGCCCAACAAATAACTCGGGCAAGTATAATTAAATAAAATCCCAGGTTTCGGTGCAGATGGCTGCCTTTACTGTCTGTGTCTGCTGGGGTACACTGAAGCTGCTTCAGTCCATGAGTGTGTGTGTGTGTGTGTGTGTGTGTGTGTGTGTGTGTGTAAGGCTTTTTTTTATATGAGACTTGGCATATTGCATGTGGCAGGCTGCTGAAAAATGAATAGAGAAAGTAGAGGGAAAAAGGCAAGTCACACCCCGTTGGTAGGAGAGAGAAGCTAGCTGGATTGCCAATGGTCCAGGGGCTGGATCTCTAGGTTAGCCCAGGTGCTCCCAAGATCATTTCTTTGCTCCCAGATTTTCATGTTGAATTATCACTCACAATCTCTAAACGAACCTGCCTCTTATTTTATTTAAGACACACTGGGCGCTTGCTTTTGACTTCCTGCTAGGCAATACAATATTTAGTGTTTGCTGTAACACACGCAAATGGTGAGAGAGGAAACCTAGCCTTATAAGCATAATTTCAATTAAAAATATTTTTTTCTGCAAAGAAACATCTTCGCCCTGAGCTTTCAAAAGCAGACATCAAGTGATGCGCATTTGTTCTTTGCTGCTTTTACCTGAGCAACTCCGAGCACAGCCGTCTGCAAGGATTCATCAGGAGCTCTAGGCTATGGCCTCTTGGCTTTGGCCTGAGGCAAAGCTGGGGGCTAAGTACTTTTCATGTGGGGGGTAAAGAATAAAGCAGAACTCATCAGGCTTCCACGGTTCCTGTGATTCCAACTGGTACCCAGAAGCCTCTCCCGAGAAGCTCGGCTTTGACTGTTCTCTGGCTGCTGTTAAAGTTAAGGGCACCATAACTTATTTGTGACCTACTTAGGAAGAACTCAGGCTGGACCACAGTGAGGCAAAGGGAGACGGGCTAGGTAGAACAAAGAAATGTCTTCTCTTGATATAATATAATGTTACACTTTGAGTGGAACAAAGGTTTTGTGTTCATTTGTTTGCTTGTCTTCGTGAACATGAGAATGTCTTAGTTGGTTCATATGATTAATTTCCTTTGCATGACCTTTCTGTGTTTGACTACATAGTAACTGCATTTGACTACATAGTAACTGCATTTGACTACATAGTAACTGCATTTGACTACATAGTAACTGCATTTGCTTTTGATCCAGAGCTTTACACAAAGTAGAAGTCATTTTTTTTTAATGCTTCATGCTTAATAAAATCTTGTCTGTTTTTCTTTGGTTTGAACAAGAACTGCACAAAAAGGAACTGCTGGCTGTTGTTAAATTCCTTGAAATTCAGCTCACCAAAAGGATGCTCTTACTCCGAGCCTACTGATAATTAGCAGTGTTTTTAACTTTTGGTCTCCAGATGAAACATTTTTAACTTGACTTTGGGGGATCTGGTTACAACTCTAGCCACCTGCAACATCGAGGGAACGACACCTGGCCTGTTTCCAGGAAGCTCTCTGACCTGCTGATGTGCTAACAGGATTCCTGGGGGGATGGGGTTCATCCTTTTGTGTTTCTGTCCTCCTTTGACTTACCATTTTCTCCAAAAGAGTTGCAGCTTTAATAAAAAATGGTGTTAGTGAATGAAAGCATTTAACACAATAACCATGGAAACATATTTTCAATGCAATTATGTGCTCTATTTCAAAGACCATTTCTTTGAGGAGAAAACAAATGCCTGCAGAGAAATTGACGAGAAGTGGATTATGGCAATCTTGAAGATCTGCTCAGTTGATGCTTTTGGCAACAATCAGCCAGTAAACGAGGCTCCTCAAGCAATTTGTAGCGTACGCAGGGTATGGCAGCACATACTTTTAATCCCAACAGAGGCAGGTGGATCTCTAAGAATCCAAGGCCAGCATGAACTACAAAATGAACTCCAAGCCACACAGAGCTATGGAGTAAGACCCTGTTTAAAAAGAGGGGAGTGCAGAGGACCAGAAGAGGGAGTATCCTATCTTTTAGAATTTTAGAGTTGAAAACTATTTGATGTGATTATATCAGATGCTACTGAAGGCCAATTAATTATATAAGCTTTAAACTCAGAAGCAACTACCTCCACAGGGCTATGCAGGATCAGAAGAAGTGAGTAAATTGGCACATTTACAGACTTTCAGCTTTGCAAGGAGTAGATCCATTTCAGATAATACTGACCCCTATGTGAGTATGGTGCTCCTTCGGTCAGCAGCTCTAAATGCTGAAGACTCGCTTTCAGAGTATGCACATTTGCTATGGAGTTCAAATGCCACTCAGCCGCAGCACCATCACCATCACCAACTCCACGTGGTCAAAACAAAGGGACCAGCACACCCATGTTCCCTATGGTTCTGCTCCAAGAAGTCAAATTATGGAAATCAGTGTAGGTGCCCATCATAAGGTGAATAAAGAAAACATGGAGTATCTACATGGTGGAGTCTATTGACCTCCATAGAATTAGGACATTAGGTTATAGACAGGGAATGAAAAGGAGTTTGAGATCATCCTCGTAAGTGAAGTACGCCAGACTCTGCAGGGCCAGAATCACACGTTTATTGTTATATGCACAATCTAGGCTCCTCTGTAAACAACATAAGTGAATAAGAATGTCAAAAGGAAACCCATTATTTTGCATATGTTGTGTATGTTTTATAACAAATATACTCTAATAAAAATAAAATAATTTAACAATAAAAGAAAAATTTTAAATAATAATACACCCATGGAATAGTCTGCGTCACTAGTTTGTAACACCCCAAAAGATTATACTTAGGTGAAATTGTTCTTTCCTCTGCTTCAAAGTTCAACATGTCACTGTGAAATGGCCTAAAAGATGAAGTTAGAACTGAAAGGAAGGATACATTTGATTTCCTCTAATTATTCTGTTGGTGTTTAACAAAGTTTAGTTATAGAAGTGCAGAAAAGCTGTGTTGTATATTGATCACCCATTCATCTTTTACTAATACATCATGTGGTTGTTTGAATAGCAATGGCTTCCATAGCTCATATATTTGAATGGTGTAACTTGTGGGAGTTAGGTGTAGCCTTATTGGAGGAAGTGTGGGCTCTGGGGTTTCAAATGCCCAACCCAGTCCTATTGCTGCTCTCTCTCTTCCCGCTGCCTGCTCATCCAGACATAGAACTCTCTGATCCTTCTCCAGCACTATGTCTGCCTGTGCACGTCCATGTTTCCTGCCATGATGATAATGGACCAAACCTCTGCACATGCAAGTCAGCTATAATTAAATGTTTTCCTTTATAAGAGATGCCATGGTCATGGTGTCTCTTCACAGCCATAAAAACCCTAAGTTGTCATTTGAACACTTCTGTGTATTACAGGTCAACACATACCAGCCCGCCATGTTTTGATATACTTCAAAGTCAATTGACAGCATCAGTGTATATCCTCTTTGAACAAAGCATGCATAACACTAGCTGGGTATATATACACCTAAGTGTCTCTTTTTCTGATAAAATTTGTATACCGTGAATCCCACAACTCTTAAGTCCACAAATCTATAAGCCTTGAAAATTCGTGTATTTGAATAGCCCACGCAGATGCAGAAAGTTCCTCCATGTTCCCCTCCAGATAATATCCACTACCAGTACCTGCAGAAGGAACCACTATGCTGATCCGTTCAGTATATCCAGGTTTTACCTATCCTGAAAATTCATGAAAACGAACAACTGGATACCCATACTTTACCCAGTACAATGTCCACTGAAGCTACTGCATATATATATATGTTGTTTGATATTTGTCAGTCCATTTTCCTGGGTGCTTTACCACCAGTGGAACTGCAGGCAGTCTGCTTAGTAAGAGCCATGGTATGGGCACCATACCCCCTTCTCCTTCGGCTGTAGCTTGGCAAGCAAGAAGCGGCACTGGCGTTAGAGAGAGGTGGCGGCAAACGCCTTCAAACAACCTCCTTCTGTCTTTCTGAATGTTGTATCTACCGTAAGTATATTTTGCTTTGTGCTTGAATTCAAATAGCTACTTCAATATATTGCTTCCTCTAGCTTTGCTAGTAACCTGTAAGGATCCGAGTTTAGTCTGCAGAGCTGACAAAAAAAAATGCACCTTTGTAATGCTAGCTCTGAAGAGGGAGAAACCCTGGGCTCCCTCGCGAGCCTGTCTAATCTAATTAGGGAGAACTGTGGAAATGAAGATTCGTGGCTTCAGGTCAGTGACAGACTTTGTCTCAAAGGAGTTGGACAGCCTTTCTGAAGATGACCCTGGAGGTCTCCACATACATGTACACCGACGTAACACACACACAATGCTCACATACGCATGCACTAAAAATAAGTTTCTGATTCTATCACCTGGGAAGCCGGCGTAACTTCCCATGGTTTCTCTATTCTCTTGAATACAGTTAATATTTCCTGCGTTTTAAGAAATCCTTATGACAGTTTGAAATGTTGTATTGTTGCAGACATTCTGGATTCGGTTATATCCCACTAAAGACTGTTGAATATTTTATTTGTTTTTTCAGGAAGTTAACTTACATAGACTCAACTTCTAATTTCTATTTTTCCTTATGGTAGGCAGCAGCTTCCAATTCTGGTCAGTTACTATAGCCTTAGTTGTGCTGTTTAGAGTCCAAGAAATACGGAAGGGTCAAACAGAAATTTGGCAGCCACAATTTGCTCAGAGAAGGTAGGGATCGGCATCTTTGGTTCTTATTGCCAAGACCCTTGCCCTCCAGCTCAGCTACTATGCTAACCTAAAACTCTAGTCTCTGGTCCATTGGACCTGGAAGACTGGCCTTCTGAATTTCAGCCAGCATGTTCTTTTTCTCATTATGGCTATTCTAGCCAGCAAAAGGTGGGGGTACCCACCATTTTCCCCTTCTTTCAGCAATCTCCTTTCGCTTTTGCCTGCCCCCAATCACTCCCTGTTACTCTTAAATATTTTTCCATACCTTCTTCAGTGTTCCAAGTTTTCTCTGGAGGACAATGTCTGTGACCAGAAATAAAATCTCCATATGTAAAAAATTTAAACTTTAATGAACCCCAAGTTATTTGAATAAATTTAGCAAGCAAACTGGGTATTTTTTTCTATTTCTATAACTATTGTTAGCAGGAATACAGGTAAGAGGAGCTGTTCTGCGACTCCTGAGAAGTGAAATCATAAGCAAATTATAAAACTGTCTAACACCTGTGTCGGTTTGCTTGTAGCTGTGACAAAACGCAGGGCCGAAACAGCTTAGATAATGGGCTTATCTGGGTTACTGGTACCAGCAAGATTTCAGTCCATCCTGGCAGGAAAAGCGTGGAGGTAAGAGGGCCTCAGCCCACAACAGCCTGACATGATGTGGACCAGGAAGCAGAATCGGAACCAGATGTGAGTCTAACCTTCACGTCTCACGTGGATAGCCCGTTTCTACCACCAAGCCCCTCCTTCTGAAGACTCTACCACTTTCAAAATAGCACCGCCCACTATGGGACTGAGAGATTCTTCAAACTACTTAGCTGAGGACCTAATCATCTCAGAAATTCTACTCACTTTTCTAGATGAGATGATCGGTTCTTGCCTTTCTATTGATTATCCGGTCTTCATCACTCTGTGAGGTGCGTAGAGTGGACGACAGGAAAAGCCCCCCACCTTGCCTTCTACCTTCCGGCTGGGTTTAGGCAATAAGAAGTAAATCAACTAGGAAGCCAGACACTGAGAAGATAGTGGTCCTTCAGGTAGCCTTCTGCTTGCCTGTATTTTCCCAGAATGCCTCCATCGCTGAGAGCCACACTTCCCTTTTGTTATGCATGCTCTTGTAACTCTCACTCTTCATTGTGTACATGGCCAGTCCTCAGTGTCTTTCCCTCACCACCAGAAGTGAGAAAAGCTAAGGATTCCTGATCCCTTGTCGTTCCTCATTCACTCTTTCTGGGCCCTTATAAATTAATAGTTTTAAATTTGCATTCCAATTCTGTTCAACCTCTATGCTTAGGTAAGGCTAGAAATACACAAACTACAGATTTCCACACAGGCTGTTTTCTTTGCTGGCTGCTGTCTCTTAAGAGCCCATATAAGTGAGGTTATTTCCATTCTATCTTTAGCCTCCACTTAAATCCTACCTCTCCAGATAGGACCCTTCCTCGCACGCTTGTCCACACACCGCGTTACTTTATCTCAGCCCCTTATCCACCCTTCAGCACTGGTCCGAGTTTATCATTTATCTGTTTGTTTATTTTCACTTTAACAGTCAAGACGACAAATTCTGTGCAGATGTAGGGTGTGTCCATCCATCACTAAATAATCAACAAGTAGCAGAACTCACCACAAATAAGCAGAGAAACCGTGTCTGTCTATTGCAAGCTGGAAGACTGCATGCAGATGGCTTCCATGGGTTACTGAAATATTAATTAAATCTATCATGAGCAATGACACAGAAGCTTAAAAACAATGGCTATTATCTGATTTCAAAGTAAACCAAATCACTGTGGAAGTTGAAACAGAACATGCTATGTAGGACACAGAATACTCTCAAGAATGTTCAGGTCATAAAACCACTGCATCTGCACAGGAGTGAACTTTCAAAGAACTGGGCTACTTCAGAAAGCAAATAAAGAACTTTTCAAAATAAAGTTTCTTCAAATTTTTTTTTTCTGTATGCGAACACATTATTGTCTCTACTTTGAAATTTTTTCTTCTGTATTTGGAAAGAGTAATTCTTTCTTAAGTGATTTGGAGTGTTTAGAAAAATGCTTCGGATTCCTTGGGGAATTTAGGAGGCAACTGGGATGCCTTTTGAAGCTGTCAGTGTGCCCTCAATGAGAAATTGAGACTGTGCTTCTGATCTGAGGCCTTTGAAGACAAGCTGCCCTCCCCGAGACCGCCCCTCCGGACTTTAATCATGCCCTATGTGGTCTTTTTACCTCTCCTTTTTTTTTCTTTTCAACTTTTATTAATTATAGACTTCACTACTTAATCTTCTTAAGATATAATATTCTTATGATGTTTTCTGTGAGGGAAACATCATAATTGTTTTTACTGACTCTCAGATTAAATATAATATCCTCAAATATTTAACAGATATTTAAATTATTAGCAAAGTGCTAAAAACCCTCCTCCTTTCCTCTTCCATCAAGCCCATGGTCAAAAGAACCAATGAACTTTGTGTATTTTATTCAATACTGCCATGATCATTTTTATCAAAAAAAAAATCCATCACATACCACTTACCTATCCCTACCACAATAACCTTTCCTTATTTTTGGCCAAATAAATTTTAGAATGTCGTCCCTATCATAGTTCTGTGATTTAGGACTCCAATCTACATCAATGCTTATATTAATTTAATTTTATATAATAGTTGTCAGTAAACTTGTATTGAGTGGGCACACATGCCTGACATTTAATCTGGGCTCCACAAACAAAAAGAGATTAGAGGATACAGTACCCAAACTCAGAGAGCTTTATGCTCTTCCAACCAGATAAATAATAATGTAGGGACAAAAACTCTAAAAGAAAAAATGTATATCTTCCTGGAAAAATAGGGAGACAGTTGAAGCCTGTGAGAAACAGGGCTAAGCTGGAAGCTAGTTCTTTGACAGCAATGGACTAGCCTGGTTTTAGCAATGACCTGGTTCTTGCTGTCCATGCTAGTCTGTCCATAGACTGCATAAAGTCCTCATAGGTCATGACTACTCTATCAGCCCATTTTATTTTTCTACAAGAAGACACCTGGAGCTGTGTACCACAATGAACCCAACTAAATAATTAAAGAAGTAAGTCTCAAAACAATACCACACCAGTTTGGTAATATGATTAATAAAAGGGTTATTTATTTAAATGGAAAATCTTATAGATCACTGTCCTAAACAACAGCCCTCTGCACGACCAGGAAAAGAGTCTGGTATCCGGAAGCAGAGACCAAAGCAAGAGAGGGAACGCTCTCAGCTACTGCTGCTTTTTCAAGCCAAAGAGACCTCACCCAAGTGGGCTGGTATCGTAAAAGCTATTAGCTGAAGAAGCGGAAGGAGCTCCCTCAGCAAATAATCATGGACTTCTACGAGAGGCAGAAATAAAATATGGGCACAGACGTTAGTCACATAAACTGTTGCTTTCCTTCGTATATAATTAAGAGGACTAATCCAGACGACTTAAGCACTATTCCCCTTTACCCTGCCCTTTCTACCCACCCAACATGCAAACACGGTGGCCCATCACCACGTACAACACTGAACACACCAGCCATCCTACAAATCTGAGGACCATACCCTGACGTGAGAGGACTGAGGCAGAGTCCCACGGTCTCCCTGTTAGGTAAAAAGCAAGTATTACTTCTTTTTGGCAAAGCTGCTGTATTCAAGTTGCTGTTTATTATAGCTTAATGTGCTTTTGAAGGATGCAACTTCCCGAGTCCGACTCCTGGGAAACTTAGTCTACACTGCATGCGGGCTTTGTAAAAAGATAGCTAGTGATTTTTACCCCAAGAAGAATAAGGCAACTAAGCTGGGGTTCCCAGTCTACCTGCGGGTAAAACTAGAGAAGGGTTCTCCCCGGGGAAGAAGACAACTAAGAGGAGGCTCCCACTCTATCTGGGGGATGAGACAGCTAGAGAGCGTTCTCACTCTCCATTGGGGCAGGGGCTATCATCCTTCCTGAGGATAAAACAGCTAGAGGGGGCTCTCAGCTTACCTGGGGATAAAATAACTAAGTGGGGGCTCTCAGCTTACCTGGGGATAAAATAACTAAGTGGGGGCTCTCAGTTTACAAGTAGAGAGGGGCTTTCACTCTACCTAGACCAGAACTTCTGAAGCTCAATATATTTTTACTTTAGGACAGAAAATTCACGTAATAAGAAAAGTGATTCATGTCTCTTTAATCAATGAACAATTAACCTTCATTAGTGTGCTCGAATCACTTTAAATGTGAGATAAGATGCTATGGCCTGGCAAGGATACCTCAAACATAATGAAAGTCATTAAAATTATTTTATATCGGATCCCTCATGGAGCAGACTTGACACCAACTCCAATGCAATCAGAACCACAGAAAATGCGGACAAATGTGTAAAACACCTGTTAGAATAAATTAAAAGGATCAGGCCCTCCACAATACCCTGTTGCCTTACAATCAATTCTAAGTTGTTGTTTTTGTTTTTCCACTGCTGCATTTACCATGTTTTCTGTTAACTGAAGGTAGGGAGAATGCCATGTATTTCCAGGTTTCCCTAGATGGCCACACATGTTGGGGGCAGTAGGGCCTGTAAGGCTCTGACAAATGCAGTGTGTTAGACCCTATTCCAATCCTACTAATTCTCAAATTCTCAGTGTCTTTTATCAACTTATTTGATACAAGAATTATCTGTAAGCCCAGAAGTGATTTTTAAGACCAGTTGGTGGGACCTGGTAGATAGGAAGCCCTTATGGGCTGTTTATCCCTCTAATCACAGAATAAATAGAAGAGAAGCCAGAGTGGGGCCTTGAAAAGACCGGCTTGACTCATCAAATATATGTCTCTATCAGTCTTTTGAAACAGACAAGCCTATTTTTAAAAGGACTTCAATTTAATTAGAATTCCTTTTCCCATGGAGATAACATCTCCAATTGATTTAATCCTTTCTTGTACATTCCTTGCATCCTGAGAGGTAGTAATGGTTTTCATTTTACATTCTGGTCTTGAAACATGATAAACAGTGAGTGTCAGTTGTATTTCCCCCTGCCAGGGCCTGCAGTAGCAGGTCTGGGAGTCCGTCTCTGGTCATCTGCAATTCTCACCTCACTCCATTACTTCAACCTTCTTGCCCTGTTGTTCTGGTCTACCTTTTACAAGCAGAGATCGGATCCAATGCAGTTGGGATTCTAAAATCATCTCACATGTTAGAAATTACCAGTGTTTAAAGACTTCTAAGGAAATACCAGCTATTTTCAGGTAAAACTTCATAATTTTTATTTGGTGTAGACCCCTTCTTTGCTTGTTAGGAAAAATACTAGAAACATAAAGTTTTGGATCTGTCATTTTCATTCCTGATTATAGTTAATTTTGAGGACTGTAAGCCTGAACAGTCAACAAAATGCTAAGACAAAGACTTCAGACTTTCATATAAATATATCCAACATTGTATTTCATGTAGTAATAAAAATCATAGGATGAGATACTGATGTGGGATTCCCCTCTGTATGATGTAAATATGTTTTTCCCATTGGTTAATAAAGAAGCTAATTGGGCCTATGACCGTGTAAAATAGAGCCAAGTGGGAATTTCAAGCAAAGATAGAGGAGAAAAGAAGGTAGAGTCAGGGAGACACCACATAACTGCCAAAGGAGAAAGACATGAGTAACTAGCCAGAACCTTACCAGTAAACCATGAGCCTCATGGTAAAATATAAGATAATAAAAATGGGTTAATTTAAGATATAAGAGCTACCTAGAAATATGCCTGAGTGGCTAAGAAGTGTTGTAATTAATATAGCTTCTGTGTGATTATTTCAAGTCTGGGTGGCTGATTATGAACAAGCAGCCTCTACCGTACAAAATGATGTCCAATGTTTGTTAATGTACATCCACATGAAGTTTAAGATAGCTTTTTTAAAAAAGAGGACATTTAGAACCACAAAAACAGAAGCCGAGTGCAGCTTCTTGGTAGCTGCCTTTTTTTGTAGTATGGGCTCTCTTTGCTAGAGGCAAACATGGAACTGTGGCTTTTTTAATAAAGGTCTTCCTGACTCAGCCATCATTGGCAGCAAAGGCTGCATGGCTTCTTTAGGGGAGGACTTCCTGGTTCATGCTAGTTGCACAAACAGCTCTGGCTCTTTCAGGAAATTAAGTATTTGAATGGAGTTTGTGAGCAGAGTGCTAAAACTTGCTTAATGGCAACAAAGACCCATTGTGTGCCTAGAAATGGGGCTATGAGCACGGCTTGCAGAGCTGGTGCTAAATGGACCTCCGCCATGTTAGACTAGGCAGAGGCAAAAGGCAAAGCAGCCTTAGTCCTAGCCACACCACTTAGCATTTTCAGAAGCAGTCCTGGTCAGAAAAGGATTTCAGATACACAATAGAACAGATTCAGATATAAAATACCTCTAAATGAGAAACAGTACATTTAAAAAATGGGCATAGACTTGGGAGAGACAAGAAAGAGAATGTAGAGTTATAAAAAGAAGAAAATCCTTTAAAATTAAAACAAAGTCTTTAAAGAGATACAGTAAGACAGTCATAAACTAAAGGAGTCAAGAAAAATAAGCCACATAAAGATGGAATATACACAGAGAATATAGATTATGTACACTTTTGTGCTTTCCTTAAATTTTTGACTGTGAATGAGTTAAGCACAGAGAGACATTTTATTGTACAGGCTGCTAAGCTAAACTACATATATATTTTTAAAGTATCTTGACTTTAAAATTTGGTTCTAAGGATATGTTGCTTTGGAAAAGAGGTTCTGCTTTTGTTTTCACAGAGGATGAGAACTTGTGGAATCCTTCCAGACTAATGTAGTTTGAAGGACCAAGACCCCTGAAAGGTCTCCATGAACCCCCCCCCCAAAAAAATATTTTGCTCAACAAAAAGCATGAAACAGTTTGGAAATAACTATACCCAAATTCCCAAATATCGTTTATAAATGTTTCTTTACATTTAAAAAGGAATATACTATAGAGATGAATACTATACATTGGTATCAATCTTGGTTTATTGATACAAATTTAAAGTCAATTTAGTTATATATATATTTCTGCTCTTGATTAAGGTATTGTGTTTGTGTAGCTCATTTAAAAATGTAATATATAATTAAGAAATACAGATTAATAGATAGTCATCTATAATAGTCAAGCTTGTAGCCATGTTAGTTAGGTTTTCTAGATGTACAGAGATATATTTCAGATAGACAGGTATTCTTCAAATCTTTTAAAGACTTAAAGAACATGGCATTTAAATGTTTTAAAAATTTAAGAACTTCTCATGACAGTGAGACACATCTGCTCCTTGCACTGCCCATCTACTTCAAGAGGATAATGAACATTGAAGAGGCTCCTTATGGAGTTTGTTAGCCATTTTGTCAAGAAATTACAATTGCCTGGTATGCTGTATAAATTGATATGCTGTATAAACTATATAAACTTTATGGTGTGCTTCATAAACTGAACATACAGGCCCCCAGAAAAATGGCTGCTAAAGTTGCCTAAAGAAGGTGAGACAGTCCTTCAGGGTTCCTGCTTCAGGAAAGAGTCTGACAGATATTCTGCAGGACACAGAAAAAAGTGACTGGCAAACTGCCAATATAGGCAGAACTGTCTTTGAAATTTCCTACTTCATGGAAAAGTCTGCCAGATACTATGGACCTGTAGGCAGAATATGGCTGCCCCAATGTGACAAAAGAACTTTGGACATCTGGCCAGGCAGTGAGATGTGTCTGTCAATTTTAGAGTTTTGGAAGTTGCTGATAATGCACTTCCTGTTAGCTTAGGTAATATTATATTCTTCCAGGATCTGTGATGGAGTTGAAGAATAGATAGTTATAATTATAGTTTCCTTGGTTATGATAAAAGATAAAATAGGTATAAATATTGTAACTGTAATTCTTGCTTGATAACTGTTTTGTTGTAGGTAATCTTTCTATGTTAAAGTTAAAACCTTCCTTTTATTTAGACAGAAAAGGGGAGATATGTGAGGTTCCCCTCTGCATGCTGTGAATTTGTTTTATTACTGATTGGGCCTATAACAGTAAAGAAAATAGTGAAGAGTAAGACAAGAATTTCAAGCAGAGATAGAGGAGAAAAGAAGGTGAATCAGGGAGATGCCATGTAGCTACAAACTACAATTCAGAGTGACTGACATATCTACTACCTCAAACAATTATTATTTTTTATACCAGAAACATTTAAAAATCTGTAGTAACCATTTTGAAATACACAGTTAATTGTTTTCTACCACAGGAATCATACTATTCTGCAAGACACTGGAAGCCAATTCCCCTTTCTTATAATACCCCTGTACTCACCTGCAAAGTATTCCTGTTCTGTCTTCTATACTCTACCCAGGCCCTGCTAACTACTAATCTCCTGCCTAGCTACAGAAATCCAACTTTTTAGCTTGCATATTATATACAATAGAAACTAATGTAGTATTTCTCTTTCTGTGTCTGGCTTACTTCGTTCAACACAATGTTCTCCAATTCTACCCAGGTTACTTCAAAGGGCAGAATTACCTTCCTTTTATGTCTGACTAACACTGTGTACAAATAGCACATTTCCTTTCTCTGTTCTTTCCCTTACTCAATCTATTTGATTATGAGATTATGAAAATTGAATTATTTACTATTGCATTAAGTGTTACAATAAACATGAAAATACAAATATTTCTTTACTACATTGATATCATTTCCTCTGGATACATGAGCAGTCGTGGATGAGTGAATGGCAGTTCTAGTTCTTGGGGAACTGTCATACTGTGTTCCATAATGGTTATAATAATTACATTCCTCCAACAGAGCATAAAAGTTCCCTTCTCCACACCCTCCCTGACATTTGTTTCATTTTGTCTCCTTGAGGATAACCAGCATAACTGGAGTGAGCGTTAACTCCCAATAGCTTCCATTTCCATCTCCCTGGTGATTTCTACATGTAACTGATGGATATTTGCACTTATTCTTTTGAAGGTATCGGGATAACTTGCTCATTTTTAAATCAAACTTTTTGTTTTTCTTTGGTTTGGGGCTTTTATTGTTACTTTATAGGTTTTAGTAATTATATATTTTGAATATGAATTGCTTATTAGATAAGTGATTTGAAAATTCTTTCATCCAAAATATTGGTATAATCTATAGATTGTGTCTTTTGGAAATGATTTTGTTTCAAATAAACATATTTGTCACTTGTTGTAGTTGTAAGAAGAAAATTAAACCAAAGTTCCTACTGTGTTTCTTTTTTGCTTCTTTCTAGAATGTTCACAGTGTTAAATCTTACTTTTAAGTTTTGATCAACATTTTTCTTTAATTTCCCCCACCCCCATGGTGAACAATAGAGATCTGCTTTCAATTCAGTCTTCTGCATGAAAACCTGTGGTGATTTGAATGAAAGTGGCCCCATAGGCTCAGGTTTGAGTTCTTAGGTCCCAGTGGGTGGGCTATTTAGGAAGGATCAGGAGGTGAGGCCTTGTTGGAGGAGGTGTGTCATTGGGTGAGGCCTTGTAGGAGGAGGTGTGCCATTGGGTGAGGCCTTGTAGGAGGAGGTGTGTCATTGGGTGAGGCCTTGTTGGAGGAGGTGTGTCATTGGGTGAGGCCTTGTTGGAGGAGGTGTGCCATTGGGTGTGGAGTTTGAGGATTCAAAAGGCTTGTACCATTCCCTTTATCTCTCTATCTTTTGCCTCCTACTTACAAATCAAGATGTGGGCTCTCCAATTTTCTATCATCATTGACTTTAACCCTCTGAAACTATAAGCCCAAATTTAACATTTCTTTTACAAAATTGCCATGACAATAGTGTCATATCATAGCAATAGAAAATAGCTAAGACAATACCGGTTTTACCAACCCCATTATTGAAATGTCTTTTTCTCTAAGGTGGGCCTTTCTGTTCTTACTGGAAATCAATTGGCTATAGATACATGAATTTATTTCTGGATTCTCTTTTGTTTTCCATTAGTCTATGTTTCTGTTTTTAAACTGAAACCATGAAAAGGTCTTGTACTATGATTCTGTAGTATGTTTTGAAGTCAAGTTTCATAATACTTCCATATTCAAAGTTTTTTGACTTACTTAATTACAAGTGTTTTTTTCCTATTTCTATCAAGACTGTCATTGATATTTTGATAAGAATTGCATTGAGCCTGTGGACTACTTTGAATACTACAGACATTTTAAAACTGCTAGTTCTTCCTATCTATGAATTCTTTCTATTGCTTTGTGTCCTCTCCAACTTCATTCACCAGTGGTTTATATTTCCATTGCAGACATAGCTTATTTTAGTGGTTAAATGTGTACCTATGTATTTTTCTTTTAATAACAATTATGAATAGAATTGTTCCAGTCATTGCTTTCTTGGCAATTTTATTCTTGTTTTGTAAAAAATGCTACTGACTCCCTGTCTCTGTCTCTGTCTCTGTCTCTGTCTCTCTCTCTCTCTCTCTCTCTCACACACACACACACACACACATACACACACTGTATTCAGCATAAATACATACAACTAAGGGATATTTCATCACTGCAATAAACAATTAAACAATTTAAGACTGAGCAAGAGATAAAAGTCTTGGCTCATTGCCTAGCCAAAGAAAAGCTTGTGCTGAGAGTAAACCATCCAGTAAACTCTATGGGCAGCATCTCCTGGTTATGTACAGTACTCCATCTCTTAAGAGAACACAGCCTACTGTGTGAGGTCAGATACAGTCACTTAAACACATTCATCTTAACCTTAAAAGTTTCACAAGTAAAAGGAAAAGACTATATTTGGCTTTCTAAAGAAATAGATCTTTGTATCACAGAAAGCTACAAATCTATCTGCTATAATAATTACACTTCAAATCAAGAATTGCTGTTGATAATCTTAAATGCAACTATTTGAAATTTTAAAAATTAATTAATATAATTCCTGAAGTAAAAAAGTATATACTTAAGGGGGATATGAAGCAGGAGACCTGTAAATTGAAGGCCAGTATAAACTTCAGCGTCTAAACTTCCTCCATGTCACAAGCAGCTGGGTCTAAGCTTCAGTTTTTTAAACAAAGGACATTAATCAAAACACTCCTGACAACAGGGATAAAGGAGAGAGAATAAACAAATCCCGAGTCAGCCCCACAATGTCTCAAGGCCAGTTCCTACAATCCCTTGCAACTTACCCAAGTATGTCCAAAGATAAAATCGTACCCAATCGAAAGTCTACTAATGTCACTGATGCTTGTTTCACCAATTATGTTTAAGATGACCGAACCATTCCTAAAATTTCCCTAGCTGTGTTTAAACAGAACCTGCAGGTTCCTGTCGAGGTTGCCACCATTTTGCACAGGTGAATGATCCTGCGTATGCTGGTATTAAAATAAACGCTTTGTTCTTGTATAAAAAACAATGCTACTGAATTTTGCATTGTATCCTGCAAATTTACTGACTTTATTATCTATTTATCATTCCTAACAACTGTCTTTTGGAGTCCTTAGGTTTTCCTATGTATAAAGTCATGTTATATGCTTGATTTGTTTCTTTAATGAATCAATTTATTTAATACATTGTAATATACTACCTATTTAACAGTTCTAACTTGTACCAATAGAATAATATCCTAATTTGTTCAAAGCAATTTATACCATTTAGATGTTCTTCTCCATAGTCAATACACAATAATGAAACAAGTGACAAATCGCTAATGTCAGGTTCTGGAAAGTACTGTCCTATTTTCTGGATGTCCTGGGAGGTAAAGGTGCAATGTTGTAACTCAAACAATCTCACAATCCCACATGTATGTAAATTTACCCTCTTCCTTTATAATCCCTACCCCTGGCTATCCCAATCTCTTAAAACTACAAGTTACCTCCATACCTATATACGCGCCTCAGCTTCCTTGAGCTTATTTTTGTGAAATATACTGTTTATATCTTATTTGCCAAATGTTCACACCTTTATATTAAAATGCATTGATTTAAGTATAGTTCAATCCTGTTTTGTTCAATCAGAAAGTCTTTTAATTAATTTATTTTTAATAAATTAGTTTTAAATTTTATTTTACATTCTAACCACAATTCTACCTCCCACCCTCCTCATACCCCACCTCACCTCCCCTCAGCCCACCCTCCATCTACTCCTCCCAATGGGTAAGGGCTCCCATGGGGAGTCAAGAAAGTCTGATACATTAAGTTGGGGCAGGACCAAGGCCCGCCCTCACGCATTAAGGCTGAGCATGTCCTCCCAACATAGAGAATGGGCTCCAACAAGCTAGTTCAGGCACCAGGGACAGATCCTGGTCCCACTTCCAGGGGCTCCTCAGACAGTTCAACCTTCACAACTATCTCCCACATTCGAAGGGCTTAATTTGGTTCCATGCAGACTCCACAGCTATTGGTCTAGAGTTCATGAGTTTCCAAGAGTTTAATTCAGCTCTCTCTGTAGATTTCTTCATCATGATCTTGACTTCCCTTGTTCATACATTTCCTCCCCCTCTCTTTGACTGGATTCCTGGAGCTTGGCTTGATGTCTGGTTGTGGATCTCTGCATCTGGATCCATCAATTACTGGATGAAGGATCTGTGATGATAGCTGGGATAGTCACCAATCTGATTATAGAAGGCCAATTTGGAAAACCTCTCCACTATTTTAGGAGTCTTGGCTGGGATCATTCTCATGGATTCTTGGGAATTTCCCGAGCACCAAGTTTCTCTCTAACACCATTGTGACTCTCTCTATCAAGATACCTCTTTCATTGCTCTCTAACACCATTGTGACTCTCTCTATCAAGATACCTCTTTCATTGCTCTCTAACACCATTGTGACTCTCTCTATCAAGATACCTCTTTCATTGCTCTCTAACACCATTGTGACTCTCTCTATCAAGATACCTCTTTCATTGCTCTCTAACACCATTGTGACTCTCTCTATCAAGATACCTCTTTCATTGCTCTCTAACACCATTGTGACTCTCTCTATCAAGATACCTCTTTCATTGCTCTCTAACACCATTGTGACTCTCTCTATCAAGATACCTCTTTCATTGCTCTCTAACACCATTGTGACTCTCTCTATCAAGATACCTCTTTCATTGCTCTCTAACACCATTGTGACTCTCTCTATCAAGATACCTCTTTCATTGCTCTCTAACACCATTGTGACTCTCTCTATCAAGACACCTCTTTCATTGCTCTCTAACACCATTGTGGCTCTCTCTATCAAGACACCTCTTTCATTGCTCTTCCACTCCATCTCTCCTCTCCTCGACCATCCCATTACCTCACGTTCTCATCCCCCATAGCTTTATGTCTACCACTCCCCTTTACCCAGGAGATTTCATCTAATTCTCCTTCCCAGGGTACCCGTGCAATCCTCCTTGTTACCTAGTATCTCTGGGGCTATACATTATAGTCTGGTTATCCTTTGCTTTATATCTAGTATCCACTTATGAGTGAGTACATACCATGTTTGTCTTTCTGAGTCTGGGTTACCTCACTCAGGATGTTTTTCCTAGTCCAATCCATTTGCCTGTGAATTTCATGATGTCATTGTTTTTTTGCACCTGAGTAATACTCCATTGAACAAATGTACCACATTTTCTTTATCCATTCTTCAGCTTAGGGGCATCTAGCTTGTTTCCAGGTTCTGGCTATTATGAATCATGATGTTATGAACATTGTTGAGCAAGTGCCCTTGTGGTATGATTGAGCATTCTTTGGTTATATGCTCAAGAGTGGTATCACTGTGTCTTCAGGTAGACTGATTCCCAGTTTTCTGAGAAATCACAATATTTTAATTTTTATAGAATTATTCAGACTTTTTACATTAGTAAAGTTGAAGATGTATCTTTATTTACATATGTGAGCATGCCAACATGAGTTTATGTGCACTACATGTGTGCAGTGCCCATGAAGGCCAAAGAGAGCATCAGATCACTGAGAACTGAAATTACAGGCCATGGTAAGTTTTCCAGTAAGGATGTTAGGAACTAAACTAGGTGCTTTGTAGGACAGTAAGCATTCTTAATCACTGAATCTTTCCAAATCCAGCATATAATCAACTTTAATGAACCATATTGTTGTCATCTTTTCTATCTATTCCACACCATTTTTGTTTCCCTTTTCTTTATATCTTTGATAACCAATATTGTCAATATTACAGTGTATTTCCTTCTTAGACTCTTCTGTGTATTTTATGTAACTGCTTCTCGGGACTAATATTCAAGATCAAAGATACACACTTATCACACACTATTTAGAATGAACTGCTTCATGTTACATAAAGTTCGGGAAATTTATAGAACTGTATCAATCAGATGCTTGCCAGAGATTAACACCTCACAAAAGATAGTGCTGCTTCTATTTTACTTTGAATTTTACAATAAAAGAAAGTAATTTTTTGTTAATCAGGTTAGCCATTTGAAGAATGCTGAAAGGAAAATAAAGTTTGGGGTTTCTTTATACTTGCTCAGATATTTATCATAGCCACTTACTTTCATCCCTTTCTGTAGACGTGATTCTCTATTTACAATCATTTCTGAAGAATTGTGTGGTATATCTTATACTTCCAGTCTTCCGACAAAGATGCTTTCCAGTTCTTTTGATCAAAAAATACCTCTACTTTGCCTTCATCTTTGAAGAATATTTCCTGAGGGTAGATTTAGTGCTTTGTTTTCATGTGGCACATTAAAATATCTTTCAATTGTCTCATAACCTACATATTATCTGATAACACTTCAGACATTTGTTTGTGTATTTGTCATTTTCCTGGTGTGTAATGTACTCTTTTCTCAGACATTTTTTACGATAGCCTTTTTATTTTAGATTATTGGGGTAGGGCTTGTTTTGGTTTATTCTTATCTATGATATACTTAAGGTTAGGCTTTCTTCATATATAATTTTCTATGTTCACTGATTTTCTTAAATATATTTTCCCCAAGTTGTGGATTTCATAGTCATTGTTTCCTTGAATATTTTGCCTGTTTTCTTCCTCTTCATGGGGCTCCTGCAACTACTAACTTAAAACATTAAATATTGTCTCATGTGTCACAGAGCCTCTGTTAATTTAATTTTCAATGCCTTTTCATTTTGAGATGACAAAGGATTTTGACAGAGTTCTCTGCTCAGGTTTTTCTATAGCATCAAACCTGTTGCCTGTGTGAGCATCTCATTTCCAACATTACCAACTTTAGTGCTTTCATGAGATAATATTTCATAGATGACCATTCTCTGCTCAAAGTGTGCATCTGTTTACTCAAATGCTTGAATTTCCTTTGCATTGTTGACCATACTTTTAGAAGTCACTTAAAAGGAGGTGTCCTCTAATTACAGCATCTGCACCACTCCAGACTCGCACTGGTCATTACTGGTACTTGCTTAATTTTTTTGCCGATCTACCAGTGTGCTAATTGTGCTGCAAGAAGAATGAATTATACAGTTGTATATTTCCATTCAATAAAGCAACTAAGTTATTGGAAGATCATTTCATTCTTTTCACATGCTTTATGTTTAATGAGGGCTTACCTTTTTTTTCTTTAGTCCTAGGATATGGCTTTTTCACTAAAATGCTCTCATCACAAAGTTATGCCCTTTCTATGTCTCCATCCAATGCCTAGTTTACTCAGCAGGATGGGTGTTTACCTATTAGAAGAGCAGAAAACCACCATTCCCCCAAATCTGTATGATATCTGATAGTTTTGTTCAACTCTCAGCCACAGAAAAGCCATCTAAGATCTCAGTTCTTTCTTGGCTATACTCAATCTGGATGTTGGCAAATAACCCAAAACTCTTTCCCAGGTTAATGTATGTGTTTTTCCTTCATATGACTGTCATCTCTCCAATACCTTTTCCTTTGAAATCTAATCCCTTATCATACCAATTTTGATCCTGACTTTGGCATTAGCTGGACTGATACTATGTTATCCTTTATCCATCACCATATGAAGGCTCCCTTTTGTGGGAATGGCAGGTGAATGTGGGACTTGCTTCATGCATCTGCCTTCTTCCAAGAGTCATAGTTCTATGTCATCTGTTCTCAGCTTCTTGAAAACACTCTTTAAATAATTTTCACCCAAGCTGTCTGTCCTTTGCAAGGAATCATTAAGTCTGATATCAATTACTTTGTGACATTCAAATGTGTGTTTTTACTATGTGATGTTTTTGCTAAAGGAAAGAAATTTTAATTTGTGGAATCAGAAGTCTGAAAAGCTTGTAAATTCTGAGATAAACTAATGGAATATAGGAAGTAAGAGGGAATTTGTCAGTTGATGATTAACAAAATTGGCATCTCATTTTCTTTTAGAGACTGGAAGAGAAGGATTCCTATCCTTCCTCTTGATGGCTACATTTCTCTTTTTAATTTATGTTTTGAGAAATTCATGCATGTATAAAATGAAATATGAGCATATAAATACTCCATTTCAATCTTTTCCAGATCCTTCCCTAAGACATTTCCTTCCCTTTCTTTTTCTTCTTTTACAATGAATGACCCACTAACAGTTAATGCCACCCATTTGTTCATATGCCCCTCCCCAAGCAGCTATCAAACACCAATAACTGCTCAGTTATGGGTAAAGCCTTAAGAGCTCCTCCCCGTTCATGCTAGAGTTTTGACTGTTTGACCTTGTGTAGTTTTAAACAGGCAACCGTGGCACTGTGACTTCATGGTGCAATAGTCATGTGATGCTCAAATGAAGCCTCCACAATTTTCTTTCCCACCCTTTGGTTCTTTTTTTTTTTGGTTTTTCGAGACAGGGTTTCCCTGTAGTTTCTAGAGCCTGTCCTGGAGCTAGCTCTTGTAGACCAGGCTGGCCTCGAACTCAGAGATCCTCCTGCCTCTGCCTCCCGAGTGCTGGGATTAAAGGTGTGCGCCACCACCACCCGCCCTTTGGTTCTTATATTATTTCTGTCTCCTTTTTTGCACTGTTCCCTGAGCCTAAGCACTCACAGTCTCTAATTCTAAGCACCACGACTAGTTATGAGTCTGTGTATTTGCCACAAAAGAAGCTTCTCTGACCAGTGTTGGAGCAGCCCAGGTCTATGGGCACAAACCTAATTATATGGAAAGCAATTTAACAACATCACTAACTAGCAAAATAACAAGGATAGATTTCACCCTTGGTTCTTTGACTTCTCCAGTCATGAGCCCTCACCAGACAGGAGGCCATTCCTACGAAAAAAGAAAGCCTCAGATCTCACCATAAAGCAGTCAGTTATCCCATAACATTCATGCCACAGTTGCAGCGATGGGCACATCTTACTTGGCAGAGTGGTATTGTAGCATCGGGGTCCGTCACCAAGAGCATTAATGTGTTGTCTCCCAGACATGTCTGCGCAGTATCTTCTAGCACTGTGTAAGTTTCCTGATCACATATTCCTCAGTTTCCTTCCAAATAGTGCATGAAAAAAAAAGGGGGACGGTTATTTGGAAGAGCAGTCCCAACGTCTAACGACAAAAATAAATGAAATACCAGGAATAGAGAAAAGAGGCAGATTGAGTGGAAAAAAAGGTTCAAATACAAAAACACCAAAAAATGGAGGAGGTAGAAAGGAGAAAAGGCAAACATGATAAGATCATAAACTTCATAGATGTAACGCCTCATCCAATACTTCACAAACACTGTCTTTTCAGCAACATAAAGTGCTTTCTATGTCTACATACAGCATAACCAAACTCTCTGACAGCAATTAGCATGATTGTGTCTATTGTCATGGGCACATTGCCCTGGGTCTACGCTTAGGTGGCATCTCAGGCTCTCAAGATCAACACAGCAATCTCGGACCTGAGTGTTTAGCTTCTCTTCCCAAAAGCTGGCTGAGTTTTTCATGAATATCTTAAAATCACAATTATAATACACAATTATATAAATATAATTAATATATATAATTATATTTATATATTATATTTAAATATATAATTAAAATATAATACACAATTATAATATATTATTTCAAGCTTGTCTCAGGAAAATGCTTCTATGAAACTATATAATATTGAAAGACAGTAGTCTATGAACACTTCTTCATGCCACAACTGTACAAAATGCTACCTTGAAACTATTGTATCTGATCCTAAGAAGAACTTGCTATATAATGAGCCAATGTGTTGTTGTGGCAAAACAGCCTGGCTAGAAGGGATTTAGGACCTTGGTGACTCTTTTAAAGCATGTAATTAAAAAAAACTTTCTACTTGGGTTTCATGGGATAGTACATTTCCTCACTATTTATGCCATCCTTTGTTAAACACACTGCTATTTTATATAGCAAACACTTAATTGTTATTGCAGTTTCCTGTTAGCTTAGAGCAAGAATTAACAAAATTTATCCGTAAAATGGCCAGATACTAAATAGTTTCTGGCTTGCATGCCTCATGGACCTTGTCTTTCATACTCTACTTTTACAGCCTGAAAGCTGCCATCAACATTGCCTGCACAAATGTTCTGTTCTAATACAATATTTATAAACATGATCGGCTATGTTCAGCCCATGGGCTACAGTTGCCCAACTTTGCCTTGAGTGACTTCATGTTATCAACTTCATTGATCAGTTGTAGTTCAATCTCTATGGTAAACACCAATACTTGAGAAGCATTTATGAGCACATCTTCAGTCTCTATCATAGTGCTTTTATTTGATCCATGAACCTTGAATGGCATTCTGGACCAGCACTCTTCCATATGCTCACGCTAATTGTAGGGTTCGGTCTTCTACTTAGTCTTTCACATCTGACAAACACAGCATTATGTGTTGCTCAAAGTAACTATTTCATAGTTGTGTTTTTAGCATTTATTTTAGTATGTTGGAAAATAATCTGACACTGAAAAGACAAAAATAAACTTTTCTTGCATGTAGAAATAATAAATAAAGCCGGGCGGTGGTGCACGCCTTTAATCCCAGCACTCGGGAGGCAGAGGCAGACGGATCTCTGTGAATTCGAGGCCAGCTTGGTCTACAAGAGCTAGTTCCAGGACAGGCTCTAAAGCCTGTCCTGTCTCGAAAAATCAAAAAGAAAAAAGAAAGAAAGAATAAATAAATAATAGGTAGATAATGATATTTAGAGAGAAATTTGATCAAATTGATGAATGGACAAAAATAAGGACCAGAGATTGATTTGTTGTATATTTTAAGATAAAATCCCCTGACCATTCAAAAGGAAAATAATTTAATACAAGGAAATATATAATACATTTACAAGATTGATAGAATAGTGGCCCCTCAATTATGTCCATATCCTAATTCTCAGACCCCACAAATGTATCCTCATACAAAACAAAGCAGATTCTGTGGAAGTGATTAAGGTCACACACTGAGCTAGGGAGATGACCCCCAGACTATTTACATGAGCTAAGCCTAATTGCATCAGGCCTTAGACATTGAATCTGTCCTTGTGGTGGTAGGGGAACAGGGTGGTGAGATGTGGCTAGCTTTGAAGATAAAGAAAAGATCTGCGAATCAAGAAAGATGGACAGGCCAAAGCAGCTGGACAATCCCTAGGGTCTCTGCTGACAATCACAGCTCTGCCAGCATGCTGGCAATGATGTCTGCATTGGACGTAAGACCTGTCAATCCCAGGAAAGATGTCATTTGACACGTGCTAGAGTTGTGAGCTAAGCTTTGGTTTCAGAAAGGAAGTCCTAAGGAGACCTGGAACAGAGCTTAGAACCTAGTTCGAGACAAGAGCTACTGTGGATGCCAGGTTCTCACAGAGTCAGCCAGGAAAAGCCCAGAAGCTTGCCCGTGGGTAATGAACACTAGGACCACCTAATTGAAATGGGAATATTTTCTCACAGGCAGCATAGCCAAGATTCCAAAAAAAAAGGGGGGGGGTGCACCAGTGTTTATATATGACTGAAAGAAATGAACAAAGTAAAGGCGGTTCTACTCGTTGACTGGACCCGATGAATTGTTCTAACATCCAATCTCTGTGGTCCAGGACTCATGGGACAAAAATAAAACATGCTTGAGTATCAAGGACACATCAGTGTGGCACTAACAAACAAAGCAAGAGCTGCTGCATTTACAAACTGTGTCACCGCAACCCTCATTGAACTATCAGATGCTAAACCCTGATTTTAAAGATTTGAAAATTGATTAGCACCGCCATTCCATTCTACAAATAAAATTTGTCACTTCAAAAATCCTACCATGAAATTGCAGTGAGTTTGTTGCCGTCAGAGCCAGCTACTCAGGGGCCAGTAGACACACCTCCAAGACTGTCTGTCATTAAAAGAACTTTTCAGCCTCAGTCTGCCGCAGTAAAAAAAAAAAATACATGTGTATGGATATCATGGCCATAGATTATGTAATTTCCCTTTCAGCTACATGTATCATTTCACAAAAGTGACCCATATTATTTTGGAGGAGTGCATGATTAAGATGTAGTATGTTTGTGATGAATTATAAAATTCTTTCCAAATGCTATTTCCCCTTTGGAATTGGTTAGTGCCGTACTGCCCTCCACAATGGTGGAGATGAAGGCAGATACAATTGCTTGCACAATCAAACTTGACCATGTTTTTTGTAAGAATGTAAGAATAACTTCAAATATAAGATCATCCTTTGTGTTTCTAATGAGATTGCCCCCGAATTATTTTACTAAATTAAATTCAGTTTAGAATTGTCAGATGCCTATAATAGTTCATTGATATAGTTACACTTCCAAGCCAGATCTGCCTGTGCTCTATATGTTACTTGAGAAGCTTGTGGAATTCCCCTTATTTTATTATTAATTTTTTTCTTAAGACAGAGTCTCATTGTATTCTCAGGCTGGCCTCAAACTGAGAGTCCCCCTGCCTCAGGCTTCCAGAATAGGAGGCTAGGCATGTGCCACCATGCTCAAATCCCTCCCATATTTAAGAGATAATTCCATTCACAGAGACTTTGAGTCATTCACACAATTTTTAGACGCGCTCTCTCTGGTTCTGTCAGCCTGAGCTGTTCAGAACACAGCCCAACTTCAATGCACATGTAATGCCGACACTTGTTTTTTTACCCAAAGCACTTATTCACATTACATTGAAGCTGATTATTTTTGCTGAATGGCTATGTTTATTTAATAACATCAAAGACTTGCAATTTTAAGGTCGTGTTTCATGAAATCCTTACTAAGTCTGTGTTAAATTTCTTGGTCCCCCTTTGATTATCCGATTGATTGAGTCGGCTTCAGACTAATGTGTCTTCCACAAATAATCATTTGTGTTCAAAATAAAAGAACTGCGAAAAATCCCACGAGAAACGAAAGTCTTTGAAAGGAATTGATTATAAGGTGTGTGTGCACGCGCGCGCGCGCGCGCGCAAGCGTGTGTGTGTGTGTGTGTGTGTGTGTGTGTGTGTGTGTGTGTGTGTGTGTGTGTGTGTATAAAAACCCTACCCATATTTGTGTGCACAGAGAAAGATCACTTGTGTTCCAGAACTCAGTTATCCTTATTGACTATATTTAGTTTCCCTTAGCTTCCAGTTATTGGGGAGGCTTAAATAGCAAGCCAGAATTTTTATCTGGAACGCCGCACGCAGCACATTCAGGTAAATAAAGAAAAGAATAAGGCGTTCAGCTCTGGCTTCACTGGCTAACAAGAGAAGGAACTAATGAAAACCGCAGATAATCCCCTGGCCTCGCTGCAGCCATTAGTTTCAATCTTGGCCCCCACACCCTCTTTTACCAGAACTACTGACAGGAGTAATGTGGAGCTGGGGAGACCTCCTCGGCCTGCACACTCCTCATCCACGTGCTAATGAACTTGTGAAAAGCCACAAGGCAGAAGTCCTGAGAAGAGAGGAGGCAAGAGAGGCAACTCCTGCAGCCCAATGATAAGCCACCAATAATGCCAGTTTAATCCTCACTCTGTCACCTCTCCGGGGGCAGCAATCCCAGCCTGCTACCTGAAAATACCGAATCATTAAAAACATGTGGGCACACATATTGGCTCTGCTCTTTTATACTCAGTTGTGCTTATTTGCCTTAAAAGATTTCAAGTGAGTCCTTTATCAGGACAAACAATAAAATGCCTATGAGAAATTCACTCATATTATCAATTAATAGCAGAGAGGAATTAGCTAATAGCCAAAGGCATCATGGTCCTACTAGCATTATCTATTGATTTCTCCCAGGTGGCGAGGTTCAGTCTACACCAAGCTTGCTTCACACTCATTAGAAGGGCGCATTACATCCAAGTCATGTCTGTTAAACATATTCATCATCAGGACCATAACAGACAACAACAGAGAAAAGCTAAAGACTGTAACTCCATTTGTATTAAAGTGAATGGACAAAATTGAGCGTGACTGTGAAATTCAGTAGGCAACAGAAAATATCCTGGAATTGAGAAAACCTGACATTTCCTGTTTCAGAATAAACCCCATTTCTGCAAAAATCTGTTTACTTTTCCTGTTCAAGACTTTGCAAGGCAAAATTTGAATTTCCTTTAACAGAATATTCAAACTTTTACAAACCCTTATGTGTGCTTAACCCTTATGTATGCTTAAACATTTGCTATGAAGGCATAGGATTGAGTATATGGAACTATATATATATATATACATATATATGTGTGTGTGTGTATATCACATATATATAATCTCTCTATATATATCATCTATAAACTGTATATATATATATATATATATATATATATATATATATATATATTCACCTTCAACCCTAACTCAAACATAAAAAGCAAAAATCCTCACTAGGGTGAGCACACAGAAAATCAAAAGTGAAGCTGATTAGAGGCAAAGTCTAAAAGAAACTTATCAAGTTGTTGTGGTCCCCGAGTTGATTGAGATGCAAAGCACAAATGATGGATGGACACACACTTTGTGTTTCAGCGAGTCTTAATTTTTTTTCATGATCTAGGTTTTTGTGGTGGTTTGGAAGAAATGTTTTCATGTAAGATTCCTCTTGATGAGAACTCCTGTAACAACGATATTTCTTGGAGTAGTCCAATTAAAATCTTCATGTTCAGTCAACTTGCACTTCAAAAACAAAATACAATATGCAGGAGGATGGTTACTGCTTTCTTCCTGGAGTCAATGACTGGATGTTCCATGGCACCAAAATTTCCCTTTCATCCCAAAAAGAAGCCCCAGACTTCTGAATATCAGCCAAGTGTATTAAGTCTAGGTAACAAGACAGGCAGGCTGGGAACTTCATGTCTCTTCTGAAGAAATATATTAATTATAACCCACATGCTAGCTTAAAAAACCAATTGTTTTTTAAGTCCAGAATCATGTGTTATGTTGTTATTCCCATCTAGATTGTACACTCTATAAATGTAAAGACTCTGACCAACTTTAGTTTATCCTAACTACTATACATCCAAATGACTAAGGACTATGGTTAAAACACAGGGCTTCTTACTGCAAGTTCCCATGTGTCAAAATAATTCCATCAGTTCCTCACGTCTCTCAGCCATTAGGAAATCAACTGGTTGCCTGATTCAAGGTATCTGATCTCCAACGATGATATAAGCGGATTCATTGCTACCTTCTTTTTGCCAGATGCCCTGGGCTTCCTACATTCTAAACCAAACTCAAAGAGTTCCATGTCAAAAGTAGGATGAGAAGCACAGTGTTCTCATACATAAATTATGCCGGGCGGTGGTGGCGCACGCCTTTAATCCCAGCACTCGGGAGGCAGAGGCAGGCGGATCTCTGTGAGTTCGAGACCAGCCTGGTCTACAAGAGCTAGTTCCAGGGCAGGCTCCAAAGCCACAGAGAAACCCTGTCTCGAAAAAAACAAAAAACAAAAAACAAAAAAAAAAAACAATAAATTATGCCACAGTGTAAGCCAGCTCTGAGGGGAGAGGTGTTTTCCCTTGGTAGTTGTTCTCCTGAGGAAGACCCAGGCTACATGGCCAGTACCACATAAGATACCATTGTATCTAAACCACTCCCACCATCTCATTGCACAGGGAGTAACTTAACACAAGAAGAAATCTGTGACAACTTGATCTATCCTTCAAATCCCTAGCATGAGTCGTGGGCCACTGCTAATTATTCCTGTGTATCCCTCCAACCCTAGAGAGACACAAAGCTTCATGAAGCTGCCAAACACCAAATGACAATAAGTAGCAAATGATATTTGATCTATTCGTCAGCAGAAAGTGTCCCTTACCAGAGAATTTCAATCACACACCCATGGTTCTCCTAACAGTTGCTAGCTTAGGGTGGACTCGGAGCAAAGTCTTCACCTTAGATCTCCTTTCTTTAGTATCTTTCAGAGTCAACCCAAGGCCAGGCACAATTCTGCCTGGTGATAGATTTATAAGGAAAAACAAAAGATAAAAGGGAAATCCTTATGAACGACCTAAATCCTTTTGAAATTTTATTACAATATTTTCATTTTTATCAGAGAGCTAGGCATGCTACAGTAGGCATAGAGTAAGTATAATTTTGAAAAATGCCTCGCCGGTCATCTTGGAATTCAGGAGTTCAGGGCCAACATGAAGCCCTTGTCGTAACAAGGAAAATCAGATAACATAGATTTTTTTAAAAAGCACTTTAAAACTTTAATTTTTTTTACCCTTTGAAGGCCTCAAACGAGGTTAGAGAGAAAAGAAAACTATCAAATGACGCTAGAAGGCAGGGACTTTTGGTCTGCCTACTCTATAAGCTGCCTCGGCATTAAATAGAATGTTTTGAGGGTGACGTAACAATCGGATTTTGACTCCACTTATGGGGTCAGTCTCAGACTGAAAAATGTTGTTCCTCTGGGGAGGGAGGCTCCAACATGCCTCTCTGCACAGACTTCATTGTAATCTGCTCCAAGGAGCCACGTCGTCTGGCAAAGGTTGAAGGAAACGGCTGCATCTGGCTTATTATCACTGTGCTTCCTGTAGGAGTATTAGACCTGGACCCTGAAAAGGGGGTTGGGGTTAGATGTCGGGCACTGCCCATGGACGATGTGTTGCCCGAGTTTTTGTCTTCCTGATTCTAACCTGCAAGGGGGTCATCTAACAAGACTCAGAGTAAGAAACAGGGATGGGGAAAAAGTGGCTTCTCACAGTCATTCAAGCCCTGCAGGGACACAGCTGAGGCACCGTGGACAGATTAGTACACCCAAGACTTCCTCTTCCGAGCAGCTTAGAGAAAAGAAGAGCATCAGACAAAAGCAGATCCTAAGATTTATAAAAAGAAAGAAGGAAAGAAAGAGAGAGGGGGAGGGAGGGAGGGAGGGAGGGAGGGAAAGAGGGAGGGAAGAAAAGACCCAGAAACTGTTTTGTTCTTTTCATTTTAAACATCACTTGAATAATTAAAAAAAAAAAAGAAGAGAAAGACACCTTGTTATCAACCCAAAAAAATAATTTCCAGGTGAAGAAACACATACACCTATCATTATACTTACATATAAAATAAGTTCAAACTGCCCTACAAATTGTCTATGCTCTGTTATCCGTTTCCCCCAGCAACCCTTAGTAATAGCTGACTTTTACTGTCTGCATGTTCTTGCCTTTACTGAACTTACTACAGTTGGAATTATTTAGTAGGTGCGCACTCCCAGCTGGCTTCTGCCACTAGTAACACTCAGTAAAGTTCCTCCTTGTCTTTTCATGGATGGGTAGCTCATTTCTTCTTAGAGATTAAAAGTATCCCACTGCCTGGATGTACCATAGATTATTAATCTATTCACCCACTGAAGAACATCTTGGCTGTTTACAAATTGGAGCAATTATGAAAAAGACTGCTGCATCCCTATGTTCTGAGTTGACAGAGTTATCCTCATCTTTGAGCAAATACCAAAGAATGTTCTTTCTGTACAAGACGATTAGGAGCACCCTGAGTTTCCATAGATCATTGACTTGTTCGCCCATCATCAGAGAAGCTTCCTCCTGCTGCAGAGGGCAGCAAGCACAGAGACCCACAGCTAGATAGTAAGCAGAGAGTGAGAGACATTGAAATGCACAGCCCTGAAAGGGATGTCTCCATTCATCTGTCCCCCCAGAGCCCAGGGAAAAGCAGCTGAGTGTCTTTTGTGTATGTATTTCGACTTTCAGTTTAGTTTTTTAATGGAATTCCTGTGTGTGTGAAACAAAGGGTTGTTGTGCCTTCTTTTGGCCTCTTTTCCTTCTGTATGTTTTGTCCTGTTCCAACGTGCTAGTTTTTATATTGTATCAGATCTTATCACATCATCTTATATTAATTTATTATCCCTAGAAGCCTGTTTGCTTTCTCGTGGCAGAAGGGAAGAGCATCTGGGAGGGGGGCAAGGAGGAGAGGGACTGGGAAGAGTAGAGGGAGAGAAAATTGTAGTCAAGATATAGTGTGAGGAAAAAAAATCCATTTTCAATAAAAGGAGGAAATCTACTAAATTAGTAAAAGCACTAAGAACCCTGTGAATGGCCGTAGCACTTGGAAACTATGGGGGAACATTGTTACTTTGAGGCAGCAATACCTTTGAGTGGCAATTATAACTCATTATATTGCTAAATGAGCCGATTCTTAAACTATCTACTTCCTGATTTCTTGCTTATCAGAAAATAAATTTCCATTGTTTCAGTGATTTGGGAAAACAGTACGCTAAGTTTTACACGAAACTGCTAAATTGTCTTCCAAAGTGGCCATGCCATTGCCCACTCTCTCGCTGTAAGTGGGAAAGAGTTCCTACTATTCCACATCCTCATTAGCACTAAGGAGTGTTAGAGAATGAGATTCTGGCCACAGTGTGGGTTACAGGCATCTCAGCCTTGTTTGAAGCACCACATTGCCTACCTCTCCACACACTTATTAGCCATTAACACATCTTTGGTGATGTTTATTTTAAGAGCTTTGGCTCATTCTTTTAACTGACTTTTATTTGTTAGTCGTTGTGTTGAATGAATTTTAAGTGTGCAATATGCATGAGTCCTTCATCGACCATCCTTGGAAAATATTGTCTGGTTTTCCTCTAACAGGACTGTATTAGCTGCTTTTCTCATCAGTCTGACCAAATTCCTCACAAGCAGCCATTAGGAGAGCTTGTGTGTTTCTTTCGGCTTACACCACGGCGGTGGGGAGGCATGGCTTTAGGATGGACACACATATACACTTGGTCACATACTTCTAGTCGGGAAGCAGAAAGAGGACAGGAAATAAGGTCAGGCTATAAAACGGCAAGGCCCAACCCAGGGGGAGTACTTCGTGAAGCAGTGACCTCCTGCCTGACAGTCTTCTACCACATGGGGACCTGGGTGTTCAAAGGCCTGAGACTACAGGGAGCACCTTCTATTTTAAACCACAACAAGATGCTATGCGCATATTTGTACCGACGTATTTCATTTGAGGGTGTGCTAATGTGATACATGTTGTATTTTTCAAAGGAATTTATTTATTTGTTGTTTTTATGTGTGTATGCCTGCATGAGTTTATGTGCACCAGACATGTGCCAGAGACTATGGAGGCCATATGGATGATAGTCTTTGAATCTAGGTCCCATGCAAGAGCAACAAGTACTCTTAATGGCTGAACCATACCTCCAAACTCTGCATTGTGTTTTTAGTTACATGTATTACTTTTTTTTTTCTGTAAACCAATCCTTGGATCCTATAAAATTTGTTAAAATTACTTACTATTTCAGGTTATTATTTAATCAAAATTTTAGGCTTTGCTAAACATAAACTATTCATCTTTTATATATGACAACTTCTTTTTCTTCCTTTTCAAACTGTATTTCTGTGTGCTGTTTTTATTTTTCCCAGACAGCCGTTGGAACTCAGTATGCAAAACAGGATGACCTCAGAGCCATGCAATAACCAGGCCTCAGCCTCCCAAGTGCTGCAAATTCAGACACTAGCATACATGTTCTGCTCCTGGTGACCACAGAATAGCTGGAACTTGAATGGCAGTGTTGTAAAGGAAGGGGAAAGATGGATATATCCACTCTCCTTAAATCTCACCCTAGTAGAAAAATCCTGTTTCTTACCAAGAAACACTATTTTAGCTCTTGAGATACTTGTGATGTTTCTTATCACACTGCTAATTTTTTTCTTAGTTTGCAGACAGTTTGAATGTATGCATTGAGCCTTTTTTCCCCAAAATTTTCCTACATTGTATCAAATTAATGTATCTTATTAAGAAAATACATTTCTTTCTCGACTTTAAGACAGTCCCAGAAGAATGGCAGGACTCTCTGGCAAGAACCTTTTGGCTGTATCTCAACATGACAGATAAAATCTTCAGAACACAGCAAGTGCAGGAGAGAAAATGCACATGACAAAACAGGAAGCCAGAACCTGTGGTCATGGCAAAACTGCCGTATTCCATCTGAAATCATACAGTCAATTCCCTAGTGACTTCCCACTAGACCCCACCTCTAAAATGTCATATTACCTCTTAACAATTTCACACTAGGAAAAAAAATCCAACACAAGAACATATCCAACCATAACATGGTCTATTCATATGAAAGTCTGATTATTCATATAAGTACAAAAGTAATTTTAACATGTTGAACAGTCCTAACATACATGTGACAAACCCATTTGGTCATAGCATAAAATCTTCAGATAATATTAGACTCAGTTTGTTAGTATATTGTTCTAAGTTTTAGTATTTATATTAAGGAGAGACCTGTGTTTTTAATCTAATATCTTTTGATTTCTTTGAAGGCTAGTGCAATTCTCATCTCATAGAATAAGTTTGGAAGTAATCTACTCGAAATGGATTGTGTGATAGAGGTTATAGAAATTAGTACAAATATTTTCTCAAATGGTTGATGAATTTACCAATAAATCTATCAGGGCCTGGTGCCTTTTGTTCCATTAAAATATTAGTAAATATTTATTACATTTATTTTTCTTTTTGTTTTTGGTAGGTGGAGTCTCACCATAGCCCAGGGTGAGCTGTAATTTACTCTGTCACACAAGGGTACTCTCAAAGTCATACCAGATTTCCTATCTCAACATCTTAAGTAAAGAAATTACCAGCACAAACTGCTATATCTAAATACGATTGTTTATACTTTTTAAATTCATATATGCCAGTTCAAATTGGTTATTTCTTGTGAAAATGTTTTTTCAGATTGTGACTTCTGTGAAATTGATCTTTTTTATCTACATCATCATTTGCAAGCATAGAGTTGCTCATAATATTCTTTTATTATGCTTTTAATAATTTATAGTCTTGGTTCTTCTTTCACTTCAGATATTTGTTACCACTATGGTTTTTTTCTCTCATTAGTTTGATAATATATTTTCTCAATTCCTTCAAAGACTGTTTTTTGTTTTGTGGATTTCTACTTTGAGAAAAATCAATAATTTTTATTTTCAATTTCTGCTCTAATTTCTATACTTCTATTTAATTAGAATTAAGTTTGGTCTTCTTTTTTTAGCTTCATAAGATAGAAACTTAAATTACATTTTTAACTAATTCTCTTTTATTTTTATTTTATACATCCCAAAGGAACTGTGGGGAAGTATAACCTGACCCAAACAAGAACAACCATTTCTGACAACAGCCGGTTTTGTCCCCCAGCACCATAAAGGAAAGACATAGGAAGACAGGAAGATTGAAGCAGATTTTTTTCACGCCAGTACAGTACTACAGAAATATCCGTGTTCCCAGGATATTCAGCAGGAAAAAGCTGAATGGAAGTACAGTATCCCAGCATCCTTACCATGATGCCACCTCCTGGCAGGATGACATCAGGATAGACTAAACAGTTTCCCATCCCTTCTGAGTAGCCATGCAATACACCAGTGGCTATCACATGGAAATCCAGACTCCTCCTCACACCCGTTCACCAGTAGAGAAGTGCCTACCCATCACTCTCCCAGTTAGCTGGCTGGGGCAGAGTCAGAGAAGGCCTCCTCTAGATTCAGGACTCTCAGCACTGTGTATGCTGTGGCAAGGCCAGCTGTGTCTGGGATCAGCAGAAGAGTAGGAATTGTCTGTCTCTTCCCCACTCCCAACCTTCTCCTACCCGACTTGAGTATCAACAAATGCTGGTACTCAAACTGAGAAGAAATACCCAAATCTACAATTATAGTTAGAAATGTCCCTCATCCTTTACTCAACTATTCATGAAACAGGTAGGTTTTTAAATGATATCTATAGAACTCAAATAGTAGCAGCCAACAAGACATAATTAAGTTCTATGTTTGATGTGGGAGAGTCTTCTGTTTGTGTTGATTTCATTAGTTAATAAAGAAACTGACTTGGCCTATTTAATAGGCCAGCCCTTAGGTGGGGGGAGTAGACAGAACAGGAAGAAGGAAGTAAGGTAGATGCCTCAGGCAATTGCCATGCCTCTCCTCAGTGAGACAGACATGATGAAGCTCCCGTCCAAGATTGACGTGGGTTAGAATCTTCCCAGTAAGCCTCCACCTCGTGGTGCTACACAGATTATTAGAAATGGGTTAGCCAAGTAGCCAGTAAGAGGCTAGAGCTAATGGGCCAAGCAGCGTTTAAATGAATACAGTTTGTGTGTTGTTATTTTGGGTAAAGCTATCCAGGCAGCCAGGAGCAGGGCAGTGGGAAGCAGCCCACAGCTCCTCACTACATATGTTAAACTCTACCTGAGAGAGGAATCCCTTTCAACTACATCTAAAATACGCTATAGGTTGAGATATAAAATGAAATCCAGTATTTTTTTGAAATTCAATGAATTCTAAAGAAACAAAATGATATAGTTTGCCTCAACCTACCCAATTTATATTTTATACAAGGACCCTTACATAGTATTCTCTAAAAACATTAGAGGCAAGACAAGTGAACTGCAAATGGCCGTTCTCTTCTCTAAACATGGCCAGGCTCAGGTACTTAAGACCTAGTAAAATCTATGGACAGAAAAGGAGTAGTGGCAAAAATTCTTAGACTCTGTCTTTCAATGAGTGGAAACAGTGACCATCTTGTGGCTGAAGAAAGAGCTCAAACCGCCCCTCCATACCGAGTGCAGGTGTGTGGACCCTGCTGTAGAACGACAACAGTGATCCAAAGAGACTCTTGGCAGGCACACAAATCCAAAGTTGGAACAAAAACGACTGAGCTTTTCACAGGGCCTGTGCTCAAATCTTCTGAAGACTCTACTGAATAGAACTTAACTCTATGCACAACTGAGCCCAAAGCTAGCTCCATAAAAATATTCCATCTCAAACTCCACTCTGATATTATGATGTAGCCAGGCATGCTGGTGAGATCTCACTCAAGAGGATGAAGCAGGAGGGTCGTAATTTTGAGCCTAGCTTGTGTTATTGGAAAGACTCTGTCACAAATGCAGACAAAATAAAATTTTAAAAAAAGGAAAAAGAAAAAAATGTTTGGAGATATGGTGTCCCTCTATCAGCAATTGAAAGGAAAACTGATTGATTAGTAAGAATACAGAAAATCTGAACAAGAATATCAAAATGTGTCCTGACTAACTTTTATAGAACATAGTATACGACAGCAGAAAATCGTACATTCTTGCCAGCACAGGTCATCAGCTAAACCATTAAACCACAATGCATCGAAAATCACCAAAATGATAGAATGTGTTCTGCAGAGCAGCCTTGTTGGGATTCAATAACACAATCAGAGAATCTCTAAATATTCCAAAATGAAACTGACTTCTAAATAACTCAAGGGTCAGAGAAGACATCTCAAAGGAAACAGGAAGCCTATTCAGTCTTATCAGCCCTTATATCTAAGTGAGAAGGAGATCACTGGATCATTTCAGAGAGCAGACTTTAATGATTGGAACACAAAGGAAGGCTCGAGAGACCTGGCCACCTACAACTAAGACAAAAATTACTGAACAGTTAAATGACTCAACCGTGTTACTGTCTTGAAACTTAAAAAAAATAGAAACTTATTTGGAAATCCATTTCAACACCGAAAATAGAAATAACAACCCATGCAGAATCCCTGTGCAGCTTGAGTGGAGTGCCTGCAAAGCATCCACCGAGCACAGGGTTTGACCCATCCCATAGATGCTCAGCAAGAGCCCGGAGGATAACACTGTACCTTGGAGATACAAGAAACAAACTGTGTGACTTTGCCTAGCGCCAACCCAATGAATAAAAAGGGATATATTATTTACATGAAGGGCTTTTGAGTCTATACCTACCTAGACCATAAGAGGCACTTTTAAAGAATAGCTAAAGGAATTTTTTCAATAAACAAATAGCCTTTGGCAGGAGATAGGAGTAGAAAAAGAAAAAAAAAAAAAAAAGAAGCCTGTGCTCATATTTTGAGCCTGCTCTCTTAACCAGTGTGTTCAGCTGCTCAAACAAATAGCATTTCAAAATCATTGCTATTTACAGCCATAGCCTAAAGCACAAAGATCAGACTCAGCGTCTGATTAAACTAAGTTTTATAAAGAATGACAAAATAATTGGTAAAAACATTTCAACTTGGGTATGTAAAACAGAAAAAACAAAGTAGTAAATGCTCAAAGCACAATGGATTGGGAGAACAACACCGTCTCTTCTCGTTGGCATTTCTCTAGGATTCATATCTTGGCTGAGTGACAAAAACCTGTCCATCAGCTACAAGCCTGAGCCTATCAGCCTTACAAATCAGAGTTAATAAAAGTCAATCAGAGATGGTTTAACTTGCTTGCTACTGCCTGAAGCAGGATCCAGTCTCCCTGTCTGTCACCCACTCCAAAAACACTTCTCTTGGGCTGCCTATAAATTCTTGAAAATTTACTCATTTATATTTTGGTAGAGAGGAAAAGGTCATCTATAAATATATGTCTGGCCAGCACAGGTGTATATGAAACCCCTACAGGTAAATGCATGATTAGGAACGTCATCTCTTTCGCTTACAGACCCATATGAAAAAGCATCTTTTGGAAACACTACGAACTAGAAGACCAACCCTTTAGAATCTTGCCCTATACATACATGTCTCTAAGTAAAAAGGGCACTGACCTCCGCTTGTATGCTAGCTCATGACATTTGAAATAAATGAGATATGTTGAGATGTAGCCACTGCCCAAATCCATTTGATAATGCCCTCCAAGATTAAATACTGGTTTTAAAATTGCAAACCACTAGAGCAAGTGTTGATTCTGTCCAACCTAAATCTTTGACTACTATAACAACAGCAGCAGAACTTTCTGCCTCAGCCCAGAGTTCCCTGCAACTAGGCATATGTTTACCAAATGGCCTGAAGGGTCTCTCAGAAGTACTCTGGGGAAAGCATGAGTCTGGGAGAGGCTACTTCAACAACTATGCCTCAGAAACCAACTGTCTCCCAACCACAAGCCCCGCTGTCAGGGCATCAAAAACAAATTTTAGATCATGAAAGAAAAAAAAAGCCTGAGTCATTTTCTCATTCATTTATTCAGCAAACAATGAAAGAGAACGATGCATCTTCTAAATCTGTGATTTTTAACAGCAATAGTATGAAAGCCATACAGATTGTTTCAGATTTTATTAAATGTCTACTAATTTAAATTTAAATATATATAGAATATAAGGTTAGTCATATCTTATAAAGTAAAAATGAAATGGTACAATTAATTTCATATAATATTTAGTTCAATACCTTATGCCCAAATATTATCTCATTGAGTCACCAAAATAAATGTCCCAACTTAAAGGCAAATCCTATTTTACAGCTCATATCAGTCATTTTTGAAATCCTCATACCCTTATGTGGCTAGTGGCTCTCATATTGAGCAGTAAGGTTATACAGACAAAGGTACAAGAAGGTAACAAATATCTGTACTGGTGGATTTGACTGTTGTAGGAAAGACAGGAAACGGGAGAATAAAAACGAAAAGTCAGGTTGTTACCCAATAGACCAAAAGTGATCTGATTCTAGCAGTCTCTCTCATCATCACCACCATTACCACCACCACCACCATCGCCACCACCACCACCAGCCCCATGATTCTCAGTGCTCCTTGTCCTCTCTGGACTCCTAACCTGCTCTTCACTGATTAAATCTTACACACCCATGGAGAGGATTTTCATTCACAAGAACATTCTTCCCATATAATATAAGACATTAAAAAATAAAAAAACTTTATAGAATGTATTGTATGTATAGCTATAGATAGGTAGGGATACACACATATAGAGTACATATGAGCGCTCACATGCACATTGCACACCTGTCTCAAAGAAGTACAACAAATTAATCATGTACCCAAATATTATATACATTTTATGAAAAATTATATAAATAATATACATATTGAATTTATTCAGTCAATATCCGCAGTAAGTGTGTGTGAGTGCATTTATGTGTGTGTTTCAACTTTAGGCTTTTATATTTGGTTATCTTTAACTCAGGGTTCCAAAAAAGAATTTCTAGATCCTAAACTATGGGTGCTTTGAGGCTTTGGGGACATATGTGTAACCCTCTCTCCAATAGACTTATCTAGTTTATCTCTGATAATATTATCCCACTGCAAGTGTGAGCTGTAGCCTCTATACTGGATCTCCCATAATTCTTCATGTGGGACACTGTCGATATTTCATTATCTTTAGCTGTTTTGCGGAGAATTTTGGTGTTTTGGTGACATTTAAAAGTTTTTCATTTATTTGCTTCTTTGTAGGGATATGTGTTTTTCATGTTTTTTGAAAAATGTGTCCCTTTCCAGTATCCTCATCCCCGTGTCTCTCGCATGTCTCTCGGTGGCAGCAATAACGATGTTGAGAGGTAAGTTGGCACCTCACTTACTGTTTATGGCTTTGAGGAAATTTCTGCCTATCCTCTGCCTATGCTATAAGTCCATCCATCTTTGGTTTGTTACTATGATTTCTACTTTTATTGTCATGCTTTGAAAGTTCCTTTCTCAAACTCTGTAAATGGTCTTTGCAGCCTCCCTGACAGAAAAGCCCTGGGCCATTGCCTTTCCCACACCACTCACTCCCAGCAGAGTGCAGAAGAGATATTTGTCTGAAGGTCTTATTCTCCTCTTGCTTCAGCGCTCTTTTCCTCCGTCCCCCAAATCCTACGGCACCTACGAGCAGGCTAAACTCCTCTGTGTCACTTCCGGATCGGGACCCCCAGAGCATTATGACTTCCAGCGCACCTGCATCACTCAAGGCTTGCGAAAATAGTAGGGGAAGGTTCCGAAGAGTAATAGTGATGGAGAGAAGAGGAACAAGCTGTTAACCAGGTATCTTACCATGAGTTCTGGGGCTCCTATGTGCACCTACCCCTTCTTACAAGCTCAGTGGTGACACGGGAACCCTCGGGCTAACATTTCTCATGGTAGTAGTGGTACAGATCTTTCCATTTACTCTTGAAAGAAACATATTCCAAGTACAGAAAAATAAAAACACTTCATCTGACCCAAGTTATGAGTTTTTGGCCTAAGTAAGACTTATAGAGAAACAAAAGTTTAACCTTCTGCCATGGATCATATGGTAAGTAAGAAAACTTCTCTGCTATTCAGAAAATATTTACTAGGGAGGAAAGATCATTAAAACCTTATTAATTCTGTATATGGCAATCTTTAAGCAAGACATTTCTTCTAATTTAGAAATATCACAACTAGGGGAGTTGGATTTTTTTTTTTTTTTACCTGAATGAGAAATAACAAAATTCACCAGGCTGAGACTCATTGGGAAAATAAGCTTTTCTTTATGCTGTACCCGGTGAATAATGAACTGCTCCACTGGACATGAACTTATTTGGGGCTTGAATTTATTAGAGCATTTTCTGAGGGTGGGATTCCGGGCCAGAATTTATCTATTGGTTACTGAATATAAAAGTTGGCTTTCTTTGCTGGGTATGTGAACTGCCACCTCTTCTAAATACAGAACAGATTTTCCACTTCGTTTTGCAGAAATGGCTTCCATGGGATTTGATAGCACAAGAATCATTCATTAATGTAATTGTCTTCTCCTGAGAAATTATGCTTAATGCTAGCAATGTGAAGAGACTGTCCTGTCAAACGTGAATTGCTGAAAAGGAGAGTTTCCTGAAATTCCAGCTGCTTGATATCTTAATACACAATTTTTATGCATTCTAGAAATTGATAAGGGGCATTCAACAACAAATGCAATTAGCTTGGAACTTTATTTACCACTAAAATCCATTCACTGCTTAAGTAGAATAAAAAACAGGAATGAGAAAATGTCATCAGAAATGACCATCTCTAAAATAATGATGATTACTCGGTGCTCACTGAAAGATTTAAGGAATCCAGTCATAATTAATATTTTCCCTGTTCTATAATCTAAGAGTATCTTTCTATAGGAGAAAGAAACGGAAGTTAGTGAAATTGAATTACATTATAAAAACCTAAGAGACTGATTTCCACGCTGATGCTTAAATTTTGATTTACTCTTTAATTTTCTTGTTTGCTTTTGAAGTTGTGCATCTCAAAGAAAAGTTAAAGTAAAATTTTCTCATTTCTGTGTATCCCTTATGGGTGAAAATGTGCATTTTCCTATTTTTACTGAAAATCTCAAATGAGGCTTAGATGTTTTCACTCAGAAAACAGCAGACTTGCCTACTTATCTTATAAGTGCCCCTTTGTCTGTGGTGTCTCATGCTCCATATTTACTACTTGTGGAATTTTTCCTAATCTTCTGCTTTTTCTGAGGTGATTCCATGCTGTATTTTCTCATCTGGGAATTAGTCCCAAATCAAGGAAAGAACATTTTTTGGTTGCCACAGAAAATGGGAAGAAGGTATTTGGTCGTGTGCTCCTTAAAACACTTTCAGGGATGGAGAACACAAGTATTGTCCCAGGATGGTTCCACCTACCTATCGCCTTGGCATTTCCATTCCTTCCCTCCCAGGAGAAACAGACCATACAGTCAAGGAGTGCCTCTCTTCCCTGAAAGGTATTTTATTTACCAATTGATTGACTAATAAAAAAAAACATTCTTCCAATTTGCATGCCTTGTGACTAAGGCTTCTAAACACCCTGCACCTCGGTGTATCTCTCAAAGCTACCATCACCTGGTCATAAACAAATGTCATAATTCTGTCTGGAAACGTCCTCGGAATGAAGTCAAATCTAAACATAAGGCCCTCCAGAGCAATGATATTCCATGGCTGGGGGCTCAATCTCAGAGGACTGATGTAAACACACAGCAGGGGTGGCGGCTAAATGCTCTTCAGGAAGGGTAGGCTCATTTCATAGAGCCCACGTCGCTTTTTTATTTTACTGTCTTCATCCTACTCCATCGTGCTTCTGAGGAGTAACTAAGAACAGCAGTGAGGGCTGTAATACATCATTCAGGCTCACATTGATTTAGTGCTGAGGTAAATGTCCTATACAGGTTTTCGAAGCATTCCTTACTCTAATCCTTGCAGATGAGACAGAATTCAATCTAAGGTTCCGTTACTAGGAAGACATAGATCCAGAATTCAATCCAAAATCCTATGGCTTCGGGGTGCTCATCTAGAAAGGACAAAAGCATAAAGCAGTTTGTCAGTCATTATCCTACCTATGGGTGTCCACAGAAAAAGTAGCAAAGGTAATATCTTGACTTCATTGTAGAAAAAAAATTTCCTATTATTTTTATAACACAAATCACTATTTGGAAATCTTTTAGATGTTACAGTAAGTAGAAGAAAATAAACACGAGAAAAATATGTAATTTAGCTTTCCATTGCTGAGAAAGAAATGACCGAGAATATCAACTCATAGGGCAGAAAGATGTGTTTGTTTTGAGGGATACTTTCAAAGGTTTCAGTCTCTGGTTAGCTGGTTGTGTTGCTTTTGGGTCTGTGACTGAATTGCATTTCATGGTGGGGAAAGCGATGTGGAACACAGCTGCCCACCTCTGGCAGACCAAAAGCAAGAGGGAGAATGAGAAAACTAATAGGGTATCGGTATTGCCTTCAAGAACATGTACCCCATGACTTCCCACCTGGCCCCTCTTTCTGAGAGTTCTACTAATTCCCATCAGCACCAAATGCTGTCAAATAAGCCTTGATCACATGACCTTTAGAGGCACTTAATATTCAAAGAGCAGGCAATAGCTTCTCATTTGTGACGTCTATCATGTCAGGGTCTATGCTACTACCTCCCATTCATTAGAGTCTGAACCATCTCCACAGTTCTTGCAGTGGGTACTGAGTTATTGTCTCCATTATACAGGTGGAGAAGCTGAGGCTTGAATACATTTCTGAGACTTGTTACACTTCAATATTTAATACAAATGTTCTGCCAGTTGGCTATCACATTGTTTCTGTGAAAAACTAAAAGGCATAACTATTTAAGCTCTAACTTCCTCTAGCTAGCTCTGTCTTTACTCATGGATTTCATAAAATGAGATGGTTTTAGCAACTTGTTTCCATGGTGACACATTCAAGGAAAGGCGATTTCCCAACAGTCCAGATCTCCCAGTGCTTCTCAGTGGCAAAGAAACAAAAGACTGACCTTGTGGGCGATGTAGTCCCACAACATCAGGTATAAGAGAAGCATTCACGGGAAGGATGAGGCTTGGGTAACAGAACAATCCAGCAATCACTTTCTCTACTGATTGAAAATGGGTTCCAGCAAGACACATTTTATGTGGTGCCTGACACGTACCTAGAAGCAGTGAAAATGGTGTGGGGGGAAAAGCTCCTGAGCCTCATGTGTAGAAATGAAGAGAGCATGAGAATAATAATCAATGATGATAACAGTGCCAAGAAGCAGTTCTGACTGTGTGTACCACATGTATATTCACTGTGACTAGATACCGTCTAAGTGTGGGAAGCATCCTCCCATCAGGCCCTGCTTCTTGCTTACTCATAAACCTGAGTCAGCCTGGCTCGGGGAGGGAATGGTTCTAAACACTGCCTGCCTCTCCCACAGAATTCGTGCCACCTTCTCGGAGAAGACAAGCATTTTCAACGTGGGATTAATCATTATTGGTGAAATCATTTCCTAAGAACATTTTCGTCTCTTCCGATCTCTGTGTTCCCACTGACTTCATTTTTCCTATTGCAGCTTCTCTGATACAGGGCTCCATGTCAACCTGGAGCACAGGAGCATAGTGACATAAGACTATACTGATTTACAGGTTCCATTAGCGCTACTTGATTTTAATGAATCAAGAGACTTTTAAGATTTTTATTAAAAAAAATAGTTTGGTTGCTTTTGTGCAAGGTTGAGGTGGATTAAGACTGGAGCCTTATATTTATTAAAAGCACTTTATAAAAATATGGTTTGAGGTCTAAAGTATCTGGATAATTCTCCTTATTTCCTTTTCTGCTCACCGAGATGATTTGGTCTTGCATTATAAACCCCAGCCCAGCCCTCGATATTTTGACTTGAGCCAGCTCTCCAAAGCCAGAATGAAAGAAAGCAGAGATAAGTATCTGAGCAGCTCTACCCTTCACCTCGCCTGCAATTTTCTGCTTCCTTTTCAGTGTGGAGAATGAGCATGTGGAGCAAGAGGGGTACTGCATAGTTCTGATGTCTATAAGAAAATCGTTCTCAGTCGTGCTAGCATGGGCTGTCTGGGAAAGCAGTGAATCTGGATGGAGATAAAAGTTGGCAATACCTAGCAAAGACAAAAGTACGCATGACCTATGACTCAGAAGTCCTTTCACATTTAAATTTATTTATTTACGTGTATGTGCCCCCGGGGTACCATTTATCCATAGAAATGAAGAGACATGGCTATAATTCAAATGCAACCATTCAACGAAATACTATACAACCACAACTTAGTTCTATTTGCACTGTTATTGGCAACTCCTAGCATATAATGTAATGGAACAAGAAAAATGACAAAGGATTGGTCTCCAAAATGTTTTAAAGCTGAGTGTGCTCAGTACACATGTCTATAATCCCCAGCTGGTTGGCAGAGGGAACAGAGTTGAAGGTGACCAGCCTGGGCTTTGTGAGATCTTGTCTCAAAATATACCCTATCCCCCCAAAATTTAAAGTATAAACATTTATAAAATAGTGTTGTTGTATAGAGTTGTGAAATATATGCAGCAAAAATAAGGCATAAAAATAAAATATTTATGCGCATGAATTCATGAGAGTCATTCCATTTGCAGAGAAGGAGAATGGGAAAGAACAGAGAAGGGTTGCCAAGGCATCCTCTGCAGCATCTATAAAATTTATTTCTTTAAAACACACACACACACATCTGAAGTACTATGTTCAGATTTGATAAAGTTGTGTTATGGGTCCATGGATTTTTATTATATATTATTCTCTATACTTGTCTGCATGTTTGAAATATTTCATTATAAAATATATATTTTTAAATCACCCAAGTACGAGAGTATTTCTCAGAGGCATCACCAAAGCAAGGAAAATAAAACACCCCGTTCAACTTCTTTCCCTCTAAGAACCATGAATCGTGGTGCAAAGAGTGTTTTGTATTTATGAGAGGGATCCTTCGAAAGGACGCCTCACACTTATAAGTGTGCATCCTTGCAAATACCAGTGCTCATCCATCCTGGATCCCAGACAAGGGCATCCCACTTTGGATTTGGCACAAGCTTGTAGTCCCTAAAGTATTAAGGTTTTTCTCTGCTTAACATTTTATTGCTTAACAGGAATAATTCAAGAATTCAGAGACAGGATCACCCAGTTAGCTCTGGGTACTGCTCCACCCTTAGGACACAGCAGAGGTAACCGTGGAGATGATTGATGGAAGGCGTGAACCCTCAGCATTGCTGCATTGTTTGTCGTCCTTGTAAGACCACAGCCATCAGAACACATGTGTGCACTTTTCCCTTAAAAGTCTTTGGAGGGGTGGTTGTGTGTAACAATGATCTGTTGAATTTAATTCACAGATCAAAGAGGAAGGAAATTAACCAACACAGTAAATTGATTATTTCATGGGTGACATAACCAAGGCAATGATTTATCTTAATAAAGAGCAACTTCCCTCTAGTCCTTAACTGAATTCCAGCCAATGCAATAATACTCGGCTGTTAATGACTTTGATGTTGATGTGGAAAAGTGAATGACTGCATAATCACTGAAATGGGACCTCATCACAGTTGGAAACGTTTAAGCCAAATCATTTTGGACTGTGAAAAGAGCCCTGAGTGGTGGATATTGGCTGGGTACCAGATCTTCAGTCTTAACTAAACAGGGCCTGAAAACTTTATCATATCGCAATGGCTCTGGCTGGACTCGGACTCTGACAGCTCTCGGGGACTGGAGTAGAATGCATATGTCTGTAGCTTCGTGGACGGAAAAAAAAGAATCCCAGGGCTTAGAGCACTGATAATAAATACATGTCTCTCAGCATTGAGCTGGGATGGATGTAATTAGTTACATCCATCCTTGGGAGGGGGAATACAAGAAAGGAAACAGAAGTCAACGTAAGAAAAAATTGAACCAAAAGCTTATTTTTATACCCACGTTACTAAATATGGCTAAGAGCTTGCAAGACAGCATTAGTCATAGATGGCGGCCTCCACCTCCTCCCCTCCTCCACCCTCATCACTAAACAACAAAATGAACTAAAGTTAGCCCTTCTCTCAAGGCAGCACACTTGATTCTTATTGTTTGAGTTACAGTTGAGAAGGCTGCGAGGAGAGGGTGGAACCTTAGGAACAGAGAGGACTCCCTGGTGCCTGGATTTTTGACTTCCTAGTGGAAGAAAAACAGTGCTGGTCTCAGCCCAGTCTCCAGGGGTCAAGCCAATAGATCTCCTCCTGTTCTCAGATCTAATCAGATCCTAGATAACATCTGCGTCCTAGAGTTGAATTATTGCATCCGTGTATTATAATGTAAGTCTTCAGCAAGCCTCTCCAGCATGCCCTTTCTCTCCCCATCCCCTAGCTCCCATCATGCCTCCCTCCACCCTGCCACTGTCCCCAGATGCCCGTAAGCAGAAGTTCCAGGGAGCTTTCAAGAAAGTCTTGTCCAATCTTTGAAGCCACAGTCTGGTGACCCAGACCTACTGGGAAGACAGCTGTAGGCATTTAAATGCCACAAAGCCCCCAGGCTTCAGAGATTCGACATGCCAGATCGTGAGCATTAAAATACGGGGGCGGGGGGGGGGCGGGGCGGAATCTTTCTTTGGGGCAAAGAACCGTTCAACTCTTCATCCGGGCCCGTAGCTGGGGCTGTCTCCAAGCTCAACACTGAAAATACAGGTGGCAGGAGCAGGGAGTCATAGGTGTGGTGCCTGTGGCCTTGCCGGGAACAACCTCTTTGTTTTCTAATCCAAGCCCTTCGCCACTAACTCCCAAGGAACCCTTCCCTCGTGCGAGGTACCCAGCGTGATAGATCAGGTAACTTTGCTCAGCATATGAATGTTCCTAGACACTCTCATTTCTATCAGCCATGTCTTAGGTAGGATAATCTGGGAAAGTCTGCAAGAGCCTCCATCCACCCTCTCCTTTTCGGTTTCCCTTTGGTGTTCTCCAAAGCATCCCTTCAATCACACAACCAAGCCTTTCGCTTTATTCCCTCTTCGAAAATTCAATCTGAATCCAAGGGCTTTTAATTTCTAGCCACATTTTACAAGCCCGGACTTTCAGGGATATATGTTATGAAAGCACTGAGAGGAAAGTCTTTCTTGTCATCAAAACCATAATAATTATGTGTCAAAGATAATTACTGCTTGGTATGGAGTACGTCTAATACCAAGTGACAGAGAAAGTAGTCTACCGGCAGACAAGAGTAACTGCCGCCTGGCTGAAATCTGAGATAAAATTAACCACCGGCTCAAGTGCTCTGCCCACTGGAATTTCACCAGATAAATGCTAACTCCGCCTCCCCATGTATTTTTTTTTTTTATCAATGGTTAGTCTGTTTGTTGTTGGGAAATTTCTAAAAAGCACATTTATCTGTGCATGCATGAACATAATAATATTCTCTGACAGTGGTGGAGCGCTATTTTCCAAACGCCTGTGCGGCCCTGGGAAAGATTGCCAGAGTGGGAGGCTCGTGAACGCATTAGCCGAGGATGCAGCTGAAGACTCGAGAAATAAGGTAGAGAGGGTTTTGTAGCCACACCGGGCTTTCTAATCAGAAGACCATCTGGGAAACTGACACTTGGGAAGAAAAGGTTAGTTAGCAAGATACGGGAGATGGACCACTGAGATAGGAACAAAGGAAGGTCTCAAATGGCACCAAAATAAAGTCTGATATGCTCTGAGAAAAAGTCTCCTCCCTAAAGAGGATGGGCATCGTCTATGCACGGTGCTGGGGCCAGCTCAGGGTCTAAAAAGTTTGCGGCAGGAACATGAGGCTCTGAGTTTGGATCCAGAAAACCCATGTAGAAGCCACGTGTGGCGAGCCTGTGACCCCAGTCTTGAGGAAGAAGCGACAAAAAGGATTCTTAGGGATCCTAGCCAGCCAGTCTAGCTCGTAGCTTCAGGTTCAGTGAGAGGAACTATCTGAGAAAATAATGTGGAGAAGCAATTTAGGAAGACGGTCAATATCAATCTCTGGACACCATATGCACACACACACACACACACACACACACACTGTACTCCATGCAAGAGAATCCCGCTCAGACTTTCCTTCTGAGCGTCTTTCTTGCTGAGGATGCGGCCCATTTTGAGAGGCTCACTGGCTCTCCTGACTCCTTTAAACCAGCTATACTGGAAAAAAAAAAACTAACTTGAGCCCAGCAAAGGGAGGTGCAGGTTGCCATCAGGCAAGGCTGTGTGGTTCACACATATCAGGTAGCGGGTACATCTGATTATTGACTATGTCATCAGCAGCAGAGGTAGCACCCAAAAGGTCAGGAAAGGTCAGAGCTACTGTAAACTGTCCCCTGATTAAACAAGCTCACTAACAACTTTCTAGACACAAATCATTCTCCTACCTTTGTACAATAAATGGCTGGTGTGCAATTGGGACCCTGGAGCACAAATGCAGAGGTTGAAGAGCATGTTAGTGGCCCTCTGAGTGTCCAAGAGCCCTGATGATCTCCTACTGGTGGCGTTGGTCATTGTGAAGATTAATCAGAAAGCCATCAGATCATTTTTCCTATGGCCCTAAAGAGTGAATTTTATGGAGACTTGTGAGGTTTGTGAGAAACCTTTCTCTTGGTTAGCATTGTACACCCGTATTTCCAGCATGAGGGAGACAGAGGCAAGAGCACTAGACTTTGAGATTAGTCTTGCTCTATAGAGAGATCCAGTCTCAAAAGTAAGAAAGAGGAAACACTTGCTACCAGTTAATTGAAACAGGCTATTTGGCAAGGTGAGAAAATAGCACAGGCCACAAAGTGCTTGTCATGCAAGCATCAAGACTTGAGGTCAGTTCCCAGAAGCATGGAAAAAGGCAAGTGTGGTGGTACATATTTGTAGTGCCGGTTAGTGCTGGAGAAGCAAAGCTAGGCAGATCCCTAGAGGGGCCCATTGACCAACCTTTCTAGGTTAATTGCTCAGCTCCAGGTACCAGTATGAGGCCCTGTCTAAAGATAAAATTTACAGGAAAATGGAGGACCCCTTAGGATGTCAACTTGCAGTTAGCATTTGATAGACATACACACACATACATATATACTTACACACATGTCACACATACACAGATACATACAGCACACACACAAAGACACATATACAGACACACACTCTGATACACACACACACACACACACACACACACACACACACAAACAAGAAATAAGTCATTTTGATGTCATGATAAATTGCTTTTGTTCTGCATCATGTCCACAGGAATTCTTTTGGAACCATATAGGTTAAATTTTTAAAAAACACCAAGATTGGAGGAAAAGACTAAAGTTGTCAAAGGTATGAGTGAGACAATTATTTAAATGATCTTAAGCACATATACCTAATAATAATGAAGTTTCTAAGAGATGTCTGGCTCTAGGAATTTGAATAATTAGTGCCAAAAAATCTCCAGTTGGTGATCATTTATTTTCTTAGGAAACAACACTTCATCATCCTGCCAAGCTAATGCAGAGCCTCACAGATTTTATGCAATACAAAGTGTATCAGCTCAAAAAGAAAGAAAGGAAGGAAGGAAGGAAGGAAGGAAGGAAGGAAGGAAGGAAGGAAGAGGGAGGGAGGGAGGGAGGGAGGGAGGGAGGGAGGGAGGGAGGGAGGGAGGACGGGAGGGGAGGGGGGGGGAGGGGAGGGGAGGGGAGGGGAGGGGAGGGGAGGGGAAGGGAGAGGAGAAGAGAGGAGAGGAGAGGAGAGGAGAGGAGAGGAGAGGAGAGGAGAGGAGAGGAGAGGAAAGGAAAGGAAAGGAAAGGAAAGGAAAGGAAAGGAAAGGAAAGGAAAGGAAAGGAAAGGAAAGGAAAGGAAAGAGAATTCCTCTCTAGAAAGAAACTCTACGTCCTTTGTGCCTAAGTCCTCAGCGAAGCCTTTGCTGCTCCTGGGGAATTTTCAGGTAGCTTTTCCCTGAGTCAGCCTGCTTAAGAATACATGTTGCATATGGTGGGCTCCACCTTCCAGTTAAGGGTGCAGAGAATAAACAATTTCTCCACACCATTCGATAGCCAGTAACATGTGGTTTATTGTGGGTGTGATGGAGATAGAAATTTACTGAGCTGAATCCCACATGGGTGAAAAAGATCATTTTCTAATTATTTGGGCGTACAAATATAACAGAGCTGATCTCAGTAACAAAACTTACAATAAACTGCACTTATATCTGTTCTAACACGAAAGGGCTTAGAAATGAAGGCCATCTTCTGGTTTGACCATTAGCAAAAGTTGCGGGAAGGGAAAGGAAATGCTTAAACACAAAAGAATGAAACACTATAAAAAAAAAGAATACCCACACTATAATTTCCATGTGCATGAATTTAGATTTTCTTAGAAAATATGGGGCACAGCGGAATCCACCAGACTTTCTCTGTGCAAACTGGTGTTTTCGAGGCACACCGCTTTCCTGAAGGGTATCTATATATTTGCTTGTCTTCAGTCCATAACCCTAAGATATTTACGAAACAAGCAAAAGCAAAATAGGCTTTCTACTTCATATGTGTATACATATATGAAACTTTGAATATTCTAATGGCATTATTAATCAAATGGCGGCTGACCAGATGGCTAACAGGGTAACCGCTTCTGCTGCTAAGCCTGGCCAACTGAGTTTGACTTTCTGAATCCGCACAGTAGAAGGAGAGAACCAACTCCAACAAGTTGTCCTCTGACTGCCACACATGTGCTGCGGCATTCGTGCTCCCCCCCACACACACACACAATAAAAACAGTTTAAAAATCAAGTGGTCCAATGAATTTGTACTCCTTGGTATGTTTGGTAGAAACTAAGGTGAAATGTAATGGCAAAAATTCTATTAACCAAGAAACATAGACAAAAATAAGTAAGAAAAGGTAAAATAACCAAAATAATTTAATGAATATAATATTTTTATTTATATATTTATTCAAATAACACTTAGAGCTGTGCACCCAGCATATTCTCAAGAGTCTGGTTTCTTCAATGGCATTTTTTTTTAATTCATCACACATAGTGTCACCTGTAGAGCAGACAATGAGTAGTCTCCCACCCATGAGGACATGGGTCCCACTGCAGAGTTCAGTAAATCGGTCATTGCTGGCAACCATTTCCAAAAGAGACCGAAGTTATAGAAAGAGAAGAAGAGAATACACAAAGCAGGATGAATCACACACACACACACACACACACACACACACGCATTCCAACTGGGTTCCTCTTTTTCTCTTTGTGACTGAAGAAGAGTTTTCGAATGAAACATATTTATCCTCAGCCATACACAAAAATAAATAACCTCAGGAAATTGTTAAAGAAAGAGAATTTGGCAAACAATGTAAAAATAACAAATGGCCGAGATGCTTGTTTTTACAAATCAGTGCCACAACACAGCAAAGCGTGGTGATTGGCACATTTTCTGAGTCCACTGCTGTCAATATATCATTCAATACAGGCACGCAGGATCCTTGTCAGTTTCGTCATTCCAAACTAGAAAGCTCCAGCAGCATCCCTGAAGGGAAGTGAGATCTTCACCAAGGCTGGTACCCACTAGTTTGTTCACTGTGGTGCCTGTCAAGAAATAAGTCTGAGCTGAGCATGGTGGTACACTCCTTTAATCCCAACATTTAGGAGATAGAGGCAGACAGATCTCCGTGAGTTCAAGGCCAGCCTGGTCTACATAGTCGGTTCCAGGACACCTAGAGACACGTAATAAGACTCTGTCTCAAAAAAGGGAAGGAAGGAAAGAAGAAATTTTTTAAAAAGCAGTATTTCTGGAATACTGGAATTTGATCTGAGTCATTTCCTAACCCTGTGAGTATGTACTTAACTGCATTTAATTATCTCTCAAGTGGTAGATAACTCCTCATCACCCCAGATTCCTTTCACTATCCCTTAAGGATTAGCGTTGTGTCACTCCGATGCTCTGGGGTCAAATAGTGAAGACTAGTCCAGAAACCTACCAATGCTTTGCTTTTGGTACCACCCTTTGCTTAGCAGCTCTTATCTTTGAATGATGCTAAATACCATGAAACCATTGATAGACAGCTCTGGCCTGCTTACCCTTGCAAGAAGTTGAGCAAGGCTCATTTATTCTCAAAGCCAAAGCAAGGGTCAAATAGGTGACTCTTCCCAAAAGGAGGAATGGGAGCTTCCCTGATGAATAGCCAAGACGTAGGGTATCTGAGAAAAGCAATTAGAGGAATGCATTATCTAGAGACATTTCCTGCCACCAAGCCAGCCTAGCACGGGCTGATGACTGAGAAAGCACAGAAGGCCCTCTCCCTCAAATGTGGCCTCCATCAATGGCACATTTCTGCATTGTCAAGCTGAAAGCCATTGATAGTCATAAAGAAAAGGATGTGTCCTCATTGGGGGTGTGTTGATGGATCCCATCCAGAACATCAGAGGTGATTCCTGGGTTACTCGGATGTTAGATGCATTTAGGTCTGGTGACGGTGCTTCTGAGTCTAAATCAAAACCATCCTCCCTGTGTCATTCAGCGCATTACATAATATGAGGAGGGCTGTCTACATGCATAATTATCACTGCTCATGAGAAACAGGCCCAAAAGAATTCTCTGACCTTGTGCTGATAAATTGTGCTCAAGGAACGAGGGGCTCAGAACTGCCAATCTTAGTTATAGGCCCTGCAAAGTTAAATTGGACTGAAGGAAGATCAGGCTTCTGCGTGGTCCATTTCTCAGTAGGGTGATACTCTAATCTATTGAAGGCTGCTCCTTGAGACCCCAGTTCAGACCCTACCTCTGCTCGTCCATCAGCACATCATTCCCAGCACTAAACAACATGCTTGTAATTTCCAACCTGACTGGAATTAGCTCCTGAGAAGATCTGGGAGGCAGAGGCCAGGGGGAAGGAAGTTAGAAAGAAATGGCTCAAAAAGCACTCTTTCTAAATCAGAACCATCTGCCGGAGTCACAAATGGTTTTTAAGTAGAACTCAGCGACCAGCGAGTTCACATAGGAGTAAATACAATGAAGCCACCTCTCAAGGAAAGTTCCCAGGTAACAAAACCGTATCGCCATATATTAGAGCAAACTTTTGAACCTGCTTGGTGGCTGACACTTGGCATTTGTGTTTGGATCCTATTACAGAGAACCGTGTAGTACTAAGGACCTCTGTGTGTCATTATGAAATTCTGGGGTGGGACTTGGCTACCTTACATAGGCTTGTCATCATTCATTAATCTCACAGAAGACCCTTCAGACTACAAGTCCTCTGGGAGCTTTGCAAGAGGGAGCAAGCAATGGGGATGCACCACTCTGCAGCTCTGACAAAAGCCTTCACTGTAACCTACAGTGTCTTCCTCAAGTTGTGAAACACGTGCGAACTGAAACAAAAAGTCTCTAAAAAGGAATGCCACCTTCTACCTCCCTGGCTCTGTGGAAATGTTCGTGAGTAGTTTTTAAACAACTCATCCATGTCTACAAGAATACGCCATATGTAAAGATACTTACCAGTGAGTCTGATGACTTGAGGTCAATCCATGGCATCCACATGGTGAATGGAGAAACAGATTCTCTAAAGACCTCCAATCTTTGATGCACACACACACACACACACACACATGCCTGCATGCACACACACATGCATGCATGCACACGTGTACGCACACATACACAACAATAAACACATAAATAAATCCAATTTTTAAATTTAAAGACAAATATTAATGTGAACATTCTAGAAGGATATCAGAAGATTCTCAGCATAAATTATCTCATAGGTACAGTCCTCCCAAATTTAAATCACAAAGCAAAATCATTTTGTTGGGAAAACAAAACAAAACAACAACAATAACAAAACACCTCGAGAATTGAGAGAACAAAATGACATCCTGTTAAGCAAATAAAACAAAAGCTAAAAGCCAGGCTCAGAGAGCAAATACATAATTTTTCTCCCTTCCTTGGTAAATAAAGGGACATGAAAGCAGAGGGGGCTGCTGGCAAGAAGAGAACTGGGAAGATCAGGGAAGGAGGGGAGGGAAACCAAAGGCAGATGAAGTGAGGACATAATCTAAGCGTGTGTACACACACACACACACACACACACACGTGTGGAAATGTCAGTGCAACCTGTATTAATTTATGCAAATGATATGCAGAAACAATTATAATAATAATAATGTAGCTTGAAAATTTAACAACCTCCACAAGTTCTAAGCCAGCTTTGTATCAACATATAAATTCTTCAGTGGAACGTTTAATGAAGTCAGTTTTACCATAGTCCTAAAACAAACTCACTTTGCTGTTTATATTTTCCTTGAAATTTAGTGATTTCTAACACAGAACTGTGCTGAGAGCGTTTGCCTAAATAAAGATGCTCACAGAAATAACTAAGAACCTTGGAGGCAAAGACGGTGAAAGTGTCAGGCTTGTGTCCTGACTGGTATTTCTATAACAAAGGTGGAATTACTGGGCAGGAGCAAAGACAAAGAACAGAAGCCGTCAATGGCATCTCTGAATCCAGGCTGGGCAGTCTCAGTAAGGTGAGCGTAGCTTAGCTATTTTATAGCCGGAGGGAATGGAGGCCGGTAGTTAAGTGAAATAAAGAATCTCTTTAAAAGCAAACATCAAATTGCAACCACATCAATCATTCCTTGATTTAAAAACAAAATAAATGAGTGCTTTTCCCCACAGTTGGAAATTTCATTACTTCTGTACGGGCCCTTCTTTGTTTATAAGCTGACTAAGGATTCCTGGAAGTTTTGCTTTCGTTTGGGAAGAGGGGTCAGATTTTTGATGGCCCCAAATGGACCCAAGGGAGTCTACTCCATGACTCAAGTTTAACTTATTTTCCCTTCTCTTCTGAGCTTTTTCTGGTGGCAGAACAATAAATATATCTTTCAAATATACCGTTATAAAACAGGCTCCCTGCTGTGCTAATTACCCAAAGAGTTCCTCACATTATGGGGTCCTAATGAGAGACAGATCTTTCAAACTCACATCTAAAATGTCATTTTGCACACGGCTGTTTTATTGCCTAAGAAGCAGGGATCCTACAAGGAAACGGTTTATTATATTGAAAGCAAGAGGATGGGGAGGAAGGGGAGAGGGCGAGAATCTACTGAATAAAAAAGATGAAGGAAAATAGTGAGAATTTATTCTATAACCTTTTGCTTATGTAAGTTAGCGATTGGCAGTTCAGAAGCCAGTTAGAATGTTCAAAGAAGAAAAAAAGTTGTTAAAATAAATGCTTATAAATTTTTGGAAGGGAATAGTTGAGATTGTTGGAGTTAGGCCCTCTGGAAAAACTCCAGTAAAGAAAGTATCACTTAGAAATGACTTTATAGCAAGAGTTCATCACTCGGAGCCCAGAGCAGACAGGGACTCAGTTACAAAACAAGAAAAAGTATGTTGTGTGTGTGTGTGGTGGGGGGTATGTGTGTATCTGTTCGTAAGTTTATATATCTGTGCATATGTGTGTGTTCGTGTGTGTATGTGTGTATTAATGTGACTCTGTCTCTCTCATTGTGTGTGTGTGTGTGTGTGTGTGTGTGTGTGTGTGTATTGGTATGCCTGGAGACTAGACATGAACTTCAGGTATCATTCCTTAATGTGTGCCTAGTTTTGAAGCAGGTTTTTTTGGTGGGCCCAGTGCTTGGGTGACTTGCCAGTGGGCCCCAGAATGCCTTCCGTTCACCTCCCAGGTATACCTGATTTTATTCCAGACAAGTTCTGGGTCTCCAGCCTAGGTCTTTCTGCTTATAAGATCAACACTATGATGACTGAGCTATGTAACTAACACTCAGCCCCACCTGGGGGAAAAAGTGTTGTTTTTGTTTTTTAAAAAGAAAATCTTACGTCTTCAAGCTCTGGGAAGTTGTAAGAAAACAGAGAACACAAGAGAATTTAGGGGAAACAGCCCTCTCTGACTGAGTCTGGAGAAAGAATGGTACCTTAGATGAAGTGACCAGAGCATGCAGCCTCAAAGACTTGGGGGAAATGTCTTCAAAGATCTTACTGCCCAAACCACATCAATGGTCGTAGAAGATTGTTCACAGAGATATCACCAGAGGCAGACAAAAGATTAAGCTTTTTAAGTAATTCTGTGACCAATACCCTGCGAACGGAACATAGAAGTCTGCAGAATCTGCATCTCAGAAAGGAGCTGAGTGAATAGATAGCAAGATTCTCAGTGAGGCCTCCAGTGTGAATAACTGCAGCACAATGAGGATGGACCAGGACCAGAGGATTCTGTGCTGTCCAGAGGAACTGCAATGAGGCTGCAAGGTCCCCATCCACAGGTCTGTGGCCTGCCTCCCCCTCTACAGCCGGTGTGGCAAAGTCAACAGAAAAAGGAGTTATGTTCACAGACCATAGGAGCTGGAAGGTAACACAAAGATGCACCACGCTTCCTCTGTCTTGGGGGAAAAAGGGGGAAAAGATGTGAGAGATTGGGTGCTTTCCCTAGTGAGGTTGGAAACTCCATAGTGACCCAAATATGAACCTTTCTACCCTCCTTCCATCTGTCTGCCTAGCAAAAGATGTGCAATCTTCTCCATAACTAGAATAGATACAATATAATAAATATGATACAAAATGAATTGTTATTTGAGCTATAATAGCATATACAATTAAATTAATAAATTGGTATAATAACCCTAAAAATGTTTTACATAATTTTGCTAATTTTGTCCATGCCATTGAAGTAAATACTATCACATCCCTTCAAATGATGCTGAAGTTAAGACATGTTCTCTCTCTCTCTCTCTCTCTCTCTCTCTCTCTCTCTCTCTCTCTCTCTCTCTGCTTTCTGTGTCATTCCTGTTGTACAATACGCACTTTATTTTTGCAAGTGTACCCATGTGTGTGGGTGCACATACATGCAGGTTTCCACGTCAGTCACTTTTAGCCTCTTTTGTTTATTTTGAGCAGGGTCTCCCGCTGAACCTGGAGGTCAGCTCAGCTAAGCAGACTCATAGATGACCTCCAGTGGCATACCTGGCTCCAGTCTCCTTTCCTCCCTACATGACATATGACAGGTGTGCCAGACTGCCCAGCTTTCACGTGAGTGCTGGGAATCCAGAACCAGGCCTTCATGTTTGTGAAGAGACACTTTTATGGACTGAGCCACCTCTCCATGTCAAAGACACAGTTTGTGTTTAAGATGATATTTTTGTAGTATGATTGGGCATCTCTTGAGTATATTCCCAAAAGTGGAATTGCTGGGTCCTGAGGTAGGTTGACTCCCAGTTTCCTGAGAAACCACCACACTGATTTCCAAAGTGGTTGCACTAGTTTGCATTCCCACCAACAATGGTTGAGTGTTCCCCTTACTCCACATCCTCTCCAGCATAGGCTATTGTAGTGTGAAGCGGCGGGGCTGCGTCCTGCCACCCGGCCGCCGGCTAGCTTTACACCCGAAATAATTACACGGAAACTGTATTCTTTTAAACACTGCCTGGCCCATAGTTTCAGCCTCTTATTGGCTAATTATCATATCTTTCTTTAACCCATATTTAGTAATCTGGGTAGCACCACGAGATGTGGTTTACCAGGAGAGATCTTAACCTGCGTCCATCTCGGAGAGCAGCAGCATGGAGACTCACTATGGCGACTGCCTCAAGCGTCTCCCCAACTCTACTTCCTTGTTCCCACAATTCTGTTCTGTCTACTCCACCTACCTAATTTTCTGTCTCTTAAAGGGCCAAGGCAGTTTTCTTTATTAATTAACCAATGAAAGAAACGTAGACAGATAACTCTCCTCCATCAGGCTATCATTGGTGTTTTTGTTTTTGATTTTAGCCAATCTGACAGGTGTCAGATGGTATCTTAGAGTTGTTTTGATATGCATTTCCCTTATCACTAAGGAGATTGAGCATGACCTTAAGTGTCTTTTGGCCATTCAAACTTCTTCTGTTGAGAATTCTCTGTTCAGTTCAATGCCCCATTTTTAATTGGGTTAATTAGCATTTTAAAGTCTAGTTTCTTGAGTTCTCTATATATTTTGGAGATCAGACCTTTCCTTGGGCAGCAGAGGAAAGGGTGCTTGAACTGACCTTGTCCTATAGCCACACTGATGATTATCTTACATATTACCATAGAACCTTCATCTGGTGATGGATAGAGATAGAGACAGAGACCCACATTGGAGCACTGGACTGAGCTCCCAAGGTCCTAATGAGGAGCAGAAGGAGGGAGAACATGAGCAAGGAAGTCAGGACTGCAAGGGGTGCATTCACCCACTGAGACGGTGGGACAGATCTAATGGGAGATCACCAAGGCCAGTTGGAATGGGACTGATGGAGCATGTGATCAAACTGGACTCTTTGAATATGGCTGACGGTGGAGGTTGACTGAGAAGCCAAGGACAATGGCGCTGGGCTTTGATTCTACTGCATGGACGGGCTCTGTGGGAGCCTTGTCAGTTTGGATGCTCGCCTTCCTGGACCTGGGGGGAGTTTGGAGGACCGTGGACTTCCCATAGTGTAGGGAACCCTGACTGCTCTTTGGCCTGGAGAGGGAAGGAGTGGGGGTGTGGGTGGAGGGGAGGAGAGGGAAGTAGGAGGAGGGGAGGAGATGGAAATTTTTAATAAAAAATAGTAAAAAAGATATTTTTGTACTATCCAGGTAAAATAACACTTTTCCAAGGGAATCTTAGCATAGCAAAATTTCACAAATATCTCATATTTCCTTGCTACCAGGAACAATGCTTCCTTATTCATTTCCTTACAAAAGGAAAAATATTTCCTGGCTTTTACATATTTCACTTGCAGATAACTTAAATGTGCAATAGGCATTTCAAAGACAGAAACTATGTTAATAACAAGGGAAACTATAAACTCCATTGTTATTAAACACCAAAATAATATAAGATCTTTTTCTATTCTAAATTAGCATACAAGGCCCCTTTTGATATTTGTGGGACCATGAACAAATATAATGACTCGATTCCTAAGAGCTTGGTTTTATAGAATGTGTGGGAGAATATAAAACACATAAATCACCATCTTTAAACATACAGATTTAATATCTAACCATAGAGTAAGCACAGGTACTTCCAAGGCATCAGCTCTCTTCCCTTCTCTTTCTGTGGTCTATGTCTCTTGGTGTAGAACCATGATGCTTCCTTATTACAGTGTGTCCCTAGGAAAGAGCTCACCTGTTCTTGCTGCTTCAGACACACTGATACTTCTGTTTCCAAAATATTGACAACTTGGCTAGACAAAACCAGAATTGTGTTTCCTAAATATCAATGCTTTCTGAAGGAAATTAGCTTCTGGCTTTTGTTTTGTTTTGCTTTTACCTTGTATTTACATCACACTTCTCGCCGCAAGTCACACAGGTGTTAACTGATTCACGCTTATGAGGAAGTTGATGGGAGACACAATATTTTGGTGCCAATGGTAGAAATAGAGATCCAGAAAGGTCATCAGTGGCAAAAAAAAATAATAATAATAATAAGAAAGACAGCAGAAATGGAAAACCTGGAACCTGAACTACTGTCTGGCTTCTCTGTGCACTGGCTCCACACACAATGAGAGGCACAGCCCAACCCAGGGCTCACAGTGTCAGTCTCTCTGCTAGGATCTCAGTTTACTAGGAGGAGGGAGTCCTATTTGTTAAGACTGCAAAGTACTAGGACTCTGAACGTGGAAGAAAAGTGCACTCAGAACTGATCACTGTGTTTGCTCGAGAAAGCATTCATTCACACGTCCATTTCCAGACACATGCATATACGTGTGTTGAATTCCGCTGAGATGAAGACAGCGGTCACTTTTGATTTCTAATGTAAAAGCAGAGCCATTTGCACCTATCAACAGTGGGCAAAACCAAACTATGGCAAGGGAGGATATGTATTTATGTATTTCTTAGCCTTTATTTCTAGTTCATGTCTTTCTCTTCCACCTCTGGTCCTGAGTACACAAACTTGAGCCAGTCAGTCTCATGATTTATGTTAGTCTTGATGTATTTTTTAAAAATTACTTGTAAATTTTTTGAGGAGGTAAGAACTCATAATCTTTCAACTATTATAGATGTTTATTTTCATACCTAAAATTTTGAGTTCTTGCGTTTTTTTAAATCTGTTCCCTCACATTTTATCAAGGAGACAGTGAAATTTGAGGATTTCCATGGCCATTCGTTGGTCTTCCTTTTTCCCACTGTTTGGTTCTGGATTCTCAAAGATGTGTTGTTACAACCCACAAAACAGCTTCCCCATCTCCTGTGCTTTTCCCACACCGCTCTACAGGGAGCATGTCCACCACGAACACCAAGAACAGTCAACTACCTGATCTGCTAAGCAATACTTTCCATCCGGAACCTCAGCTCTACCACTGAAACATGAAAGAAACAATTAATAATGAAAAAATGCCAGTAAAGTTTTTCCTTATTATATGAGTGAGAAACTTGGCCCCTTCCTGGAGCCATTTTTAAAGGACAAAAACACAAAAGTTTGTTACACAAGTTGAAAGTTCGCGAAGGCATGGAATCCATCCCTGTCTGTCCTCCTACACACTCAACAGACATTTTATGAGCACCACCCCTATTTTGGGGTTAGAATTTATGATTAGGGGAGTTTAATCAGAAAGATACATCACGTGGAGTCCCTCTTGGCCAGAGACGTAACAGAGACCAAGTAGGGCACCCACGCCTGGGTGTTGTTCTCATTGTTTGGTTTGGCGTCTTGAGTATTTTCTTTCATTCCCCTCGAGAAGCCTTACTTTATACCAGGCTGAGATCACAATCTTGATCAATTTATACTGAAGAATCCTGGGAGGATCTAAATATAGCGAAAAACAAACGACTGTCACGAATAAAATATTTCAACCTTGTTTTTAGACTGTATCCCAAATTAACCTCAACAGGAAACTGCCCTTTTGGTAAATCAGGAAAACAAGACTAAATTTATTGAAGAGGTGAGCATGTGTAGTCATTCAAACATAAGGACTGCTATTTTTTTCTTTCTTTTTTTCTTGCTAATTTCTTTGTAAATTGATAATGAGAAACAGGTAGAACAAAGCCCCAGGGGAGCCCTTCTACCACAGTCATGATCCTGCGCCCATCACTTTGGGGTCCGTAAGTGTGCAGAGAAACAACAGCAAGAGGCTCAATCCTTCTTTTTAAACATCACGACTTAATGGCAAAGGATGGTTTGTCAAATGGAAATCCATTAGTAATTTTTCTTTCCAGAACGATATAACTTTGAAAAATGAAGATTATTAAATACAGGAAGTAACTTAATTCACAATGAATCCATCCCCATCATTACTGATAATGATAATCGCTCATGAGATGTATCCTGATTTCCTTTACATATTCACTCATTAGCCAAGCAGGCAAAGCTTCACTGAAGCACGTGGCTTTGTGTGAGCATCAGACACGCAGCACTGTGAGACGTGCAGCTTTCGCACACATTTTCTCCAAGGGCTGAAACATTAGTTGAGAGTTTGATATATTTATAAATCACAGAGGGGGACAAGACTTAGTCACTTTCACTTCTAAGCACTTAATACTAAGTGATTCAGACTGAATTGCTCATAATTTGTGTCAAGCTAAAAGAATAAGTAATTTTGATATTTAGAAATTTCACCACCCCAAAATCTGTGACACATCGTTCTTAACTCAGTGACTCATCCTCTGACAAATAGCACAGACGGGTTCCTCTATCCTTTGAAAAGTCAACACATTCCCTGTGACAGGTATTTCATCTCAAATAGCCAAAGTTCTCTCCATTATGTTAAACAACCATTATTCTCCAGCTCTAACTAGAAAACAAGGTACACATCATTGAAAGTCTTTCCCATGAGTCATTTGGCAATTATGCTGAGAATATTATCGTTGGAGTCCTGACTCACAATAATATAGACCGTCCAGATACTTTCTTTGTGCAAAAGCTTAGTGCGAGAAAAGAAATAAAGGAAACGCCTGTCTCCAATGTTCAGAACATCTGCATGAGCAAAAATTATTCAAAAGATACCATGAATTTTAAAATGAAAGGCAGCATGTAAAAATTAAGCACCTGGTCTTTTTCTTTATATTTCATTAAAAAAATCCTAAATAGACTCTCACCAGCTGTACGGTTTTACTGCGTTCTACATCACGGCAGGCAGTCAATGCAATGTTGCCGTCTTTCTCATCTGAATTCCCATAAAAATTAATAAAAAAGGAAAAGGGAAAAGATGGAAGCTGGCCTCCTGTGAGATGCACACGAAATTAAAGTTGCCCACCCAGACCAACAAGGAACAAAATAAACATGATCCAAAAATAAAACGACTCCAAACAGAATCCACAAGATAAAGGCAAAGTGATTCTGTCTTTTCGTTGTTCAATAGGAATTTGGATGAGAAATCCCATTTGGTTTTAGTGCAAGGGTTTATTTACTTTCCTTTAAAAGGTATGAGGAAATGAGTGAAGAAGGCATCTTGCCGGTTATTTTTTGTGGTTTTTAACCTGATGATCCCTACGGCCAGTCAAAAAGAAGATGTGTGTTATGAGCCAGGAAGCAACACTTTCTAAACTCGACAGTCGGTTGGCATGTACTTTATAGGCCATTACCAATCAGCATCCCATACTGCTCTTCTCCACACAGGAAAAAAAAAAACAAAAGGAAAAATTGGGGGTGGGGGGCGATTCCTAAATCAAGCAAGAATTCTTGTCTCCAATTGGCAGATGAGCTTACATGGCAACTGATAACTCCAATTCCATGTGCATTTATGAACTACGTAGAAGGAATTGGAAAGTCAGCTTCTCTATAACCCTCATTGATTCTCTGGCCATATTGCTGCAGTACTCTTTGCTGGTGCAACATTGCTTTGCAAATGCTTTTTCACCTCTGTTTGATCAAATGTGCTTTAATGAGCATCAGCCTCTTCCTCAGAAATTCTTCCATAGACAGATCTTTCCTCGAACACGTGTGAGAAGGCCCTACTCAGGCACCAGGAGAGTATAGTTTGATTCACTCTTGCCATTCAGGCTTCAGAATACTCTTTAATTTTCCAAATATGAAAACCAAGTGCTCACTCGATGATGTAGGTAAGTAACAAGCAAATCGCTCAGACTCCAGACCATCAGCGGCATCTGTCCAATGAGGGATGGGCCTGGGCACAGGAGCTCAGGGAACCTCAGCCTCTCCTCCATACTGCATCGCTTGGAGATGGAAAGTTCCAAGCTCAGGCAGAGGCAGCACCACTGGCACACAACCTTCGGGAAAGCGATAACAAACATGACTTCCACTTTTAAAAATATGTGTTGCTTCTAGAAGCATTTTTCCCCGTGTGGTGTTAATCATATAATGAAAAGAAGAGTATAAATTTTCTTGAATTTTAAGAAAATATAAATTTTCTTGATCTGTATTCCTTGTTCATAATGATGAGTTTCATAAAGATATCACACACACATACATCACACACTAATTATATATCGAGTTTATCTCCCACTGTCCTCTTCTTATAGTCCTCCATGTGACTGTTTTGTCAGCATGGCCAGTGCACTGTGACATGCAGTGTCCATAGAGACCAAGAAAGTATCAGATATTCTGGAATCAGAGTTACAGGGGGTAGCTAGCCACCATGTGGGTAGTGGGAATAGACCCATTGGTCTTCTGGAAGCCCAAAACCATAACTGATTAACAACTAGACCTAGTGGCTCCTTTAAAAACTCATCCCTATGACATTTTTTTCATAAAAATAGATGGAGAAGAGACATCTGCAGCATTTGCCCTTTATGCAATAATGTGGAGAGGCTACATATGAGACATAAGAGCACAGGCTTCTTATTAGCCACACATTTGCAAAGGGAAGCCAAACCATGCTAATAGCTCCTGACCAAAGCAGTGAAAGTCTATAACAACAGTGTTTTCCATTCCCCCTGGGTTCCCCAGAAATCAGTAATGATTGACCAGTATTTTGGTAGGAAAGATAGACTGGAGCTTGTAGCATTTTAATAACATTCTATTTGTTTGTGAAAAAGTAGGCAAAGAAAATGTGGTGTTTATTAAACTCCACATTATGTAAGCTTAGCACATAGCTACCGAAACGCTGGGAATCAGCATTTGACTGCTTACCTGGACGCTTGCTTACATTTGATCATCCACATGAGGTCAATTGCTTTCTTTCCTTTCTCTCTTTCTCTCTTTCTTTCTTTCTTTCTTTCTTTCTTTCTTTCTTTCCTTCCTTCTTTTGTCTTTCTTAAGATTATTCACGATCTTCCAATGTTCTGGAGAAAAAGGAAATGCCTTACTGTTTGGAATTTTTAGAATAAACATAGATTCAATGTAAGAAGGATTTGAATAGCCCTATTTAGCTCATAGTACCTACCATTTTTCAATGTCCCCCTTTTTAAAAAGGGTAAAAAACGTTTTCATGGGAATAAAAAAAAGAAGCTATTTTAGTGACCTTTTGTCCCTCCCTGAGAGGAAGCGGCTGTCAGGTAGACAGATGGGGAGTTTGTTATTGTGATTATCTCTGACTCAACTTCGGGGACTTTATCTGGAATTCCTGCGAAGGGTCAACAAGTGTATTACTGTCTGTCCTCACCTTCTTGTGACCCTGATTTTAACTGTACCTCGCTGAAGTCAGAAATAAGATTACAGGGCAGCGTCGCAGCAGCTAAGCGTTGGGATGGGAGGCATCTGAAACCTGCAATTATCTCAAGCAATGACAAATTTACAACTTTTTGATGTATTTATGGATAGCCACTTTTGTTTGCCTTTAATGGTAGAATTTAAAGAAAAAGAACATCCAGTAACCTTCTTCTTTGGTAAGGTTTGAGAGTCGTGTGTTCTAACATGCTGAGTAAACTCTGCTTTATACGTTGTGATAATTAAATGATACCACATATGAGTAGATGATGGGTGGTGTAGGAATACGTTTATCCTCATATAGATAAAAAACAGTGAAGATTAATATTGGTTAAAAGTCTTAAGACAAATATAGAAAACAATGTATATACTGAATCACAGCTTGGCACCATAATTTATCTTTTTTGTACTATAAAAAATTAAGTAAGAAACTTCTTATAAAATTTTAAGTACAAAGTGAATCCAGCTTGCTAAAACAGTGGAAGAAAGGGCTGTGGAAGAGTCACAGACAAGCTTAACTTAATCAGTGTATGTTATGTGTAAAATGTCCCAAGTAAGCCCTTTGCTCTGCATAATCACTATGTACTCGTCGAAAATTCACTTGCTAAAGAAAAATAACACATAAAGACTGTTAAAAGAAAAGAAACAAACATGCAAGAAGAAGGCAGATTTTGAAATGAATGAGAAAGCTCCTGGAAAGGTTGAGTTTGGGGGTGAGGGGGAGTTCAGTTGAGGTGTGTGAGCCCCCAGAACACTTGCTGACTGAACAGCTTTAGAAACTGACCTTTGGAAGCCCAGTTTCCCTCTGGGAGGAAAGCACACAATTATGCCTACCTTGTGTCTACTGCTCTGACACGAGGAAAAAAATAAAAGCTTGCCACAGAACTTAGCACACCAGGAAATATAAAGTATAAAATTAACCCGACTTGATGAAATCCTAGGATTGCTCTGTGGTAAGGGACAGTGGGAGCAGGGACGAGCTTTTGGTTGTTGTCTGTGGAAAGTGCCCTGCTATAAACTTAACAAGCAAAATGTTCGGATGAGAAACAAATTCAGTCTCTGGGCAATAGACCACGCCTTCTGAGTAACACAGATCACTCAAAAACAATACTATAGAATAAAGTAGAAAGTGCCAATTAATCTCAGATGTCATCGTAGGCTACAACTAAAGTCTTATTATTATCATAAATGAATGCCCATACAGCATCAAGCCATGATTTGACTTACTGTCTGAAGCCGAGTTATACATGGAAATCCTAAGCTATGGATTGCATCATGTCTTGTGTCAGACTTTATGTTGATGAAGACTTGTGGAAAACTAGTTGAGAACACTGAAGACTGAAAGAACAAGGTGTGTTCAGAAGAGCCTGAGCAGATGAGAACCCTCAAGGGAAGGAAAGTTGAAACACACAATCTCACCCCAAGTTGAGTGTAGCCCCTAGTAAACCAACTGCTGTCTAGAGGAATACCAGCATCCCCAAATATTTTGAACAGCACAAATTGGTCTTGAACAATAAACACACACACACGAACACACACACAAACACACACACACACTGGGTGAGTAGGAAAGGGAAGATGAATCAAGAAAGAGCTGGAGACAGGAAAGAATACAATCAAAACACTCATGGAACTCTGACCTAATAAAGATTTTTAAGAATACTGATTATATGAGATGAAAAGACCTAGCATGCTCAAATATTACCAGGAATTTTTAACTATTTCTTTCATCTGAAGGAAAGGGATACATCAAACCTTGTTTGAAAACATCTATGTCTTTATTCTCTCATTACAGCTGCAGAAGGCAAAGAAGGGAAAATCCCATGCATCTTTTTCCAGCATTATCATAGTTTTTTTCTTTTTATCAAGATTTGATGGAAGGTTGTTGTCAAAGTTAGTGTGCATACAATGATTCCCAATTGTGCCTTAACACATTTGTCAGTAGGGGTTTAGTCAAAGTGACTGTTGAAGGTCCTTGTCGTTCTCAGTTCAGGAACAGAACACTGTGCACACCAAAGGGGACCTTGCTTTAGACACCAGCACAGAGAACCCATGGCTACACACATAATAGACTGAGTGTCACTTGCTTAGCTCTGCCTGATCTGAAACTAAATATTTGTGACCTGGTTTCTTTTTCTGTGATCTTTTTCACATTATTGCTACTTTGTGTGTTTAGACATCTTTTGAATATTTATTTTCAGATTTTTTTTAGGTGTTTTGAAGTTACTATACTGAGAAAATAATTGTCAGCCAAAAATATTTATTAGACCTCTAATTCATCGTGCCAATAATACAGAAATATGATATAAATTAATTATCTTATCAACAGAAGATAGAATCCAAATTCTTATTGGGGGTCGCTTTTTCTCAGTGCTGCACCGCCAACACAATTCCTCGTGTGTAAGAAATGAGCACCTTCTGGTATCTCACATCCCCATGTCTTCTTAGTCTCTTGATACCTGATTTTGAACTTTTTAGTTATTTTCCAATAAATGATTTTGTTTAATGTATCCCAATGGTCCTATAAGAGCATGGTTTATAGATATCAACATATTAAACTGCGTGTAGTTTAAATTTTCTTTTATTCTTTTATTAGCAGAATCTATGTGTCACACACAGGCAGCTGAAATAGTAGTAATAAAACAGACATAGGTGTCCCCACCGGCCACTCCCTACAATAGTCATAGTATTACTATCTCTGAAGCCTCCCCTTGAGTTATCCTTGCTCCCAATTCTATCCTCAACCAGAAAAAAAAAACTATTGTATTTTGTATTATATTTCCACACAGATGTATATTTAGGTGGCTAACTGTTCCTGTTGACCTGGATTTGAACTTAACAAAAATAGACCCAAACGGAACCTATACTAAAATAGCAAAGAAGCAAGCTAAATCCCTTTTTACTTTTTTGTCTTTCTACTTTCTGGATAAATCAAATTTAGACATTTTAATTTGAACAAAACCATCATTATTTCACCTCATTCTTCTTACTTTCTTGAAAAATTCTCTTCGGAGACGACGTTGAGGTGGCGTAGTGAATGGAGCCTTTCCCGAAGCCTGACTGCCTGTGTTCAATCCTCAGAACCAGCACAAAGCTGGAAGAAGAGAATAGACCCATAGCATAGTCCTCTGGCCTCCACACTCACTCTGTGGCTGCTCATGCCCACGCCCACATCTCAGGCACACGCAGTCATGATATTCCTTTTACATATAATTAAGAAATCAAACACCAAGGCCCCAGTTCTGAGGAGGGAAGCGGGGTCCTGCTCAGCACCGTGGCAGACTGAGCATGGCAGGAGACCCACAAACAGGTCGTGAGCAATCTGCCCCAGATTCCAAAGAGGAGAAAACCTGTCCCGCCTGGCGATATGTAGGTGTGTGGTGGGGGGGGGTGGGGGTGGTTCATATCACGCAGACAGAGACATATCTGAAGAGCTGAAAGCTTGGAAAGCCGTGAGGAGTGGGGCTTAATTGCCACCCAGGGCAATGATGATATCTGGGCCTTGACTGCGGCTAGGCCCACGTCTCGGTTCACAGCCTTGATCCAGTCAAGGTCTGTGTTGCTGTGTTACTGTGTTGCTGTCGGTGGCTACAGATACCACTGACGCACTAGAGGATAGGACTGTACAGAGTTGGCCCCAGCCCTCACTAGCTGCAACACCAGGGAGAACGGGTCCAGTGATCCTCACCAGGATCCAACTCTCAGGAAAGAGGGTCCTACACCTCACCTGGGCAGCACAGTGAAATTGAACCTGTGACAGTGGTAAGCCAGCCCTGAGAGTTTGAGAGGGGCATAGCTGGTACTACCTCCCGTCTGTGTTGATAGGATGGGAATGAGCCACCGGCTCATGAATGTGAGAGATCTGGCCCTGCCCCTCATCTGCTGTATGGTGAAATGAGCGGGGATGGGGGGGGGGCGGGTGGGAGAGATGCTCCCCAATCCCTCTGTGCCTAAAATGGGAGAGCTGGCCTGGAGGTTGTAAGAGTGGGAGAAGTGGTCCCGTCCTTCACCAGCTGCAGCTCTCAGGAGAGAGACCCCAGCTCCTCAACCTGGGCAACACAGTAGAGTTGGTTCTAAGGTGTTGGTGTGGGAGTGCCAGCCCTGAGGGTGTGAAAGAAGAATTGGCCCCACCCTTGCTCATAACTGCTAGGGGTGAACTAGCCAGGCCAATGCTGAGAGCTCACACTAGTCGTGAAACGGGAGAGCTGGTAGACTGACCAACCCTGCAACTACCCCAGGTCTGGAACTAGGGTTAAGAGCTGGCCCACCCAAACATCCACTCCATCTGGTGATCTGCTGGAACATGTGAAGGGACCTGTTCCTGAAGATTAAAAATGCTGCAGGATCTCCATGACACAGGGCAACAACAGGATATCCAAGAGGAGTCCCAATGAGGGCACGGCATCTCTAGCTGCAGCAGAAATCAAGAGACTTCAAAAACAGACCAATGACTCTTTGCCAATGAACACTTGTACATAAAGATATGGATAAAAGAGTTTACTGTGTGACTCACTCTGTCACGCTACAACTTCCATAATGAGATTTTTTTTTCTTACATTTTATTTATTTTAGAGGCGGGGTTACAAGGCAGAGGGTGGATATGAAGAGACAGGGAACTGAATGGGATCAAGATTTGTTGAGATGCGTGATGTGAACACAACAAAGAATAAATAATGAGTTAAAAAATAAATTATTGTTGATATCTTTTTTAAAGATTTCAACAGAAAGGAAAAAAAAGAAAATAAAAAAGAAATCAACCTCTACTCCAAGTACATAAGATGCTTTCTAATGGTCTATGCTTAGTGATTGAGTGTTATGTTCAAATTGAGAAGCAAAGTCTGCAAAGCTAAGTAAGGCCTTTGCCATATAGAAATAGTTTTTATGGAGGAATAAATACAATGTCCATTTACTGACTAAGCCATCAGTTTTGCCAGCTCCTGCTCTGTCCTATGTCAAGCCAAATGCACACAGCAGGTCTGTTTCTGAGCTGTCTTTTTTGATTGATCAGTGTGCTCATCTATCTATGCACAAATTCCAAACTCCCTTACCATTGATTTATGTGGAGTCTTAATGTGTTCTGGAGATCAAGTTGTAACAGGCCAGACACATTGCTCAGAGATAGGAAACAAGTTGCTAGCGTCTTTCTTTCTTGGAACATTTTTTTGTGATTTGAAATATGTTCCATTCTCTTTTGCTATGACCTTGGAATGCTTTATTATAAAGGTGCCTTATATATCTTTCTTCTTAATATTTAATTTTTAACTTGCTATCATATTTTAGCAATGTTGCTCATTTAAAATGTAGTTCATTTTCTTTTATTTCCACTTTAAGCTTCTTACTGAAGAATTTGATTAATGGGATTTGTTGTAATGACATTATAAAATCTTAGAATTTTTCTAACATTTCTCCCAATTTTTTTATTATATTTCTCTTGCTAAGATAGTCCTTTGTTCATGTACTAGCAAGGCAAATGATTAAACCTAGACCTCCAGCACCCTAGTTAAGTCGGCTCCTGATGAGCTATGTCCCCGGGCCCACTTTTGCTTTGATAAAAAGCAAAGGTTTGCTATAAGTGGCCCAGGTAACTCTGGACTTGAAATCCTCCTGCCTCAGCCTCCGCAGTAACTCAGATACAGGCGTAGGATACCAGACCTGGGTTCTAGGGGAACTTACTCTCACTTCGTTCTCCATGGTCACCAATGCACACTTCACATAGACACACACACACAGGCAAATATACCTAAATAAAAACAAATCATTAAAAATTGTCTTCTAACTTATAGTTAAGCAAAGAAAGTTTTACTATAGACAATCAAGTGTGAGTTGCATTTTTTTAAAGTTAACTAATGCTGCATTTAATGCATGCATATTCAATGACAGATACTAAAAAATGATCTCTGGAACTTTATTGTACATGTAGATGAAAACTAGTAAATCTAGACAAGAAAAATTCCCTAGGAGCATGGTGTTCCACTGAAGACACTAAAAGCTATGGTGTCAGGAAACTGCAAATCAAACAACTCTGCAGATACCATTTTGATCTTAGAATGGCTAAGATCAAAACACCAATGATGGCTTATGCTGGAGAGGATGTGGAGTAAGGGGAACACTCCTTCATTGCTGGTGGGTATTCAAACTTGTACAACCACCTTTGGAATCAGTATGGCGGTTTCTCAGAAAATTAAGAATCAACCTTCCTCAAGATCCAGCAATACCTACTATTGGGCATATACCCAAAAGATGCTCAATCATACTACAAAGACATTGTTCAAACTATTTTCATAGCAGCATTATTTGTAACAGCCAGAACCTGGAAACAACTTAAATGCCCCTCAACTAAAGAATGGATAAAGAAAATGTGGCACATTTACACATTAGAGTATTGCTAGCAGTAAAAAAAAAAAAATAATAATAATGACATCATGAAATTTTCAAGCAAATGAATGGAACTAGAAAACACTATCCTGAATGAGGTAACCCAGACCCAGAAAGGTAAATATGGTATATACTCACTCATAAGTGGATACTAGCTGTAAAGCAAAGGACACTGAGCCTATAGTTCATGATCCTAGAGAAGCTGAGTAACAAGGTGAACGCAATAAAAATAAATATAGACCCACATGGAAATTGAAAAGGACAGGATTGACTGGTAAGGTTGGGAGAATGGGGGGGTGGAAAGAAAGGGGAGGGTAGCAGAAGAAGAGAAGGGAAGAGGAAGAGGGTAGAAGAACTTGAGAAAATGGGATAGTTGGTATGGAGAAAAGACAGAGATGAGAGCAAGGAACGAGATATCTTGATTGAGGGAGCCATTATGGGGCTAGCAAGAAACCTGGTTTTGGAGAAATTCCCAGGAATCCACAAGGATGACCCCAGCTAAGACCATAAGCAATGGAGGGGAGGGTGCCCGAACTGGGCCCTCTAGTCTGACTGATGAATATATTAAATACCACCATAGAACCTTCATCCAGCAACTGATGGAAACAGAGGCAGAGACCCACATCGAAGCACTGGGCTGAGCTACCAAAGACCAGTTGAAGAGTCGGAGGAGTGAGAATATGATCAGAGGTCAAGACCATGATGGGTTCACCCACTGAAACTGTCTACCTGAGCTAATGGGAGCTCACCAACTCCAGTCGGATAGGGGAGAAACAAGCATAGGTCCAAACTAGTCCCTCTGAATGTGGTTGACAGTTGCACGGCTGGGGCAGACTGAGGGGCCACTGGCAATGGCACCAGGATTTATCCCTACTGCTTGTACTAGCTTTTTTGGGATTCTATTCTCTTCGGAAGGATACCTTGCTCAGCCTAGATATAGTAGGGAGGGCAGTGGCCCCTCCCCAAAGCAATAATAGGTCTTACCTCTCTCTGTGGAATGGATAGGGGCGGGGTGTGGTGTTGGGTAAGAGGAAGCAATGAGAGAGAGGAAGGAGAGGAAACTTGGATTGGCATGTATAACAAAAAAGATAGTTTGCTTTCTTTAAAAAATTAAAAAGAAAATTTAATGAATAAATAAGTAATGAAAGGCATGGAGTCATGACAGCTGACGCGGGTGCAGAGCAAGCTATGGATGAGCAAATTTGCCGCACTTGGTGTTTAACAGTCCAGACTGACTGCGCTGTCAAAGCTGGAAGCGGCTTACACTTGTCGCTGCCAATGAACACAAACAGCTCGACCCAGGACTTGGAGGTTTTAAACAGACAAAGGAAAATAATCATCAGACTGGAAAGCATGGCCTGATAATTTACCCCTCGCATGTGAACAAATGTATAAACTTCTCAAAAATATTTCACTGTATCTTCTGTATATTTATGCTCCCGCTGTGATGAAACTATTCAGGTATCCTTTATACACAGCAATGAAAATGAGGAACGAAACACTTACATTGTGCAAGTGCAAGTACATTTTTCTGTCCAATTTTATATTTAATCTGATGCTTTAGAAATTATTCCTGAAATGAACTGAAAAGCAATGTTTTCTAATGGTGTACTTTCCCCCATGGTACCCATTTATTAAAATCAGCAATTAGAATTTTTATTTTATTATAGTAATAAGTACATTTCTATAAAACCTCTTATTTGTGTATATTTTTATTACATTTAGAAAACCATTATCAAAGAATATTTTAAATGAGTAAATGTGTAACTTCCTAAAATTCAAATTTCATACAATTACTAATGGAATTTGTGATTTTAAAATGTACAATTCACCATGCTGATATGTACTGAAATAGAATTTACAAGTAAATAAATATGCCTCTGCTTTTACTCAATAATTGCCGAGGAATGGCCTTATAACATTTCCAAATATTGTGATAATAAATGGAGATACCTTAGTTCCTTTCCCCAAAAAAAAACCACTTTGATAACTATAAGACATGTCTTTTTTAGTGTTTCTATTGCTGGGAAGAGACACCTGGACCATGGCAACTCTTATAAAGGAAAACATTTAATTGGGGCTGGTTTGTAGTTTCAGAGGTTTAATTAATTGCGATCATGGCAGGAAACATCGCAGCATGCAAGCAGAGATGATGCTGGAGAAGGAGCTGAGCTGAGGGTTCTACATCTTGATCCTCAGGAAGCAGAAGGAGATTGTGTACCATACTGGGCGTAACTTGAGCATACAAGATCTCAAAGCTTACCCCCACAGTAACACACTTCCCCAAACAAGGCCACACCTACGAATAGTGTCACTCTTCATGGGCCAAGCATTCAAACACATGAGTCTATGGAAGTCGTTCCTACTCAAATCACAAGATAGGCATTGCATTTAAAAAATATTCCTATCATAATAAGAATGTCTACATTCAAACATGATGTGGGATTTTCCTCTGTATGTTGTGAATACCATTGATAAATAAAGGAACAGTCTTGGGCCTATAGCAGGACTATAGGGAAGCAGAGATGGGAGGGAGACTAAGATGAATGCTGGGAGAAAGGAGGCGGAGTCAGAGAGAAGCCATGGAGCTGCCACCGGAGACAGACGCTGAAACTTCAGCTGGTAAGCCACAGCCACAAGGCGATACACAGATTACTAGAAATGGGTTAAATTAAGATGTAAGAGTTAGCCAATAAGAAGTTAGAGCTAATGGGCCAAGCAGTAATCTAATTAATATAGTTTCTGTGTGATTATTTTGGGGCTGAGCAGCCGGGAACATAGAAGCAGCCATCCTCCAACACAAACAGACTAAAAGTAAGAAGCCTTTGTGAGGGCTGCAAGGAAGAGAACCCTTGCGTGTTGCTGGTGGGAATGTGGGTTAGTGTAGCCATTGTGGAAAATAGTATAGTGTTTATGTTCCCTTGTAAAAGTAATGGTGGAGGTACCATATGATCCAACAACCTTGTGGCTGTGTATCCAAAGGAAATGACATTGACTTATCAAAAGCAAAGTAGCTCTCCTGCGTTTTCTGCAGCATTATTCACAATAGCCTGAAGGAAAATCAAATAATAAATGGATTGTTTTCAATGTTCTATAGACAGATGTAGTGGCTCACACCTATAATCACAGTGCTTGGGAACCTGAGGCAGGAGGATCGCTGTGGGGTCAATGCCACCTTGGTCTGTATTGTGAGTTCCAAGAGAGACTGGACTGCAGTTCAGACCTTGTCCAATGTAGAAGAACTGGCAGAATAGAAGAAATATAGAGAAGAAAGAGGGACTGGGGAGGAAGGTGGGGTCCCGGTACACAGGGAACTTTATAGAGCTATGAAATAATGAAACCACATCACTTTGGATAACATGATTAGAAATGGAGATAATTGTGTTAAATGAAATGAGCCAGACTCAGAAATACAAGTGCCACATAGTTTGACTCGTGTGTGGAATCTAAAATGTTTGATCTCACTTAAGTTGAAAGTAGAATGGTGGAGACCAGAGGCTGAGGAAAGAAAGTCAAAGAAACAGTGGGGAAAAGCTGAGAGTAGACAAACACTTGCGCAAGAGAAAAAATAAAGACTGTGAGAAAAAAACAAAAACTGTATTAGGCACATACATTAGGCACATCTTCGTACATTACTGAATGTCCTGAAATTGAGCAAAATCACACAGCTAAAATCTCTCATTTTCCTCTATCCCCCAACTGCATAACATGATAGCCAAGCAATGCCATTGGGAAAACTAAACTGAACCCTGGGTACACAGGTATATACCAGCAATATAATCTTTGAGAGAGGGCACTCACATGCATAGCTCATGCTGTCTGCGAGCTACAGCAGAGCCAGATGACGATGACTCCTTCCAGCCACACTCTATCCGCTTGACTGCTGTGGATGGGACATGAGCCATCTGTCACTTATAGATGTCACTCTTCATCAGAGCCATAGACTGCCTTCCAGAACAAGGTACGGTGCTGTATGGAGCCACCCTGTGCCGACACTGTGCTCACTTGCTTGGTAGAAACGGGCATTGCGCCGGTGCCAAGCGGTGGTGGCGCACCACGCCTTTACGCACTTGGGAGGCAGAGGCAGGCGAATCTCTGAGAGTTCGAGGCCAGCCTGGTCTACAAGAGCTAGTTCCAGGACAGCTAGGACTGTTACATAGGGAACCCCTGTCTCAAAAAACAGGCATTGCAGACACTGCTGTGAAATGGCCTACGGAATGAGTCCCTTCAAGAAGTCACCATGGCAAAGGACAACAGAAAAGGCTCTCTGGGAAGTATAGAGCATGCCTTTATAAATAATCCAAGTATAATTTGGGTTTAATTTCCCTCAGGAAGAGGAGTATCATTCATTACATTCTCGATTAAACTGTATGAAATTGCCAATATTAAAATTCTTCTGCCACACCAGAAATAGTTCTGATAGTTCATCATAATGCATGCTACAAGCTAATAGGAAATTTAGGAAAAAAAATTGTAATCTCCATTTTCGATCACATTTTTGTACTAAAAATGGAAATCCCTCTCCCGAGGGGCATCTCTGTATACCACTGCCCAAATTTCCAGAGGGATTTTTTTTGGGGGGGGGGGTTTCGAGACAGGGTTTCTCTGTGGCTTTTGGAGCCTGTCCTGGAACTAGCTCTTGTAGACCAGGCTGGTCTCGAACTCACAGAGATCCGCCTGCCTCTGCCTCCCGAGTGCTGGGATTAAAGGCGTGCGCCACCACCGCCCGGCTAGGGATTTTTTTAATGAACCATATTGCAATACTCTGACAGCTCTGTGCACCAGTTCTCAATGGCTTTGCAAGGCGTCCATGTCCGTTAGCAATGAGGTAAATTCAGAATACCACCAATAAACCTGGGAATTATCAGAAAACATGAAGCAGACATTTCAAACTAGCACACATTTTTGGGTACTACTGCTTAAAACAGTTAACGTCCCCTGATTTCTCTTTCTGCACCCCAGGTGTGTTTGTGGTCTATGTGCACATGTAGGTACAAGTCTATAAGACCACATGGGGTCAGTAGATAATGCCTGCTCTGTCACTCCCCATCCTCATCCTCTGAGATGTGGTACTCTTGCTGCACCTGAAGCCGGCTGGCAGCCTGGCGGTGTCCCACCCGCAGCGCTAGTGTGCTAGGCGTGGAGCTCCACGTCCAACTGTCTTGTTTTTACACAAGTGCTGAGGACTCGGACAGATGTCCTCGAGCTTGCGCAGCGCTCAAAAATGCCCTTCACTTTTAAAAGGGACTCAATGGAAAATAAAGTTAAGAAACTGAATTCCAAATATCACTCACACACGTCACAGTGTGACAAAGCACCAGTCCATGGGATTACAACCGAACATGTTTCCCCTGTACTGCTATGCTACTCCCAAGAAGATAAAAGATGCTAGATTCGGCTGAGCCATATGAAATTGTCATTTGTGTTCATAAAAACCAGACAAATATTTGGAATGTTGTCTGCTCTGTCCTTTGACACAGCCCCATGACCACAAATACTATATAACACCTAACATGCATTAAGTAAAAATGCAAGGACTGATTGAATGAATGGATTCAAAACAATGGCTTTAAGATTTTCAAAAGCAAATCTCAATAAGAATTCACCCTATAGCAAGCCTCAGGAAACTTACCTACACACAAATACCCACTGAAGCATAGAGACAGAGCCAAGTGATCATGCCCCATGTATGTACAAATCCTAGTGATTACAGCTGCCTTTTACATAATAGTTTTCCTGATAGAAACACAAAAGTAAGTTATTGTCCTTCCAAGAACATTACCCTTTCGTCATCTAAGTCCAAATGGGATCGTAATCAAGATGGATTATGTCACAATTTTCTTCAAAGATGTGGAGTTTAGTGAAGTGAGAAAAATATACCTAGAGTCTTTAAAAGAAGAAAAATGGGAGCCTGATATCTTTCCCTGTGTGATAACATCTAAGGAAGCCATCAGAAGTCATCTGTAGAGGCTCCCACCTGAAATCCCAGTATTCAAGAGGCTGAGGTAGTAGGCTGTCCATGGGTTCAAGGCCAGCCTGAGCTACATAGTGAGTTTTAGATCAGCCTAGGCTAAAGAATGAGACTCGCTCACCAAAAGGAAAAAAAAAATGTAGATAGAAGAAAACTATTGAAATCTAAGAAACAATTTGAAAGGAGTAAGTCAAGAATATTTTCGAAGTGAAAGACACTTCAGACAGCTTAGCTAAAACAATATAACAACCTACAAAATTCAACAAATTAAATTAAAAAAAAAAAAAACTCTTAGGGAAACATCATCAGAACTGAAATAAATTACCGAATCTTAGAGGATCCCTGTTTTTAGATCATACTTTATGTTTATCCATATGCCTCTCATATTAAATAACATGATAATAGAATGACTGAAAATAGCTCTAAGCAGAATTAAAAAAAAAAAAACCTACTTTCTCTAAGTGGGTCAACATGACAAACATACTTGGTGACTAAGCCTGTCTAATTCCCATTGCACTAATGGTCAATGAAATTAATAAGAAAGCTGAGTTTCACGTTCACAGCCTCAAAGGAATAGCACAGGCAGGATTCTTTTGCAATACTGAAATGATTCTTGCTCCTTCAACACACAGAGCTGAATTCACTTATCCACCACGAATAAAAACACGGATCTCTATGACTTCTTTTTTAATTAAGAGAATAGGAAGTCTGTGCATTAGAAATGTCTTCTGTGAGTAATTAGAATCAATAACTCCATGGACATCGTTTGTCATTTTGTGGACAGGGATATGGATGCAGGGCAGAGGCATGTTGGAAGGTGAGCGAAGTCAGCAACAGATAAATAACTTCCACCATTGTGTGAGCACTGCCTTGTTTACCCCAATCCATCAAACCCCCTGCCATTCGTGCCGCTAAAAGAACAGGGACATGAAGGGAAAACTTAGAGAAGAAGCATTCACTTTAAAATTCACATAGGCCAATGATAACAAAGGAACACAGTATATTTATAAATAAATATAAACGTTCTTATGAGCCCAGTATGCACAAATAATGGTATCATTTAGAAAAATATTACAAGTTTGAATTTAATTGCCTGGGAGAAATCTTTGCATTTGACACTTTTGAGAATATTTCGTTCCAGACCGAATGTCCGAATATACTAGCTAGAACTAGAGCAACAATGCTTAGAAATTTTAAAATAATTAGGGTTGCCAAATAAGTTGCATCTGAATTTCCCATCCCATCTGAATATTGAGTAAATAACACACTACTTTTAAAGTATAAATAGGCACCAAGCTCCGCAGGGAAAGATTATTCAGTTAGCTGAAATTCAGATTTAACTAAATACTCTGCTCCTTTGTTTCCTAAATGTGGCAATCCTTAAAAAAGAAAACAAAATGTGAAAAAGGAAACAAAGCTTTGTTTTTTTATTTTTGTTTTATTTTGTTTTGTTTTAACTGAATAATCCACAGAACAAAAAAAAATCATGGAAAGAGTCATAATGTATTTTGTTTTGTTGATATTGTATTAATTTAACTTTTTGTGAAAGCATAGTATTTGTATATTATATAAGACACAATGTGATGTTTGAAATGAGATGTGAACTGGGTACAGATGAACTTCGACTATTTCTTCATAGTAAGTATATTCGAGCTCCCTGCTTCTATTTTGAGTTATAAAATGCCTTCTTTTAACTCTAGTGACCTGACTCTATACTGAAACTCCCAGACTTATTCTTCCCGTCTGATACATGTTTCCATCACTCCCAAAGCTCCGAAGTCTCCAGTGCTTCCTCTAGTGTCTCCACCGACTCCCTCAAGTCCAGACATTCTGGGGCTGGCTTATCTCTTCTCTGGCGTTTTCTTTGGTACTGGCTGGTGAGTTCATGAGCAGGTGTAGGAAACCATAAGGAATTTCCTTTCATTGCTTAGCTCTAGAATGATGCACAGATTTTTATATTTACACGAAACCCATGAAAACCAGCATTAAAAAATCCCACAACTAAACAAAGCCATTAATTACAAGGTTAGACGATGACATAATTTTGCTAATTATTCACAGCTTGCTGCCCATTTTTTCTGCTGCACCCCACAAATGCATGTTTTTAATCTCCATAATAACAATAATGGCATACATCATTAACCCTATTTCACTTTTTTTAATTTTTTTATAATACTAATAACAAAGATCATTAACCTCTATTCTGCTTAATATCTAATCAGCCATTTTAGTTAAATAAATATCATTGAAAACACTAACATCACTCCGTAAGCAACACTGGCTCCCAGGGGTGGCTCTGCCTAATGCATCATATTAGCATGAGTTTAACTCTACAAGTGTCCATTCCTGAGCAGTCACAAGGAAACAAATAAAGTATAATTTATTACTTTAATCAAATGAATTCAAAACCATCCTTTTTAAAGTACCTATAAACAATGTTTATGTGATTGCATTGTCTTTACAACATTATCTTCAGAATCTATTTTTGAAACTGAGCTGCATGGTTGTACATAAGGACACCAGGGGAGTGAGCTATGACGTGTTTGTGCAGGAAATCTTTGGGTGTGACGGCTATCGGCAATGTGAGAACCACGAATGGGATCCATAGTAATAGCTGCTCTTAGAAAAGATTCTCCCGGAGGGCACCTGCCTGCTGCCACATCACCATGATCTTGTGCTATTGCTATCCGTCACCACATTCTGATGTTTGTGACATCAAAGGAGATAGGATAGTAAATAATAGTCTTACTTAAAATATCTGGGAAAGCCCTGTCTGTCCTTCCAAACAAGTGGTGATAGCTGTGCGGACACATCTTATTACCACCCTCACTCCTAATGGGGAATGGTGCAGGAAGGCCTTGAACACGCAGTTAACTGCCCTCTGATGCTTGGCCTTGAAGTCTATCAGAAAGATGGCCCACTGGAGCCACCGGAGAACCACTATTGTAAAGGAAATTTTGTACCCTTTATTACCAAAGGCCAGCAGAAAAAATTAATATGCATATCTTGATAAATAACAATTCAATTTCTGGTCTCAACATTACAGATTGGTATATTTTTGAATATTAAATAAGACAGTAAATATTTACCGGACACTTGACTTGGTTAAGAAAAACCTTCGGTTGGTAAATTACGTATCTGGGTGTCTATGAGAGCCCTTCCAGAGAAGATTTAGTCATAAGACATTGACTTCTGGGGAAGACGCCCCTACTGAAAGGAGGCCCACATGCATTTGGCTGGAGGTCTGACTGGTATCAAAGTAAAAGAGGAAGTCAGCCATTACCCGCAAGCTCCATTCTTAGCAACAAGTAAGCCCGTGTTTGCTGCAGATGTTCTGCAGACGTCAGATTCCAGCTTCTTCAGTCATCCAAGATTAGCTCACTCAAGAAACCACCCCCCACCACCCGCGCAAGCTTCCAGGCCCTCAGTATCAGGTTAGGATAGCATGACCCACTCCCTTCTTCTTTGCTTCCCAACTTCTTGGAGTGAGCAGTCCGTGGATTCTCTGCCTTCCTAAGATACAGATGACCGTTCTTGGGATATCTAAATCCAATCGTATAGATTCATTCGGCAAATAATCTTCTGTAATTATATACTATATACTTATATGGAGAGAAGAGAGAGATTCTACTGGTTTTGTTCCCCTAGAGAACCCTAGTACAGCAGGCAGCAACGTTATGCTATAACAATTTAACAGAAGAGACATAGTTGCTCTCCCCAAGGACATAGTTGTCTAGGCCAGTTTCCTACCTTACGCACATTCCAGAAGGTGAGTAGCCCACACAAAGTTGTTTTTAGATATTTATATAAATTTATACATTTCTCGAGCAAACATTTAATTCTGTCCATTGTGCATTTGTCCCGGGTATCTTTCAGTCAGAGGGAAGACACAAAGAAGAAGAGAAAGGAGCCTCTACGACTAGGGAGAGGTTAAGTGGCTTCCTCCCAGCAAGATAGCAGCTTCCTTTCTCACAGATCGTATGTACAGGCGCATACGATTACATGCTTCCCCATCTCCTTTTTTGACTAGGCATTGCTCATCATTATTTTCAATACTGTTTTTGGATATCGCACGCACAGCATAAAACATACAGGAATCCTAGGACAATGATTCACAAAGGGTTAAACAGAAACATAGACTACAAGAAAAAACTGAAACAACAGTTAGTTTTTATGAAAAAAGAATGAGGTGAAAGGAAGTATAGCACTTAATTAAAGTGTGTTTTCTTTCCGGGTCACATTTAAAGTTCTTTTTTCACTGCTTTTCAAAGGAAAAAAATGTGTGGTTTCATAGATATGATCTCGGCTTTTTCTCTTTGATTTAGGATCTTAACAAGAACTTAGACATGGTCCATCATCAGCATCCAGTGCTTGAGTTCTCTCATCTCCCGAAATGTATCAGAGAGTACACTAGGAGGGTAGGTACTCGCTGTGCAGATTGGCAAGAAAAACGCAGAAGCGGGAAGTGTTGGGGATGAAACAGCCACTGCCACAGGCCTCTCCCTTTACCCAGTTCTTACTATACTCCTAAACCAAGTAACTGACCTCCCCATCAAAAATCTATTCATTGTTACTTCCACTCCTAGTGCCCCGAATTTAATCAGGGTCCTCATATTTGCCTGGCAAAAGGTCATTCTGAGGAGTCTTTGATATGGTGCTGCAAACCATGCCATCTTATCTTTTTGTTTTGTTTTTGTTTTTATTGTTGCTGCTGTTGCTGTTGTTGTTTGCTTTCTTTTCCAGACAGGGTTTCTCTGGGTGTCTCTGGCTGTCCTGGAACTCGCTCTGTAGACCAGGCTGGCCTTGAACTCAGAGGTCTGCCTGCCTCTGCCTCCCTGGTTGTTGGGATTAGAAAACTGCGCCACCACCACCACCCAGCTCTTGATAAGCTTTTTTTTTCCCACCCCGTCTTCTCTTAAGGAACGACTAGCCTCAGAACTCCCACCCTGTGTCGTGAAGAAAACAGCTTTGAATTTTCTAGAGGCAATTAACCGGAAAACAGAAGATATGAGTTCTTCCTATTCCTTAGTTTAAAGAAATATTCTTACTCCCTCGCTCCCCACACAAAACATTATTGATTTAAGACACTAAATGAGCTACACTGTCATGTAAGATTTGTTCACGTTTCACACTGTCTCGGGAATAATTTATGACTAGCACACAGTTCACGGGAAAATAATGATTCAAATTTAGATTTGCAATAAATTAAAAAGTGATTACTTTGGTGGGAGCATATTAGAATATCAGAACACGGTTATTTGTATTTTAAAATATGAAGCATCAATGATGAACGAGATTTCTACATAACTCATGAGCTTGATAGTATGGGCTTTGGTTTTAAAAGAAATACACTATAAGTAAAAAAACTATCACTACTTGAATATATATGGATATGATTAAATATTATGTATAACACAATAAGTGTTCTGAAATGATAAACATAAATATATTCTTGTTTCCTATTTAAAACTATACCTTTCTATACTCGTACTATATTAGGATAATTTTATAATAATAAAGATACACAACTTTAAAATCTCTATTTCTTTAGTTTCAAAAATTAAATCAGCTCTCATGAAAATGTTTTCAAATATTTAAAATTTGATAGCATTATCATAAACTCTTAGAATATTCCAGCAATAGTTATGAGAAGCACATAACATTTTTAGAAAGCTGTCTCAAGGTTATGTATATATTTTTTTTAATTTTCAATTCTTCCATGGAAAAGATAAAGCTTCCTTAGTAGAGCTGTTTATATATTTGCAAACACAGAGAGACTTTATTCTTTCCATGGTTCTTAGGAAATTTTGTTGAAATTTCTGTTTTCAAAGGAGTGAGCAGAATGATAAAGTATTACCAATTCCACAGTTGAGCCTAGGGTTACTCTAAACAAAGTTCCTGCTCTTTAGAAAGTCATCGGTGAGTCAAATATGTCAAAGTCGAATTTTCCTGGCCTTCTTCATCTAGCTGGAAACATAACACATTACTTCATCAAAGAGATGGCGGGTAAAGATTTGGTGTTCGGCCTTTCTCCAAATGTGAGAGTTTTACATTCCGTGCTATAAAGTGTTCTGAGATCAAACTTGGTACCTAAAGATTTTTCTCAACGGACTCTTCGGGAAACAGTCATAAAGAATCTAAAACGATTTCCCAAACTGTAAAAACATAAGCATCCTTCTTCGTTGTTGTTTTATTCCCAAACATTCATTTGGGAACGCCATCCTTCATTGTGAGAAATACTTAGTTTAACTACAATGTTAGTGTTATTTTTAAATGACTTAATGAATAAATATCTTTAATTTCTCAGTTTTAATATCTGATACAGTAAACATCAATAGTTATAACCTACAAAAGTCAAAGCTCCGTGGGTTTTCAGCAATTTTCCAGTGTGTAAAATGTCTTTGGGACCAAGAAGCTTGAGGAACACTGGATTAATTAAAGGGATAAATCAGAAAAATGGAAGGGAAGTAACAGACACAGACACTTTCTAAGCCATGCTGCTTTCTCTGCTCTGGCCTAGCCTGGCTTCTCCGCTCTGAGCATCTATGGACTGCTTCTCATGACTCATCTGGGGCAAGTCACAGCAGTGGGTAAATGCAGACCTACTCTTCAACCTGGACACCAGCAATTTGCAGGGGCTCTAGGGTATTCCAGGTGCTACAGAGGATCATCTGGGGGAGAGTTGTCCTTGGAATGAGCCTAGCATGGGCCTTTTCTTCACCCAGGTGAGTGATTCCTCAATCCCATCTCTAATCTCAAGGATCATCTAACATTTTCTTGAGTAGAACAGTCTTGAGAGCCAAGCAAGAACAAAGGTGTGTTAGTCTCTGTTGGCAGGAAGAAGAAATGAAGACAGAGGAAGGCTTCGGAGTCTTGCTCCAAGGCATACTTATAGGCTTGGGACAGATTGTAGAATTTAAACCCACCCCTACTACCAAGCACAATACTTTGCCTACTAGGTCAATGCTTCAGAACTCCTTTCCAGTACTGAAAAGTATTTCTCAAGTTACATGTTTACTGAAAAGTCCCCTTATACCCACACAACAGAGGGCTGTTGCCTGGGAGAAGGCAATCACTTAGAGTTGCCCAGTGTTGGCTCCACTCTGGTCCACGGAAGCCCTGTTGCTCCATCTTGTCCCTTGGATCATCATTCTGCACAAGATGCTAGTGTGCTCCTCTTCCCTCTGTGCTAACCCTCTGCTCTCATACCCTGCCTGCTCCCAGTCTTCAGTCCTCCTAGATTCTCAAACCTTCTTAGCTGTTATCCTTACCACTGGAATGCAGCTTCTAGCACCTTCAGGTTTTGAAAAGAATGCCTTCATGTGATATGTTTTTCTATCCTTCTTACACACCAAATCTATTTCTCCATGTTTAACTAAGAAATACAGTACATTTTTTTATTAATTCCAGTTAGCATTATTTAGTATCTACATTTGGAAACAAGCCCTGCCTTGCCTTTATTGTCTTTATTTAGCTTTTCTCTATTACTTGCCTTTGAATTCCTAATGATCCCTTCAGATACAGAAGGAAACAAAGGGCAAGGCAGGCAGAGGGAGAAAAGTCACATGTTCTGAAAGCAACAAAGACTTAGAGTCACAGAGACGTAGCACAATAGGCACTGAGCAGGGAAATAGTTAATAGACAAACTAGGGCAGTGATCTGGGCTCCCTACTTCAGGAAAAAATAAATAATCCTCCATTATTTCAAAGTATTATAGTAATCCATGCATCTTCTCACAATATTTGTGAGGGTAATAATAAGCAAAAATCCACCTCAATTTTAGGAGGTGATGGCTAAATTCAGGTGCACAGTGTGAGTTTGCATCTAAGTATCTTGTGACAAAAATTAAAAGAAGGTAAGATATTATGTGCCTATTTAATCGATAGTAACTTAAGTTTCTTATCAGGTTCATTATCTAATCAACAAATAAAAACACAGTAGCTCATCACTTGGAAGACCCTCAGCAGACTGCACCCTGATCATCACAATGTGCTTGTATTTGATTGAACAGTTCGTCATGACAGAGCACAGTGCATCATTGACAGAGCACAGTGCATCATGAAAGAGCACAGTGCATCATGGTAGCACAGTGCATCATGGGAGCACAGTGCATCATGACAGAGCACAGTGCATCATGACAGAGCACAGTGCATCACGACAGAGCACAGTGCATCATGACAGAGCACAGTGCATCATGGGAGCACAGTGCATCATGACAGAGCATAGTGCATCATGACAGAGCACAGTGCATCATGGCAGGAAAGTCAACACAGCAGGAACTTAAAGCAGCTGATCATTTCACATCCACAATTAGAAAGCAGAGAGCAGTAAATGAATGTGAGCATTCAATATTTCTCCATTTTATACTGTCCAGGATGTCCTGCCTAAGGAGTGACCTCATCCACAGGCAGCTAAGCCTATGAAAGTATCAAGACTGATGATCTGAGTCCAGTCATCACGTAGAATTATAAAAGCAAGACCTGAAAATTAGCCTCTAACTTCCATGTGTGCTGTGGCATGCATGGACACACAAATACATGCACACAAACACACACAAAAGGTAGATAAATAGATGATAGATAGATAGATAGATGATAGATAGATAGATAGATAGATAGATAGATAGATAGATAGATGATAGATAGATGATAGATAGATAGATAGATACAAGATAGATAGATAGATAGATAGATAGATAGATAGATAGATAGATGATAGATGATAGATAGATAGATAGATAGATTAGATAGATGATAGATATGATAGATGATAGATAGATAGATGATAGATAGATAGATAGATAGATAGATAGATAGATAGATGATAGATAGATAGATGATAGATAGATAGATAGATAGATAGATAGATAGATAGATAGATAGATGATAGATTATATAGATGATAGATATGATAGATGATAGATAGATAGATAGATAGATAGATAGATAGATAGATAGATAGATAGATAGATAGATAGATAGATAGATAGATAGATAGATAGATAGATAGATAGATAGATGTTGTTAAGAAAAGATGGACGTGACCTAATATATCAACTAACATAATCAAAATAACCCCCACTAGGATCTCCAGAGGTCAATCTCACATTTCTTCTGGATTCTACTGAGGTGATGCCATTGACCACCACAGCAAGTATCAAAATCATCACGGTTCCCAGATAAAGATCTGTAAACAGGTAAAGTCCCAAACAGTTAAGAAGATCATTATCATGAAGACATTTGATGTGACAGAAAGAACAACCACTATGAACTTTGAAAGATAAGGTGCTTAGGCAGAGCTTCACTGGCAATGGGGAGCTACCAAGCCAAAGAGGAAGAATGAGAAAGGAAGATATAGTCATAGTACTCAGAGGGAGAGACCTCAAGATACTGCCACTCTTAACAAAGCTGGGGATCCTTTGCCGCCCATACCAGAAGTCCACAGATATCTCATTTCTATAGGGAAGCCAGAGAGTTAAGAGAAATAGAGTAAAATTCAATTACCTGTAATTTTACCCTCGAACAGAGAGCAATCTCAAGTTCATACAGAGCAAAACTTGCCTCTTAGCTCATCAGTTGGAAGCTTGGATCATGCTCCAGCCACAGCTTGTGAAAGTCGTTCTAGGTTCCACTTTACACTGGACAAATGAGGACAAATCTCCATGTGTTCTGGAGTCAGCCATTTGTAATAAGACAGACAGATCAAAAAAAAAAAAAGAGAGATGGCTTTCGGGATAGGGAGATGGCAAAGTGGGTAAATGCTCATCTTATGAACTGAGTTCAGATGCTCAGAACCCACACTGAAAGCTAGATGCAGTAAGTGTACCTGTAATCCTAGCATCCTTGGTGAGAAGACAGAAAGTAGAGGCCGACAGACAGCCTAAGCTCACGGGACAAGTAACCTGGTACATGTTGCACAAGAGGGGCCAGGTAACCTGGTACATGTTGCACAGAGATGTTGACTCAAGCAAGGCAAAAGTAGAGGGACCCACAAGTTACATTGTGCTTTGACTGCCACACAAGCACCATGGTACGACAGCCACACTCAGTCATGGGATCGCACATACATGCACACACTCACACACACACACACACACACAAAATGATGGCTTTGAAGGTCTATGGTAGGTGAAGTACAAAATACATCAAAGAGGAGAAAAATGGAGAAATAATTAAGCTTCTGGCTTGCTTCTTCCTTCGTATTTCTTACACGGATGAGGGATAGAGGGAGAAAATCAGGAAGGATTATCTGTAACTGAAGTTCCCTAACAGACCACAAAATGAAGAAAAAAAGAAGAAAGCTATGAAAAGGGAGAGAAAAATCCATGACTCCACAGAAGGTGTGGCAGACACCTGAACAAACTTCCTCTGTAATTGCGTTTTTCTTTTAATTAATAAAACAAATCATCCAGGTGTGGTGATGCACACCTTTAATCCCATTACTCAGAAAGCCAGAACACTTGGACCTCTATGAGTTCAAGGCCAGCGTGGTCTATGTAAAGAATTCCAGGCCAGTCAGGGCTATGCAGTAAGACCCTGCCACAAAGGAAGAGGGCAGGAGAAATCAGATGAGTTTTCTGAAGCAAGCAATAAATTCCCTCAAATACACAAACATCATGGAATGATGAATACAAATCTGAGCAGGAGTGTCTATTTTTATTGCTGTATCTCAGCGGGAGAATCCCACAGATAAGAGCGAAACTGGCTGCACACCACATGCCTCTTAAAATGATCGCTTAGAGTTTGCGGCACACATACACGGTACAAATAAAATGCTTCTTGGATTTTATTGGTTCAATCTATCCAGGATCATAAGTATATAATCAGGTATGTTTCAGAATATTACATTTTAAAATAGCATTCTTATTTTATTTGAGTAATCTCTTATTGCCTTCCAAATAGGTTATTTGTACACTTGACATGGGCAATAAATAACCTCGTGTTTTCTTCTTGAGTTCAGTAAACAGTAAAACAAAGGAAACAATTTGCCACCGTCAGCTAAATATTAACTAAAGGCTCCAAAAGGAAAGAGCTCTGCTCAGTGCTACACAGATTATTGGGTCCAGTTCTTCCCTGGAGGCAGCAAAAGTTAACATTTCCAAATTCAAAATAAATCGTAGCAGAGTGGGCTTCTAAGGCAATCTTTCTAGCAATCCTTGTGTTTATGTGAAGAACCTGTTATTCTGAATCAATGCAAAAGTTCTCCTAATTTTCCATTTTGCTTCAGTGGTCACTAGACATACACATGATCCAAAGACACACATGCAGACAAAACATCTGCCTCCGATAGAGTTTCTATTACTGTGGCAAAATATCATGACCAAAAGCAACTTGGGGAAGAAAGGGTTCATTTCACGCTGCATGTTTTTATCAAAGTCCACAGTGATGGGAAGTTGGGGCAGGAACTTGAGGCAAGAACCTAGAGGCAAGAACTGAAAGAAGCAAAGACCATGGAGGAGAGGTGCTTATTGGCTTGTTCTCCATGGCCTGTTCAGCCTGCATTTTCGTAGACCCAAGGACCACTCTTCCAGGGACAGCACTATCCACACTGACTGTAGCACCTCCATATCAATCATTAATCAGGAAAATACCCTACATATTTGCGCACAGGCCATTCTTATGGAGGCATTTCTCAGTCAAGAGTCCTTCTCCCATATTTGTCTTTGTGTCAAGTTAACAACAGGCAACCAGCACAACCCTCAAACACATTTTTTAAAAGTTAATTTAAAAAAAAAACAAGAGTAAAGCAAAGCCAGGTGGGAAGACTCAGCAAATAGGGGTGCTCACCCTCAAGCCCGGACACTTGAGTGTCTTCCCCAGTACCCCACAGTTTACAGAGAAAACCAACGCCAGCCAGTTGTCCTGCAGCCCCCACGAGCCATGCTGTGGCACCTGCATGCCCACACACATACACACAAATGCACAGGAAATAAATGTTGAAAAAAAACAATTCTTTCAGGGTTTTGTTAACTTATGACTCAAATACATCAACATCCTTATTGTGTTCTTCTTTTCTCTTAAGTACAGAATTTTAAGTAATATAGATGAATGAAATGAACTTAGAATAATAAAATAAGAAGGGAAATCTCACTCATTGAATGATTATTTTGTTCTCTGTTCTCTCCTTTGGATAAATGCCCTAAGTATCAAAGACAGAAAGTCGATGACCTTTGGCATCGACTTCAGAGTGTTGGCTTGCCCCTGCCCGAAATATTGAAATACACACTTGTGGTGGGGAGTTGTTCTTATATACTGTTGCTATACTTAACCAAAAGTGACTGAACATTCATATCAAGTTTTATGGAAATTAATTTGACAATGAATCTTTGCCTCATAGGTAAAAGTCAATGGGAATTCTCTCTGTTGACTACAATATGAGTGACCTTATGGAAGACCTTTAATGAAACTGAACATTAAAATATCTTAAAACAGTGTCCTATTGCAACTTGGCAGTGCCTGCTATTCTCAAAGCTGCCTATCTGTAAAGAACATTTTTAATATGGAAATATTCCATATTTAATGTGATAAGTATTCAGTTATCTGGGAAACGTTTTTCATTGTTGAGGGGTGTGTTTTGTCACCTACATCTGCACCGCAAGACTTGGGCCTGTAGCTGACCTTTCTGAGTCACAGATGAGGGATAATTTTATTGACAATTCTTCCGTCTTTCGAAAGACAAAGACCACTGTCCCGGTCCTTTGTGCAAATCCACTGCCCGTGGTTCGCTGGTGAGATTCAATTTGGTTCAAACACAAAAGCCATCTCAACTCATTTAGAGCACAAAATGAGTTACAATTGTTTTAAGGCAATGGATTGTTGAGTTAATGTTTGCACTTTTTCTACATTTTGCGACTCAGATATCTGTGTTTTATAGTCAAACCTCTAGACACAATTATGGTTGTCCAGTTGGCTTGTTAGCTGACAAACGACTGACTGACTTGGAAATCAGTTCTCAGGCCTCAGGAGAACAGCATGCCGATACCCCAACACTCTCAGCTCTCAGGTTTCTTTTTCATGTACTTTTTACAAAAGGAACACTGCAGGTATATCAAAGATTTGTGTGTAATGAAATCTTTCAAAGCAGTCAGAAAAATATAACTCTTCCCCACCTGGATTCAGTTGTAGGTTAGAGCACATTTAATTTCAAGTCAATAGGTTCCCGGCACATCAGCACTTAAGGGATTAAAGACAAGTCTGGTTTTGTTGCCCCTAAATGTACTGTTATTGTTATCAATTCGTGCGGCCTTGCAATAAGTTTTCAATAAATCTAAGATTAACTATTATTTTCTTGCCTATAAATAAAATATAATCATCTTAAAAATCAATGAAGGGAAAAGCATCATATCCATTAACCTGTTCAGAATCCCTCCAGGCCCTGGCTATGAAACACGGTACTGTGGATCTTTCATTTTATTGAGCTATATCTCTTTGTATGGCAACCAGCAGGCAGTAGAAAAAAAAATCAAATCTAAAAATCAGACTATGTTTTCCCCCTTTCTCTCTGAGAGCTCCTGAAGCAGAGGCTGAATATTCTTTTCTGCCTGGGGTTAATTTTTTCCATTTTAATTTGCAATCAGATGCAATAAAAATGAGGGAGGGGGCATTGCCTCAAGTAGCTGGTAGCTTTATTGCAATCTCTTCTGCCAGTCACCACTTTTTATCGCTTCTAAATCCTTTGTTTTTAAAGTCACCTGCACAGTCTCTCAATGTTATAAACACCTTCCGTTGTCTCCAGCAACTGTCATTTTGTACCATCTGCTGTTCCAATCTCAAGAGCAGTAATGCATGGGGGTCAAGGCCACTTTCTCTCAGGAAACTAAAAAACAACAGAGCCGAGTTATTTAGTGTGGGCTTTTTTTTTTTTCCCCCTGTCAGCTTTACTGCACCCGCGAGTGGACATTTTCCTTGCCTTTCAGTTGTGAATGTTCCTCCAAAGATGTGAACTTCACAATAAGGTAACCATACAAAAACAAGGTTTTATAGACAACCCATTATCAACTAGCAGAAGGGGGTGATTAGTCATCTGCTGTACTTGAAATAGATCCAAAGAACCCAAGGCAGCACTGCAAAGCGAGAAATGCATTCTTCTCAGGATTCCAAAACTCTAGCCATCCTGCTTTAGGAGGAGGGGCCTCAGCTGCAACCTTGGCAAGGCTGTGAGCAATCTCAGAAGACAAACAGCAAGGAGCTGAGCAACTCTCCCATCCACCCAGATTTAGCACTTTTCCAAGCTCAGCACCACTCTAACTTAGTTGAGAAACCTTTCTCATCTCCCTTGCACGGAAGCTGAAGAGGAGAGTCTCCTTGTGCTTCCTTTATTGGCCACATCTCTGTTTGGGGTGTGTTTTCTTCCTGCCAAAACTTACATTCATGTTGAATTCCCACTATGAGGGAGTGAAAACCCCCACCAGGGAGGTTGAGAAGGGGGCTTGGGAGGAAATTGAGATGAGATAAAGTCATCAGGGTAGAACCTCCAAGACCATTGATCAGATGGTGGCTTTCCATTATACTTGAGAAGGAAGATGCTTCCTGTCTACTGCCTGGAGACTGTAGCATCCATACAGGCAGCCCCTGGACCTGAGACCACACTATAAACCAAAATAGGCTTCTCTGCTTTGTCGTCTACGAGGTCCATGGCATCGTGTGAGTATCAAGAGAAAACAGTCCAGGACAGTTACTGAAAACAACAAATTCTCTAAACTAATCAAACCACAGTCTAGTTTGGCTGTCTAAACCAAAATTGTCTCTTAAAGCAAAAATCTTTTTTATCAGTGTAGGCCCTGTGCCTTTTACTTCCTGAAAATGATTGCAAATTCACACAAAAATTTCTCATCTGCAAGAAGCCTTCCTAGCTCACTTTTCAGGGGAACTCAAATGCAAGGGCAAGTGCCCACCCCCATAAATAAAATATAACCATCTGGAAAATCAATACGAGAAAAACAATCATAGCCATTAGCCCAGCTCAAAATCCCTTCAGCCAGTAGTGCGAACAGCACAGCGATGAGCTTTTCATTTCATTGAGCGGAGTGAGTCTTTGTACGGCAACCCGCAAGGGAAGAAAAATCAAAGACTCAGGTGTTGTGTTCTGGAAATCAGAGAGATGTGGGAATGTGAGGAGTGATTTTTGGCTCTTTTGATGATAGAAGAAAATGGATTTTGGAAACCCAGGAAACAATGGTTTGGTTTTGTTTTGTTCTGGGTTTTTTTTTTTTTTTAGCCCCCAGAAAGCCAGGAGCTTGGCTTCACTTGTCTGTACTGTGCTTCCTCATGAGCAATTTATAAATCCCAGCATCAATTGTAAGGAACCTTAAGATTTGTGAAGACAATGGGAAGAGAAGAAGAAAGACAGGTTGATCTTAAGAGAACGACATGGCTGAACTCAAGAGATAAGTCCAGCTTAGACTTGGAAAATGTGAATGAAAACCAAAATACTTAAAGAATTTGGTTACAATTTACCAGAGGTAAGTGGTTGTTTTCTATTTTCTTGTTTTATATTAAACCTTTTGTAAGGTTTGAAAAAGTAGCACATGGCCACTGAGAAGACTAAGGGAAAAAACACTTGCTACCAAGACTAATGACCTGAGATTGGCTCTCAGGACACACAAGGGTGAAAGAAAGAGATGCGTCCCACAAGTTGTCCTCTCCCCTCTATGTATGTACTCACATGCAAAAATACATACATGCATACATACATACATACATGCATACATACATACATACCAAAATATATGAATGTGAAGAAAGAGACACAATTCTGAAATAAAAACTGAATTATTAATTTTCTTTTTATTTTTATTGATTTATGTTGTTGTTGTTGTTGTTGTTTGTTTTATTTTTTGAGACAGGGTCACTCTACATAGCCCTGGATCTCTGGGAACTCACTAAGTAGACCACACTGGACTTGAACTCACAGACGCCTGCCTACCTCTACTTCTCTGGAGTGCTAAGATTAAAGGTGTGTGCCACCACTGTTAGCTGAACCTTAAACTTTTGACTTCACTAATTTAAGTAAAATATTAAAAATATCTATTCAATGCGTGCATTCTTACTGGAAGAAAAGAAGGAACTAATTTTCTAATGGTGTGTCTAATGAGCCATAAACACGTTCAGTATAAATAAGGACATCACTTCCATAGAAGAAACACCAGTGGCCCATGAAGACATTTTAGAGTTTTCAGTTTTCTGAGCCACTAGTGAAATGCAAATTAAAACTTCACCAAGGTCCCATCTCCCCCCTGTAGAATGACTGTCATCAAGTGAATAAGCAGCAATAAATGCTGGCCACAATGTGAAGAAAGAGGATTCCTATTTACCGTTGGTGAGAGTGTGAACTAGTAAAGCAATTATGGAAATCAGTATGGAGGTTTCTCAAACAATTAAAATACAGCTATCATATGACCCACATATACTGCTTCTGGGCATATACCCAAAGGAGTCTATATCCTACCACAGAGATATTTGCATATCCATGTTTACTGCCGCATTATTCAAAATAACCAGGAAACAGAATCAGTCTCGAAGTCCGTAAACAGATGGACAGAAAACGAAAATACACAATGGAATTTTACTCAACTGTAAAGAAAACTGAAATCATAAAATTTTCAGGAAAAAAAAAATGTGAATGGATCTGGGAAGTCTTCTATTGAGCAAGATAGCCATTATTCAGAAAGGTAAACAACATCCACTCTTTCTCCTAGGTAATACCTTACATATAATGTTTATAAATATGTATAGGATTGGAGCGAACATGGACATAGGCTATGACCCTAGAAAGCAAACCAAGAAAGTGGGAAGGTGGTGTTGAGGAAGTGGAGGCCAAAAGGATACCTCGACGTAGCAACAAAAAAGACCACTGTGAACGGAAGGCTATCTAGAGAGCCAGCGGACAGGGAAGAAGACAGAGTGGGAGAATCAACAAAAACAAACTTTGAAAATGCCGTGCCATGATAAAAAGCCAGAATTCTGTACATTAATTGAAAACTTTTTAGTTAAAAAGAAGCACACCTCTGCACAGACGATAGAGGGTGAAGCTTTGAAATAAATTCCCTAAATGAATTGAACAGAGTCACTCTTGTAAGACTTTAAGGAAGAAACGCCATATTTTTAGTTACTGTGTAACACAAAATTTGAACAATCTTTTTGTTCAAAATCATAAAACTCAATTTAATAGCCAAACATACCAAAAGGAAATCTTTGCATCATTTCCTCAAAAAGAATATAAATACATTATTTTTCATAGCTGAAGTGCAAAAAAACCAACCTTCTAATTTTTATCACTTTCTACTTTAAAGTTTTATGTCCTGTGTCGACAATGAACAGCACTAAATAGGAAAGGTTTTGAGTTTTATTTGTTTGTGGCTTTTTTAACCAGTACTTCGCACACAGCCAAGCCTTTCGCCCATTACTTTGTTCGATTGATTTAATTCCTTAATTAATTACTTCAGTGTTATCATTCATTATAATTCACTTATTCTCTTCTCTCCCCTTAATTTCTTTTTCTGTTTTATTTTTTTGTTTGTTTGTTTTTGTTTTCATTTTGTCTTGCTTTTCCCAAACAGGGTTTTTCTGTGTAGCTTCAGAGCCTATCCTGGAATTTGCTTTGTAGACCAGGTTGGCTTCGAACTCACAGAGATCTCCTGCCTCTGCCTTTGCCTCTGCCTCCCGGCTCTCTCTCCTTAACGTTATCTGGGTCATCTTTGTTTCTCTTCATAGTCCCTCATTTTCTCCCTTCCCAGGTCACTTGGGAATGGAATTGTCTCCCTAGATATCCCTACTGATGATGGCCTCAGCTCTAGTAATGATCATTGAAAACGCATCTTCTAGGGTCTGGATAGGTGGCTCAGCTCCTTTAGAGGACTTGAGTTTGGTTGCCAGCAACAACCTTGAGCTACTCACAATCCCTGTGACTCCAACCCAAAAGGGATCCAACGCTCCTTTCTGGCCTCTTCAGGCACCCACACATAATGTGTCACACACACTCACAGCTGCACAAGCGTGTACATAAATAAAATAATAAATACTATCTTGTGCTGGTATATCTGCTTTAAATGATAGCTATGCCCACCTCCAGTGCTGTTGCTTGGTCATTATTTTACTTTTGCCTGCTGTTGAAATAGCCTTAAAATCAGCTATTGTCCAGTGCCCCTCGTTTCTAAGATGGAGCTGTAGAATTTTCCATAAGTGATCTAATATTTTTAACATTAGACTAGTTGCATGATTTTTACACAGTAATTTCCCATCTACTAAGAATTAATCATTCTAAGTTATTTTCCTACCTTCTATGTCCTCTATCTCTTAAAGTAAGTGATCTGATCCCATTGGCAAAATAAAGCTAAATGCTTTCCTCAGAGTCTCCACACATAGAGACTAGAGTGGTCCATTCTCCCAAAGCAGGCAGTCTTCCTAGTCTACAGATAAATGAGATTCTGGATAAGCAAAGTCTTTCTGATTAGTCTGTTTCTCTGTTTTCTTTATCTTTAAAAACCACTGCTTCTCTTTTCTAAGATTTCATCAATGTTTTGATCTGTTGATTCTTTTTTTTAAACTTTATTTATTATGTGTACAGTATTCTCAGTATTCTGTCTGCATGTATGCCTGCAGGCCAGAAGAGGGCACCAGATCTCATTACAGATAGTTGTGAGCCACCATGTGGTTGCTGGGAATTGAACTCAGGACCTTTGGAAGAGCAGGCAAAGCTCTTAACCACTGAGCCATCTCTCCAGCCCCGCTCTGTTGATTCTTTTCTCCATGCTACTACTCTTAAATTTTCACCAGGACATATTTAGCTGTAAGTTTACTTGTTAGTTTTCATTAACACTCTTTACAAATGAACAGCTTCAGCATAAAAAAATAGGCTTTTCTTCAACTCAAGGGAACTTGTCAATTATTTGTTGAATAATTTACATTCATCCTGTTCTTGCTCTGGAGATGCTGCCTCACTAATAATCCCTAAATCTTGATGACTCACTGCCAGGCTGCTGGAGTTGTTAGGTTGGCTACAGGTCATCTGCAGCCATCTTGCCCAAACAGAGATATTTGGGCTTGGATGAGGTCATGAGGACAGGGTTGCCATGATGGATGTAATGTCCATATTATAAGAGAAAAAGACGACAAAGCTTCCCATCTCCCCTGTGAGAATACAGCACCCACCTGCAAACCGGAAAGGCGGACCTCACCAAGAGCCAAGTCTTCTACCACCTGGATCACTGACTTCCCAGCCTCCACTGTCCAAGCATAAAATTCTGATGTTTGGTATATATAAGCTATAGTGCCTGGCTATAGTACAGTCATGAAAGATTGTTTTGAAGCCCTCAATGAATCTTCTTATAAGTATATTGTTATTTTTTCTTTCATTTCTCTTTCATTAACTGTGATTTGGAGTACCCTTCCTATCCTAATTGTTCGATTTGATTTTCTTCCCTAAAATAACAGTCTCACAGAATGAGTAGTACTGTCCGCGTCTATACAGGATTGTGCTTTCCTTCATTGTATAGATCATGCTCCCTGTCTTCTCGCAGGGCCGTAACCAACTAGTAGTAGTAGAGAACATAGTGGCTTCTGCTGCTGTTGGCAAGCAACACATCATTCTCCTACTGATGCACGGAAAAGATCCTTCACCAGGGCCCTCTGAGCTGTCATGCTCCCCCTACATCCTGGAGATGTGTAGCATGTGCTATGGACCCTATAAGTCTAGCATCCTGTCCATGACACACACAGCTAGCCAGCAGACATGCTTTAACTGCAGTCCCTGAGCAAAAGGCAGGCTTAAACTTCTTTTCCACTGGTATCTAAAATTTTTCCCAAGGGTGTTACAAATTCTCACTGACTCACATGACAGTAACTCACTAAGTGAATACCAAGAAACTGGAACACAGCTAAACTGAACAGAAATGTCTCATAAAATAACATGCATACCAAAAATATAAGGCACAGGACAAAAAAGTATAAAGTTATATCCTTATGTTTCAAAGATTGCATGCTGACAAAATATTATTTTGACACATAAGTAAATTCTTAGAATTACTTTTCCTTCTTGTGCTGTCTTTTGCATATGCCCACAGTGTGTCTCGCATTATTTTTCTGTTGACATTATTAGCATGGAGATAAGGGTACCTGCCTACTTAACATCCCCTGGGAACTATTTTGAGATCTTTTTAGACGTGTTTAGATCATCTTACAGGCTCCATGAGCAGAAGGGAAGAAGTAAGAACGCAGCATGTGAAAATATATCTATGTTCTAAGTGACCTTGTCTTCAAAATGAGAATAAGTTTCAACCTTGTCCAAGAGCTTTAGCTTTATATTTTAAGATTTCTCCAATGTTTTTAATTGAAATAGAATTATATCACTTATCACTTTCTCCCTCCCTTTCCTCCTTCCAGCTCCCCCGCCCAGTTACCCTCCATTGAACTTCCCATGGTGCCCCATTCTCAAGTTGATAGCCTCCTTTTTTTCTTTGACTACTATTGTTACACAAATATATGTGGTTTGTGTGTGCGCGCACATACACACACATGTGCACACATATATAAATACAAGCTGCCGGGTCAATTTTTGTTTGTGTGTATATGGTGTCAAAGTTTACCCCTCTGCCTTAGACAAGTTATTGGGAGAGGGTAATTCTCCTTCTCTCAGTGGCCATTAGTAACCTATAGTCTTTTACTAGGAGTAGGGCTCCCCCGTGAATTTTTCCTTTCATGCTAAAGTGTTCATTGATATTGCCATTGTTTTTATCTTGTTTATGAAACCCCTTCTAGGAGAGACAGTCTCATGGCAGACTATCTGGTATTCTCACAATGCCATGTTCCCTGAGGCACCGATGCAGGGGCGATGGTATAGATGCATCTACTGGAGCTGATGTTCCCCACAACCTGTTCTTCTTTGCATTGTGTCCAGCTGTGATGGTCTTTTCGTGATGGTCCCCATTTGCTGTGAAGAGGCTGCTTTGATGAAGGATGATAGAAGTAGATTTGGAATGTAGTAAGTAATTATGCTGATCTGGCAAAGTGGTGGAAGTCATTTCTTTGCTAGGATGATCACACTAGCGAAGAAACTGGTTCGGTTTTCAGTACCAGGATTGATTTCCTTCCTGTTGAGTGAGCCTTACATCCAATTAGACAGCTGTTGGTTCCCACTGACTTATGAGGGCCTTTATGCCTATCTTGCCGTGTTGATAACTGTTGTGGTTCATAGGTACTGCAACTGGGTACGAATGTTTAATTGCTTCCCTCTCTTGGCAGCTTGCACGGCATTTTCTGGAACCCGTTCACTGTTTTTAGTTTTTCAAATTGACACCTTACTTTCAAAAACAAGAATAATTCCTAGAAAAATACTGTAAACTGGGAAATTCTGCTTTCAAAAATATTTCTAATTAAAAGATAATTTGAAGGAAATTGTTTCAAACCACATGTGAAATGCTAAAAAAAAAAAAAAAAAAAAAAAGGAGATTAGTTTCAAACTTTGAGAATGTCCACTTTCTTCTTGTGGGATTTACAAAAACATCCAACATTTCTGAAACCAATGAATGAAATGTATATACGGTTGTGGTTACAGATCCACTCTTCATGGTAGGAGTGTTTAAGAAGTTTGTACTGGGGTAGACACTCAGCAAACACAATAAGAACACAGCTAAAACAGAAATAACAAATTTAACAGAGTAATCACAAATTTAAAACTATCGCAAGGTAGCACACTATGGGAGAAAGTGTATGGATGAGCAAAGGTGCTAATGTCACAGTAGCTGTGACACAAAGAGAAAAGAAAACCCAGAGCTCACTAACCTAGGTCTCACTATCCCAGGAGCGCTACTTTCTTCCTTTCTTTTTATAGGACCTACCTGCTAATGCGTCTACCCCTCCTCCTAGCAACATAGACTAGTGACTATCCTGTTAGCATATGGACATTTTCTTTTTTTGGTCATTTAAGATCCAAGCTTTAAAAAAAAATAATAAAACTAAAATAAAATAAAAATAAAACAGGATGTATCGAAGTTCTGACATTTCTCTGCTACATCTATCAATAGTTGGAAATGTGAGGAAGTTGTCTTTATCCTTCCTCCACGAATGCTCTGCCTTCTTGTGTACTCCCATTCTGGATTCTAATCATAGCTCAGCAGTTTGCCAGCAATGTACAGTGAGAAGACTATTTAATATGTATAAACTTCAGTTTTCTCAACACCACAGTAGGGATGAATTCCTTGTCACAAATTGCTATGAAGACCACGTGAGAATGAGATCCTTATGCAGCATGGTGTGGTGGGGAAAAATGGCAACAACCTGCCTGAACGCGTGCAGTGCCTTCTTGTAGAGGTCACTGCTTCTTAGGACTTAATCAGCTTCAGAAACCTGCAGAAATGTGTTTTTAAATGCTGATATGAGAACCTCATGAAATTAGATCAATTAAATCAAAATACTTAAGAGTGAATTTAGAGATTTGGTAGGATAGGATTCTAAGAGTAAAACACATTTAAAATGATCAGAATAAATCACAACACTTGGGAGATGGGGACAAAATTATCATGAGTTGGAAATCAAATCAGCCTGCTTTGGTGATGTGTGTGTGTGTGGGGGGGGGTTTCCTCTGTAGCTTTGGTGCCTGTCCTGGAACTAGCTGTTATAAACCAGGCTGGTCTCAAACTCACAGAGATCTGCCTGCCTCTGTCTTCCCAATGCTGGGATTAAAGGCCTGCCCCGCCACCACCTAGCCAGATTAAGCTGCTTGAAACGATGTCTAAAGAAAAGAAACAATAGAAATAAAATTACTGTTTCAGGAGACGGTGGCCCATGCCTTTGACTGTAGCACTCGGGAGGCAGAGGCAGGCGGATCCTGAAGTTTGAGGCTAGCCTGGTCTACAGAACTATTTCCAGGACAACTATTTCCAAGACTATACAGAGAAACCCTATTTAGAAAATATTTAAAAACTAAGTTATCTCTTGAATAGTTTATGATCTAGTCTGTATCCCTAATCACTTTGCTAACACATTCCCCTGCCCACAAACAACATTTGATATGTGGACTGAGGAGGGAGGTGCAGAAAGTGGCTCTTTGTGTGGTTTTCCCAATTACCTACACCAGGCTGGAGGATGTGAGCTAGGAGATTAGAAAAAAAGAATAGATTATTCCCAAAAGGAAAGCAGCAGTTTCTGCCTCAGTCCCCCCCCCCCAAAAAAAACTGGTCATTTTCTACCCCAAGTAAACTGAAAGCATAACTCTTATACTTTAGTTATATAGAGTTAAATGCCAGACAGAGTTAACCTTGCTCTTAGTTCTTGCATATTTATCATTGTGGGCATTTACGGAGGAATGTTAACCTTAAATTTTTAATTTTCTGTGAATGTCTAACATTTCCTAGAGTAGAGAATAACCCAATATTTATAGAAGTAAAAATGTGAGTGGTAGAAGGACACAAACATCATGATCCCCCATCTCAGCTTAAAATTTCTACTAACGCAATGTACACATGTAGTCATTTCATGCCAAAATGTCGCCAACCAGTTACACATACTGTATATGCACCACTAACCTCGTTTTTAGGTTCCGCAAATAAAATAATTCAATGGTCAATTTTGAAGTCTTCGAAAGATAGTGTGTGATACTGAAATGATACCTTTGTGTCATCAAGGGAAGTTGCAAGGCTGTCATAATTTTTCAAGACTCCTTGACCCAAATATCCATGTCATCTTGCCAGCTCTTTTATTTGCATAAAGACATACTGTAAACATTTCTATATTTTACTGAACTTCTGTCAAGTATTTCTAATCCAGATGTTCCTTGATTTCAGAGAGCAATTTTTCATAATTTAAGCATGTTGCACTGCACAAAATTATTCTTTTTTCATAAAAAATGAAAGTCATTCCTTAAAAGCTCAAGCTCCTTTTCAAATTTATGATTCATTTAGAATATTCCATCCCACCAGATGTACCCATCATGACAACATATTGGATATCTACCTTATTTGCTTATGAAACCTAGTGACTAGGTTAACTCTAGGAGGAGTCCACTCCTTCCATGGGCCAGAATGAGCAGCTTGCCTGTGCTTTCTCTTCTGGCGCAGTTTTCTATGTCATCATTCAGATTCTCCAATATTGTTGCTTCCCACTCATTAAATGACAGCCTTTGTCTGTCCCCTAATGTGTTAATATTATTTAAACTATTCTCTTGTGTTTTAACCAAAATAGAAATTGTTAGAAGAGAAAAATCTAAAGAAGCCACATTGCTCTCAGTATCTAGGATATATTTTGAACTGCTTTTACTATAGATTCTGTGTTAATGATAGACACAAGAGAAAGACAACACAAAAATTTATTAAAACAATCTGGACAGGGCACAAAGATATGAACTCCAGTAAGAACAGAGAAACACAGAACTGGAGACATAGAGACGATGACATATTACCAGTCATTTTCTCTCTATGCTATTGTTATTCCACTGCACAATCCCAGAGAGCCAAAGAAGAAAAATTCTGTTTGACTCCATGTGTGACCTAATCCTTTCCAAGGGAGCTGTGGGAAAGTTGCTAAAGACAGTGGGGAGGATGTGAAGGGTCTCCCACCCTGACAAAAAGATTAGTAAATTAAAAACAAAAAAAGCAAAGAAAAAAGAACCCCTCACCTTGTGGTATATGACTTAAAATAACCCAAGGGATATGGTGGGGGAAACAGAGACCAAGCACTTGTTTGCCATCCTGACCTCTGACCTGCTGAGCCCACTCTGTGAACATACTAACTCTAGAACTGTCTTTATGGAGAGTGACAAAATTCTCAGCCACTTTTAGTCAGGTTTGCTGTGATTTACAGATGAAAGTGGAATATCCAAAGCAGAGTTGGTGGATTAGAAATGATATTTCTCAATAGGTGCATTCCTCAGTCCTTGATCAATGACCAAATGCAGATCATGTGGAAGAGAACATGTAGGGTGACTTTCAATATATTTATGTCAAAGACTCAGTTCATGTCAGAGAATGCTATTATTCTAAAGGAAGGATGACGGTAAAAAAATGGGAAGAGGGAGAAATGATTAATGGCATTAGACATATGCTGAGGCATATTAATATTCTTCTATTCTTGGATTGTCAAATAACTGAATGGTAAGTGCTGACTTACAATCCTAGAGTTCAAGTATTAAGCACATAGAAGCTACAGAGCTCATTCTCATTTGATTAGGATATTTTTATACCTAAGCTTCTAACATATATAATTTTATTTAGTCTAAGCTATCAAAATACCAACAACATCTCTATTTAAAATTATATTTGTTATTCCTCTGTGGAGTGTGTGTGTGTGTGTGTGTGTGTGTGTATGTGTGTATGTGTGTGTGGGTGTGTTGATACATAGGTGGCATGTCCATGCCACAGTTACTATGGAAATCAGAGAACAACATTGAGGAATTGATACTTTCCCTCCATCTTTACATGTGCCCCTGTAAATTAAATTAAATTTTCATGCTTACATAACAAGTAACTTTATACCCTGAGTCATTTTCTTGACTTACGATGTCTTTTTTTGAAATTTTCATACTTGAGAGCTTGTTTGGATGTTCTAGCATAGGAGCATAGCTACTCAGATACTCTTGACCAAAGACTAGGCCTCCTCTATTTGGGAGAAGGGTATCCTCTTCAACAGGGCCCACAGCTTCAGGAAAGGTGCACATGGAGCAATGAGGGAGGAAGGAGACACCCGCCTAGCCAGCCAGATCAACCAAATCAACCCTGAAGATACTGGGGTAAGCAATGTTGTAGTCAGAGAGTCCTTATATCCAAGATCACAAACACTGATGGTTGCTTATGCTGGAGAGGATGTGGGGTAAGGGGAACATTCCTCCATTGCTGGTGGGGGTGCAAGCTTATACAGTCACTTGGAAAATCAGTATGGCAGAAAATTAGAAAACAATCTACCTCAAGACTCAGCAATACCACTTTTGGGTATATAGCCGAAGGATGTTCAATCATACCACAAAGATATGTCCTCAACTATGCTCATAGCAGCATTATTCAGAATAGTCAGAACCTGGAAACAATCTAGATACCTCTCAACAGAAGTCTGGATAAAGAAAACATGGTACATTTGCACAATAAAGTTCTACTTAGCAGTAAAAAATAATGACATCTTGAAAATTGCAGGCAAGCCTAATCTCATTGCAACTTGATATAATATGGTTAGTTGATATCAATGGGAGGTCTGCCCTTTTCTAAAGAGAAATGGGGGAAGAAGAGAGGATTGGAGGAGAAGGTCACAGAGGACAGACTGAGAGGAGATGAGGGAGGGGAAATTGTGGACAGGATATAAAAAATAAAAATAAGTATAAAAATAAAAATAATTTCAGGCAAATGGATGAATCTAGAAAAAAATGTTGAATGAGGTAACCCAGACCCAGAAAGACAAATATATATACTCACTCATAAGTGACTTCTAGACTTAAAGCAAAGAAAAACCAGCCTATAGCCCACAACCACAGAGAACCTAGACAACAAAGAAGACCCTAAGAGAGACATACAATTATCTACATAGAAAGGAAAAAAAGACAGGGTCTCCAGAGTAAATTGCGAGTGTGAGGGTCACAAGAGAGAATATAAGGAGAAGGGAGCGGAGAAAAGTGTATAGTGCAGTAAAAACAATAAAAAGATTTAGGAAACACCATGTGGTTGCTGCTGGGAACAGATGAGCCAGAACTTTACCTGGTAAGCCACAGCCACACAGTGATACACAGATTAATAAAAATGGGTTAAATTAAGATGTAAGAGCTAGGCACTAAGAAGATAGAGCTAAAAGGCCAAGCAGTGATTTAATTAATACAGTTTGTGTGTGATTATTTTGGGGCTGAGCAGCCAGGAACAAACAAGTGTCCTCCTACAACAAATTGGCACTCCAACATGTGCAGGCTAAATCAACCTAAAACCTGAGAAGGCTTGGAAAGGAATTCTAGACACAAAAGAACAGAGTTAAACATGGCTTAACACTGTGGCTCCTTTAAGAGAGGTCTTTCTGATTCAGCAGTAGCAGGAGGAAAAAACATGCAATTTTAAAATGGTGGTTTCCTGAGCTGTGCTGCCAGTACTAACTCTGGCTCTTTCAGCAGGCTGAGCACTTGAATGGGTTTGTGAGCTGCAAGTTACTTGGTGGCAGCATGGGCCAACTGGTTACCAGAGTTGTAGTGATAAGTGTGGCTCCCACCCAGTAGTCTCAAAGGCAGTGAATGGACTTCTGTCATGTTAAACTGAGTGGAGCAAGCAGGCAGCAACATGTTTGCCCTAGCAATGCCTCAACTTAGATTTTTAAGAAGCATTTAGCATTTTAAGAAGCTGTCCTGGTCAGAAAAGGATTATATATACACAATAAAGACAGATATGTTGCTTTTGAAAAGAGGTTTTCTTTTTTTCCACAGAGGATGAAAACCCGTGGATTTCTTCCAGACTAATGTGACTTGATGGACCAAGACCCCCTGAAAGGTGGCTGTGAACACCCCAAAAGTTACTTCGTCCAATAAACAGCAGGAAGTATCTGTTTACATTTAAAGGGGAATATGATATAGAGATGAATACTTTGCATTGATATGGATCTTGATTTATTGATACAAATTTAAGGTCAATTTTGTTATATGTCTGTTTCTGCTCTTGATTAAAGTATTGTGCAGTTCATTTAAAAAATATAATGTATAATTAAGAAATATAAATTAATAGATAATCATCCATAATGGTCAAGCTTCTAGTCTTGTTGGTTGGGTTTTCTGGATGTATAAAGATGTATTTTGGTTAGATAGGTATTCTTCAAAATCTTTCAGAGACCTTCAGAATATGGCATTTAAAATATTTTAAGATCTTAGGATTTTTCCTGACAGTGAAACACATCTGCTCCTAGCAGCACCAATCTATGTCAGGAGGATGGTGGGAACCAAAGAGGATCCTTATGGAGTTTGCTAGCCATTTGTGCAGGAAACTATTTTTGCCTGGACTGCTTGATATTATGCTGTGTGAACTGGACATGCAGGACCCACAGAGAAGGGACTGCTGAACTTGCTGAGACTATCATTTGGGGTTCCTGCTTCATGAAAGAGTCTACCAGACACTCTTCTGCAGGACACAGAAAAAAGTGACTTACAAACTGCCAATATAGGTGGAACTGTCTTTGAAATTTCTTACTTTGTGGAAAAGATTGCTGGATACTATTGGCCTGTAGGCTGAAGATGAATGCTCCAACAATACAGAAGAACATTAGGTGACTCTCCAGGCAACAAGATGTCTCTGTCAATTCTAGAGTTTTGAAGTTGCTTACAATTCACTTTCTGTTTGCTTAGATAATATTATATCCTTCTGGGGTATTTGATGGATTTGAAGAATAGATAGTTATAGTTTTCCTTAGTTATGATAAAAGATAACATAGATATAAATATTGTAACTGTTATTCTTGCTTGTTACCTGTTTTTTTATAGGTAATTTTATTATGTTAAAGTTCAAACCTTCCTTTTTATTTAAATAGAAAAGGGAAAATGATATGGGAAGTTCTTATGTCTATGTATTGCTTTTATTGGTTAATGAATAAAGAAACTGCTTTGGACCTATAACAGGGAAGAACATTAGCTAAGTGGGGAAAACTAAACTGAATGCTGGGAGAAGGAAGGTAGAGTCATAGAGACATCATGTAGCTACTGCCAGGGACAGACAAGCCAGAACTTTACCCGGTAAGCCACAGCCACGTGTCAATACACAGATTAATAAAAATGGGTTAAATTAAGATGTAAGAGCTAGCCAATAGGAAGTAAGAGCTAATAGGCCAAACAGTGATTTAATTTAAAGAATAAGATTTAAAAAGTTCATACTTATCTTATACCCAGCATAACCACACCAGAGCAGTAGTTTTCCACCTACCCACTTATCTCTTTACATGTGTGTGTCTGTGTGTGTGTATGTGTATGTGTGTAATAATGCATAATCTACAAAAATATAATGGACTTAAGATAGATATCTAGAAATACAATGTTTAAAGGGCAGCTGGAACAAGAAAGAAAAATAACAACAAGAGATGGAATGGACGAGAATGAGTGTAACATAAGCCAAACGAAAGCTGCACAAGGGAAACAGTCAAGAGTATAAAATGAAACTTGGGAGTCTTACAATCAGAGTCCAGAAAAGGTCAGCCACTTCCTCAGACAGAGACATGTGGGCATCCATAAGGCACTGCAGACTAACACTTAGTGATAACTACTCCACATTATAAAAATGTCATGTCTACTACTTAAGAGCATATTTTATGAGTTAAAGATTTACTTTAGGTAAAATAAAAAATAGAGGCACTTTAAAATAAAATTAAAAGTAAAATAAAATCTTAGAATCTCTTTTCTCCCATGTTCAACAAAGATATCCAGGATAGTTTTTAAAAGAAAAGGGAAATCAGCAATAGAAAGGAACTTAAAGGAGGTATAACCATTGCTAAGATCATTTGTTAGCAGAAGTAGAATGAAAAAGCAGAATTTAGCAGGTGGGTGCCAATCTAAACCCCACTTGTACATCCTGGAGGTAAAATCTGAATGAGAAATTGAATCAACAGGAACCTCAATAACATTACCAAATTTTGAAAGAGATAAGTAGCAAAAGAATCAAGAGGCAGTTCTGGGAAGAGTCTCAGAGTCTCAGGGACAGAAGGCCCCTCGTAAGATTCCAAGATCACACTGGAAAAAAAAGTGGACAGGACTAGAGCATTTTCAGTGATTCTTTTTAGGTCTCCAGGTAGAAATGAAGCTAGAAGGAGAAATAAAAGTAATTGCAAACAAGTAAAGCCATTGACCCTCAGGAGGTAAGCAGGGTCCTAATAGATCTGAAGCCAAGCTGGATGCACATGACAATGTTCTGTGTGGATGAAGGAAGCCTTGGAGTCAGGAGCAGTGTTAGGAAGGAGCCTTTCCTGCTAGAAAGAATTAGCCATGGGTATTTAAAACCTCAATGAATGTTCACTTATATGTTTTACTCTGGCATGGAGGAATACTAGGACTAGAACCTGTGATTCAAAATGGAATACAGTTTCCAATGCTCACTACCCAAAAGGAGGACACATCTTCAGTCTCAGAGGGACCTCTATTGTCCTCATCATTCCAAACCAATACATATAAGCATCTGTGAATAACTGGTTTAGGCCACCCAAAGTAGGAGCAGGGGAAGGGGGCAGGTCAATACCTAATTTCAGTCTATATTATTTTTCAATTTTCCTTGTGTGTGGTATGTGGTGTGTATGTACAGCATGCTGTATATGGTGTTTATACTTGTTAGCTAGAGTGTGCACACATGTGCATGTGTACATATAGAGAATGGAAGTAGATACCTGGTGTCTTTCTCAGTTGTTTTCCTTCTATTCTTTTGAGGCAGGGTCTCTCATTGAACTGCGAGGTTGGTTGGCTTCTGAGTTTCAGGGGTTGCCTGTCTCTGAACCCTACCTCCGTTGCTGGGGTTACATGTGTGTACCACCACGCTCAGTTTTTCCTTGGGTGCTCAGCATCTGAAATTGGGCTTATGTGAGGCAGGCACTTTACAGCTGAGCCATTTCCACAGCCCTAATTTCATTATTAATACACACTAATCATCAACCTGATCCTAGTCTTTGTCCTTACCCTCAGACTAATCCTACCTCAGCAGTAATTATTGCATTTGTATAATAGGGGAAAATATTAGAAAATGCTAAGCATGCCTACTTTCTCCATGGGTTAAGGATTAATAGCATGCACATAATCTTGTGCCTTGCAGGAGATCTCACACAGACAGAAATATGTTACACTGTTATTTTGTATTTGGAAAGTAAGGTTTATATGTTTCTCTAGGCTAAATGTCTTATAAAGTCATAGTACATTGCTTAACTATTGTCCCTCTCAAAATACTTCAGAAGAAAGCACCAGAGGAATGATGTTGACAGCATGTCTCTGTGTCACTGAAACTCTGACTTTAAGCAAAAAGGTATCTTAGAAACTACTCTCTTTGCAAGTTGGTTTCTCAACAAAGTTTAATTTAGCACTATAGGATGTCTCATATTTTAACAACATTTCAGTGCTGACTTTGCAATTGTGTCCTTTCTCTTAAGAATAGCAAACACGTAATGTGTCCAGCTTTCCTAGAAACAACAATGCCCTTGGATATTTGGTAATTGGGTAGATATTTATTGTAGCATCCCAGACTCTCGATGTAAACACTTGAAATTACTAGCTATTCATAACCGTGGCCTGGCATGTTCATGAAATTAAACAAAGTAATTAATTTAGTTTCAGGCATAAAACAAGAAAATACGCAGGGCTGTTGAGGCAACACACACATTTGTGAGTCGTAGAATTATTGCAATAACAAAAACTCTGTAGCCTGCAGAAACAAAGTGACTTTTAAATTATTTTGTCAAAGAAATACATTTAATTTACCATTAGTAGCCTCAAAGATACAAATTTTAATATTTCTTCCTTCCATTATCAGGCTACTTTCCATATTTATTGACTATAATTATTGTTGGTGAGAACCCAAACTAAACTCCAACATGTAAGAAGCAATTTTTTTATATGTGAAAGTCTTCTTTTTCCAAAAGAGCAAAGCACCTAGCAAGAAAGCACCATTCAGAACAACCTGGAATCTAAAGAGCTCAGTGTTCGAGGAACAGTGATAAATATAAATGAAGTGAAGAAGATGAAAATGAAAAAGAAGAGGGAGGGATGATTCTCTTCTCTAAACAGCCTAGATTAGGCATTTGACAGGTACCATGGTCAATCTATAAATGAGAAGAGACTGCTATCCTTTGGAAAGTTTGAGAAATTGTGGTTGGTAGGAATTAACAATGAAAGTTCTAATATAATTATATATATACATACATATGATATGTGTGTATGTATATCATATCAGACCTAACTTTCCAATATTCAGGTATTTTTTAAAAAGAAATAAGTATAACACCAATAACTTGAAAACTAGTTTTTCACAATTCCCCTCTTCAGAGTCTGGCCACTTACTTGTATCATGAATTACATTAACTCTGCTTAAGAATCTAAGCTTCTCAGTGGTAAGAGGCTGAATAGCTGAGCATTTGCTGTCTTTAAAAACTAGATGTCCTCGTGAAGGCCCACGGTGGGTGTTGATGCGATATGATTTTTGCTCAGTGCTCTGAATGTCATAGTGAAGAAATTCAATGAAGCAGAGGTAAATGGTGGGAGTAACTATGACTCTTAAGGTTGCTAAATGCCTCGTCATCTAATTAGTGATGCACAAGAATGGATAAACGAGATTCCCACTGTCCCTACCTACTATCCAGTGAAACTACAGCCAAGGGAACGGGCTTGGTGGAAAGCAGCAAAAAAAGAAGACCCTGTTGAACTTGACTCTAGTCTGGCACCATGAAGAGACATGAGAGGTGTTGAATAAGTGAAAGGCCCAGGCACCCTGCCCCCGCCTCTGAGGATGAGGTCCCACAAGCCTTGCCTCAGGGTCCAACAATACCACTCCTGGGCATCTACCCAAAAGATGCTCAATCATACTACAAAAGCATTTGTTCAGCTATGTTCATAGAAGCATTATTAGTAACAGCCAGAACCTGGAAACAGCCTAAATGCCCCTTAACTGATGAACTGATAAAGAAAATGTGGCACATTTACACATTAGAGTACTACTCAGTGGTAAAAAAAAGAAAAGAAAAACAGACATCTTGAATTTTGTATGCAAATGGATGGAATTAGAAAACACTATCCTGAGTGAGGTAACCCAGACCCAAGAAGATGAATATGATATGTCCTCACTCATAAGTGAATACTAGCTATATACAAAGGACATTGAGCCTATAGTTCATGATCCTGGAAAGGCTGAGTAATAAGGTGAACCCTGGGAGAAACATATATAGGCCCACATGGAGATTGGAAACAGACAGAATTGCCCAATGGAATTGGAAGCATGGGGGCAGGGATGGGAGGGAAAGGTGGAAAGGGAGGAGGAGGGGAGAAAAGGAGGGTTGAGGAGAACTTGAGGGAGATGGAAGAAGGACAGAGATGAGAGCAAGGAAGGGATATCTTGATTGAGGGAACCATTGTAGGGTTGGCAGAAAACCTGGCTCTAGAGAAATTCCAGGAATCCACAGGGATGACCCCCACCTAAGAGGCTAGGCAGTAGAGGAGAGGAGGCTGATCTTGATTTGCCCTGTAGTCAGACTGATGATTATCTTAAATATCACCATAGAACCTCCATCAACTGATGGAGGCAGAGGCAGAGACCCACATCAGAACACTGGACTGAGCTTCCGAGGTCCAGTTGAAGAGTGAGAGGAGTGAGAATGTGAGCAGAGGTCAAGACCATGATGGGTTCATCCACTGAGGCAGTTTGCCTGAGCTAATGGGAGCTCACCAACTCCAGCTGGACAAGCATAGATCCAAATTAGTCCCTCTGAATGTAGTTGAAGGTTACATGGCTGGGGCAGACTGAGGGGCCCCTGGCAGTGGCACTGGGATTTATCTCTACTGCATGTATTGGCTTTTGGGGGATCCTATTCTCTTTGGATGTATACCTTGTTCAGCCTGGGTATAGTGGGGAGGGCCTTGGACCTTCCACAGAGCAATGTGCCTTACCCTCTCTTGGGATTGGATGAGGGTGGGGTGGGAGGATGTGTGAGGGGAATGGTAGGAGAGAAGTGAAAAATTTGGATTGGTATTTTTTTTAAGAATCTAGTAAAATTAAAAAAAAAACCTAGATGTTCACTAAAACTCAATGGTAAGAAACAGTCCCACATCCAAAACATGAGTGAGTAAAAGGCAAATGGTTAAGTTAGGTGTTTATTTTAATACTGAAAATTTATTCAGTAAGTAAGTAACATATGCCTTCTATAGTTTGGCATTTAGTAAATATTTTAGGATAAAAGAAAGACAGAAAAAAAGTGAAGAAGAGGAGGAAGATTTACAGAAGGAAGGGAAGAAGAGAAGAAATGAAAGGGAGAGAGGAAAAGGTCCATGAGGGAAGCGGAAGAGAAGAGGCCTGGACCCACTGTTTCCACACTAAGGGCCATGGGAAGCAAAACATGTGGCCCCATCCCAGTAAAAGGCAGCCTCAAGGTTTCTCAAGTCGTTGCAGTATACTTTCCCGTCAATGACTTTACAGCCATATTGATCTTTCTTTTTTTATGTCTACTGAACTGAGGCAAGGGGAGGCAGACACACTTGAGTATTTTCTTGCCTCTGCTATTTGTAAAGACAAGGTGTGAGAAACTTGCCAGATCAAAAATTGTTTATTGATGTCACTTCCCTTCTCACACACGTGGAACATGCACAGCCACATACAGGTAATTGATTCATCAATTAGGCCATTAAAAACCCTTAGTAACTTTTCTGACTTAGGAAGATTATCCTAGAATTCTTCCGTTTGAAACCAGTTTGGTTTCTAATGGTCAAAACCCTGTTTTGTTTTTATTTTTTTGGAGTATGGTTTTGTGACTGTTTAATCAGTTGGGTTTTACTGTTGCTTTATTGGTTGGCTTTATGTCTTATGTATTGTGGGGGAGAGGTGTTTGCTTGTTTGTTTGTTTGCTTGTTGTTATCTTTCTCTTAAGGCTTCTTTCATGTTGTAAATTAAAAGCAAAATTCAGGAGCACTATCCCTCCCAACAATGTATCTATTTTCTTAACCTGGAAGAAATCTTGAGATGTCATCTTTTATTTGTAATTCTGAACTATTTCTGTTATGATGTCATGCCAAAATAGAGAGTCAAAATACATGGAAAGTATGGGATGGGAACCTTGTGCTTACAGGTACTTTCCTCCCCTCTTACCACAATGTCTCATGCATTCATGTTTCTTCTTCCCACGAACACCTTCCCCAGGCAAACCTCATAGGATCTGGCAGGACCCAAGCTGATGCCACATTTGCAAGACACAGCTAAGCCCCGTTCTCACCACCTGCCAAGTCCTAAATGAGAGCGTCAAAATGACTGCAACTCTAGCATCCAATATCTTCCTCCCTTGTCCCTCCACTAACTTGACCCCTGGAATTGGAGAACTTAGTTGGCAACACTATGTCCAAACTGCCCCACTGATGACCTGAAGTCCACCAAAATATCAAAAACAGTTTTCTCTTATAGACTGGTTGATCCATCGTCACAAAAGAAATGGTCAGATTCTTCAGGTCAGATTCTGCATGTGCTCTGAGAGTGTTTTCCAATAAACAGATTTTATCTGAGAACATTTATTTTGCATGAGACTGATCCATGAGAACCAACACATACTGAATTGGCCGAAGGTCTTTTTTCTTCATCTCCTATGTTAGCTTGTCATGTATCTTTGGCCTGCCTCTAGTCTTTGTGTAATTAAAGAGTTAGACTAGCCTAGAAGTTGGTCTAATTATGACACTTACCTCTGGTGCCTAACTATAGCACAGGAAACTATGAATTCATTTAGATGGCAAGCGTTCTATTTCCATAATGCAGAAAATAAATGAGTCAATTAATCTAAATAAATTTCTATTTAAATTATGTTTTATATGTATAAACATATGTATAAAACTTCGGGAGTTTCTAATTAAATAATTCTCTTCTTCCACACTTTTTCTATGTTCAATTTGCATTTTGTAATTAAGATATTGCTAAAAAAGTTCTGAGTACATACTTTTTTAGAACATCATTAAAAACCAGATTTATTGCATATTTCCACTTAGTTACGTTCATCTTGGCTGCAATTGGGTAGGAGGAACATAAAAAAAGCTGAGGTATAAGACAATAAATGAATATCCAGGGTGAAATTATTTCCCTATAAGGGAATATGTATAAATAACTCAAAATGACATCGCTTTATGAAAATAAAAGCAAGCTTTGATTTATTGAAAAAGAATAGAAATGCAAACAACATAGAGGATTATATAACATAAGTCTGTTGCATGTGCATCTTATTACCCTATGGTATTGTGTTAGTCAGGTTGCACCCGAAAAAATAGAATAATCAGACACAGCTTTTAGATTGAGAAAATAGCCTCTCTTTATCCCATTTAAAACCAGAGAGAATCTGTGAGCATCTTATAGCAATGTCGAATAACCTCTCTCTCTCTCTCTCTCTCTCTCTCTCTCTCCGCTCTCTCCTCATCTCTCTCTCCTCTCCTCTCCAAATCCCTCTCTCACCGAGTCTCGCTCATCTACTCTCCCACTTTTCTCTCTCTCTCTCTTTGGTGTGTGTGTGTGTGTGGTGTTTCTGTCTGTCCCCTCTGTTATTCTGATCTTTCTCTCTCTCTGTGTCCCGTCTCTCTGTGTCACCCTATCTTCCTCTGTCTCTCTCTGTCTCTTTGTCTCTCTCCTCATCACACACACACACATGTGTATGTGTCCCTCCCTGATCAGAGCTGATGTCTACCATGTAGCAAAGCTGTCTAAGCCAAGTTCTTAATCAGAACACACAAAACCCTTCTCTAATGGGGACCCAGGTTGCCTCTGACCAGAGCTTGTTCTCTGTGGGCTTGTCTATTTGATTGATGGTGTGCCTTTAACACAAAGAAACAAACCATGTTAACACACAGGTGTTAATTTGCCATCAAGTCCGGTGCATTGTGTTTGTTGGACTGCATGCACAAGTGTTTCTTCCTTCTTCTTCCTCCACAGTTAGGTAATAACATGAGTAAGCCATTGCTGTAGCTTTGCCTTTGCAGGGAGCTTTCTCTGTTCATTCATGATGGCAGCCTTGTCTTCCAATTACAAAAATGCATTACCTCATGGTTAATTCTCAAAAGTGTTTCCAGTCTGGATTTTCCTCAATCATGATTTTTTTCCTTTAAACATATAACGTAAGATTGCAGACCACCAGGCATCAACAGGCCTATGCTACAACAGTGGTAAGATTCCTCTTAACTTTCACCCTTCACGGTCTTTATTGTTCCTTTATTGGCTCATGACTTAGAACAAAATAATAAAACAAAGACTGATGTTCCTCAGAGTCTACGGGAAAGCAGCAGTTATTTCTGAATTTAGACTTATAGATTTGCTAAAATCTAACAAAATAGTAGGACTGCATACGAATTCTCTGGACACAGGCTGGGTCGGTCAGCCGGTATTGCTGAGTGTCAGAAGTGACGTTCAAATAGAAACAACCTCTTTTTACTTATTTCATTATTTTAATTGTTAGTGGGGAGGTAGATTTATACCCATACTTCAGGAAACCTATGAGAGTCAGTCCAGAAAAGGGTGGCAGATCCCTGGAACTGGAGTTACAGTAAGTTGTGAGCCAACAACATGGTGCTAGGAACCAAATTCAGGCCTCTGCACGATAAATTACTCCCTCTCAACGCACGGAGTCATTTCTCCATCCCTTAAGTAGTACATTCTTATAGACATCCTCAGGCAGAATTCCTACAGATCCAAACATGCAGGAGCCTGAAGTAGGAGGGTGAATGAGCCCACCATGCTGGGAACACATTCATCTCTTTCGTAACCTCAGTTCTATCCTCTGTTCTCACCTGACTCTTTTTTCTCTCCGCAGAATGCTTCTTTGCTATCATGAATATATAGGCATAATATATATGAATATATGCATATACAAATATGAAATATAGGATTTTTATAGAGATAGATTATATCTAAATATTCTATATATAGGGAAATTGTATTACATTTGCCTTTTTCAGTCTGGCAATTTTCACTTAGGCCAATGCTCTCCAGTCCCATCCATTTTAATGCCAGTCATTTTGTTCATCTTTGTAGTTGAATAACACTTCTTTGGAATACACACACATTTCCTTTTGTGTCTTCATCCATTGATTGGCACTTGGGCTGATTCCAAACTTATGTACTGTGACTAGTGCTAAAATAAGCAGGGATGTTCAGTATCTCTGTTGTAAAACTGGGTTGATTCCTTCGCATATATACTCAGGAGCATACATCTGGATTATATAGTACTTCTATTTTTATGACTTTTTTGTAGAAACCTTCATACTGATTTCCATAGTCTATGTATGAATTTACATTCCCATTAACAATACATGAGGGTTCCTTCATCTCTACATCTTCATAGCATTTGTTATATTGTTCTTGTTTTGTTGGTAGCTATTCTCACGGATATATAATCTCAATGTAGTTTTTAAGATGTATGATTTATTAATTTTTATTTTGTGGGTAAAAGTGTTTTGCTGTGGGTATGTATGTGCAACAAATGCATGCCTTGTTCCATAGAATGTCAGAGGAGGCACAGCATCCCCAGAACTGCTGTTTCAGACAGTTGTGATAGCTGTGTGGGTGCTGGCAACTGAACCAGGTCATGTGCTAGCAGTGCTACTCCTGAACTATTGCCCCAGGTCCTTCAGTGCAGTTTGATTTGCCTCCCCCCATTGCTAGAGCTGTTGACCCTCTCTCTCTGGGATCTGAATAGGAGAGTCTCAGAGACAGTCAGATAGTTTAGCTGAACTGGGTTGTCTCCCAGAAGAATCCGCAGAGGCTGGGACAGTTGCTGAGTCACAGGCCAGCAAACCATAAGAGAGGATGTAGGGTTCCTGAGGACCCCGCATTATTCTCTCGGCTGAATCACACTTCCCTGCCTCGGCCTGTGAGCCATCACTTGGCCTAAGCATATTAGCATTCCCACTTCTCCCATAGGCCCTGCTGTGGCCCTCCCTCACTCTTTTGGGCTTCTCGGAGTCATGAATGTATCTCCTTGTGTGTTAATAATTGACCATTGACCACTATACTGTGTTGGCATTTCTTGATATTTAAAAAAAAAAAAAAGGAAGGAAGGAAGAGAAGTTGCAGAAATTCTCCTTTAATCCTAGGCGGACAAGACAATCACCTCTACTGTTTTCCAGAGTCATAATCTAGGCCCTACTGCTAAAATCTTAAGTCAAATGAATAGAGCCATATCTAGACATTAATAAATAGGAAGTTCTACAAAAGACGCTAATTTACACTATAAGTTGAAAGGAAATAGAGCCACATTCTGTAACTTGGGCTTCATGGTCTCCATAAAGCAAAACATTGCTACAAGGCAGCATGTCCTTCTTTACTGATAGGTTTTCCAGTCAGACCTACCGTCTTGTCATACCCGAACATCAGTATGTGCCATTCAATTTCCAGGCCTTTAATCCATCCTAATCTCTGGGCTGAATCATCCCTTTTCTTTGTTTTCTATATACCTCAACATAATAATTATAAGAGAAACATTTATTTACAAGTCACAGTGGGCTTCTCTTGGCTTTTCTCCACAGTGGCAATGCTGAGAAACAAATATATTCCGTATTTCATCTTTCTGATTCGGAAACTGAAGCTCACCCATGCTGGGTAACATAACCAGTAAGGGAACTGCAGTGGGATGCTGATAAGGATCAGCCAGAAGTAGGAAGCTGCACAAGGTCTTTCAACATCAAAGTCCAGGACTGTTTCCATTCGCTTTGCTTTGTTTTAATTAAGGGCACTCATCACTCTGTAAAGTTGAGAATCAGACCTAATGACATGCCAAAACCCCTTCCAGAATGTTCCCAATCATTGCACCTAATTTGCGATGCTAATAACAATAGCTAGATAGTACATCAGGCTCTGTGGTCAGAGAGCTAGAGACAGGATAACTCTGCTTTGCCAAAGGGGAGATAGATCAAGGCTTCGTGAAGTCAAAGGACTCGGAGCGCTTACCCAGCTAATAAGTGGCAGAGCTGAGCCATTGATTACAGAGTTCATGCACTTGACCTTTGTGCAATGCCCCCATCCCTACCAGCTATCATATTTTTTGCTTGTTTTAAGGTTAATTATTAACATGCATTTCTTTCTTCTACACTAGAATTCTTTGGGTTTAAGAAAATTCTCAGAACACACACACCCTTCAAACATCCACAATGCTTTAACCATTTCATAAATATCTTGCACATTTATTAATGTTAATCTGACAAAAATCAGATAAGAATCCTTAAGAACCAAGTGCTAAGATGAGGAACATTCAATTTAATCAATTTAAATTCAATTCATCTTTATTTCCATTATGCCTCACGACAATATCTAGGACAAAACACTTTATGAATGTTTTTCAGTGCCAACCCTCGTCAACTAGCTTCCTCGAGAATGCCAAGTGAGGTAAAATGTGGGGTTCCATCTAAGAACGTGTAAATTGTTGAATTTCTCCTGCTTCCCTGCTTATCTCTTGCAAACAAGACAGCCATGGATACTAACAGGTATCTCCCTAGGAAGTCTTCGCCTCAAATTTTGTTACTCTGTTTTCGCAATAATGTATGTGTTTTCCAGAGCTGCATTGTCTCCTGAGCACTGTTGGTCTGGAATAATGGGGTAGGTAACATGATCTGTGAATGCTTTCAGGAACATTGAAATGTTCTTGAGTACCACAGGCAGATTACATTCTCCTCGCTCTGAAATCTCTCGTGCTTCCAAAGAAGCTACACCTATTTCTGGGCCCCTGGTTCATGATGCTTTCTTCTTTATTGAACTCGCTCAAAATTGTTTTTACCTTCTCATTTTCCATCTCTGTGCGTGTCTATATGTCTCTCTGTGTGTCTCTGTCTCTCTCTATCTCTCTCTGTGTCTCCATGTCTCCCTGTCTCTCTGTCTCTGTCTCTCCCTCTGCATGTCTCTCTCTCTCTCTCTCTCTCTCTCTCTCTCTCTCTCTCTCTCTCTCTCTCTCTCTCTCTCTCTCTCTCTCTCTCTCTCTCCTTATTTTGATTATATTTTGACCTGGATCTCTTGATGATTTTCACTGTGCCCAAACCTGCCTGCCTTACAGGTGTTTCTCATTGCAGCCCATTTAGGAATATCAACAGTGGGTTTGCAGCAGCAGCCCTGTTCACCCAAACAGCTTGTGACAGTCCATGCAAAGATTTTTATCTCTTTACATAAAACTCCATCAATGTTGCTGGCTCCAACGCAGAAATGTTAAGCCATGTGTTTTTGATACAGAAGACTTTCTGCCTTAGGCTTAGAATCAAAGGGAGACAGCACATCCTCCCCATTCATTCAATAGCCAAAGGTTCATTGTCACAACTGAGTCATTTGTAAGTCTCCCTGAAGCTTTATTTAATTCTGTCTAAAAATTAATGAGTTTGCAATGGGTGCTCACATATGAGGAATGTTCAATGAACAACACTCTTGTCCATAGATATTCAATAATTTACATTTGTTGCTTTTCAGTAATAATACAATCCTTTATTCCTTTCTTCCTCTTATTCATTTTTTATTTTACCTTGGAGTTTTTTTAATTTTTTAAAATATTTATTTACTTATTACTTATTATGTATACAATATTCTATCTGCAGACCAGACGAGGGCACCAGACCTCATTACAGATGGTTGTGAGCCACCATGTGGTTGCTGGGATTTGAACTTAGGACCTTTGGAAGAGCAGGCAATGCTCTTAACCGCTGAGCCATCTCTCCAGCCCTTACCTTGGAGTTTTTTCTGTTGTTATTTTGTTTTTTGCTTTTTGGTTGCTTGTTTCTTTTTGTTTGTTTGTTTTGTGGTAAACTATGTGATTCTATTTGACCTGGAACTAGCCATGTAGGCAGAATTATTCTCAAACTCACAGAGATCCTCCTGCCCTACCTCCAAGTGTTCAGTTAAAAGTCCACTATACCTGCTACAGCATCAATTCTGGAAAATATTATTTATTTTGATTTTGCCTCTTTTGTTAATTGAATACATGAGTACTATATTTATATTATTTCCACCCTAGTTTCTCCCCTTCCAACTCCTCTTGTGTCTCTTCTAACTCCTCAACTTCATGATTTCTCCGTCTTTATTATTTACACACACATATATGCACACATCCACATACATAAATACACATATACACACATATGTTTTAGTATTGGTCATATATAGGTGTGTTTAGGATTGACCACTTGAAATTAGATACCCTATCAGGAAGTTTGTGGATGGAGAAGATTAATTCTCCCTCCCTTTTCTTTTTAAAGATTTATTTATTTATTTATTTATTTATTTATTACAGATGCAATACACAATATGCTGATAGCATGTATGCCTATATGCCAAAAGAGGGCATCACAGATCTCATTACAGACGGTTGTGAGCCTCCATGTGGTTGCTAGGAAGTGAACTCAGGTCCTCTGGAAGAATAGCCAATGCTCTTAACCTCTGAGCCATCTCTCCAGCCCCTGATCCTCCCTTTCTTAATCGCCATTAATTGCCTGTAATTTTTCAGCCAGCAGTGAGGCCTTGTAAGATTCCCCCGCTCACATTGGTATGTCAAGAGGTGTTTCATTACACAGGCCTTGTTTAGGTGACCATGTTTTGAGATCTCATGGGTGTAGCTCTTCTGTTGTATACAGAAGCCACTGTATCAGAGCAGACATCCCGACTTTCTGACTCTAAAATCTTTCCGCTATGCCCTCTTCCATGTTGTTTGCTGAGCCTTGGGTGTAAGGGCTATGTTATAGATGTATCAGTTAAGGCTGAGCATGCCACCATCAGTAGTTCTCTGCATTGTAACCAACTGCAGATTTCTGTAAGTCTCCACCTACTGTGGAAGGCAGCGACTTTGACAAGGGGTGACAGATGTGCTTCTCCGTAGGTAGGGGCGTAAGTTTTTAGAGGAGACTTAGAAATTATAGTGGTGTTGGAAAGTGGCAGCAGCAGGTTTTCCTCTAGGGTTCATAGCCACACCAGACGTAGGTAGCAGGCGAGTTTTATAGTACCAGGAAGAAATTCCCTCCTCTTGAGCAGGTTTTAAGTCTAATTATGCAGTTGTTGGTTAACCCCCAAGGTAGAAGTCTTTCTATTGCAACATCAGAGCTATCTTTCTCTTCTGGTCATTGTTGCGGTTCATAGGCTTTACTGCTGGGTAAGGAGGGCTATTGGTTTCTCCAATATTGGGCTATTCTCTGCCTTGGTGATTTGTATGGCATAGCATCTTTGGCCACTATGAGAACTAGTCCTCGGAGAATGTAAAACATTTAGGATCTTGCTTCTCTGTCGGATTTTTGTGTCTGTGTGTGTCTCTGTGTGTGTGTGAGAGAGAGAGAGACAGAGAGACAGACAGACACACACACACACAGAGAGAGAGAGAGAGAGAGAGAGAGAACCCCACCTGAGTGAGTTTTCAGGACGGCCTTATTCCAAGTTTTGTGTATTCTGATTAGCATGATGATTATATCAGCTGTCCTTTCTCAGTTACTTCAGTTCAGTAATTAGTTAAACTATATTAAATATATACTAATTGCCAAAACCCATACTGAGCATTTCCCATATGTGGTCTGATTTTGTACAAGAGATAGATCTCATAGTTAAATGCATTGAGTCAATGAGATCAAGTCCTGAAGAGATTTGTTAAACCTTCCATGGCTCACAGCTTTCAACCACAGAGCTGGGACATGAATACAGGTGTGTCCGATCCAGGCCTATAAACACAGGAACCACTGCCCAAGAGGCAATAGACAAGATGGCCATTGGACACGAGTCAGGGTTCAGAGAGATCACTGGGTAAAAAAAAATCAGTCTGTTCACAAGCCATGTACCAGTCAAAACAGCTCCACTGGCCATTCGGTGAAGGCTTCCTCCTTCCTGGGGCTTTAGTGAAACTGGAAAGAATCTGAACTCGACAATGACCTCCCCTGTTTAAGCAGTCTTGAAAAGGCTCTTCTGGAGCCTGATAGTCGTCAGTTAGGTCTCTCCAGTACCTTCTTTTAAATTATTTTATCCAGCATCCCATGGCTGCGCAATAAAAATGGCCCAGGTTTTAGTATCTTAAAAATAAATTTTCATGTCAATTCTCTACCCTCTCTTTCCCCTACCCCACATAAAAACCCTCCCAAATTCCTAATTCTACTGGCCAGACGAATAGGGAATTGCATAACAATTTGCAATATATCTTTCAAAGTACCCTTTTCAGGGCCTCTGACGTTATGTGGAGAGACTCTGAGAGCAAAGCCAAGGTTATGAAATTGCTCCCTGCAATGGAGTGACAGGTAATTTAAGATTTGGGAGGAAAAAAAAACTTTTGCCCCAGATAATACTTGAAAACCCAGCCTCACATAAAGACATTCATGCTCTCTTTTAAATCGGTTCTGAGCACTCAAGCCTTTGCGTCCCAGTCTAAATATGCTATCATATATAACGTCCATGGAAACGTTGATTTAGAGATCAAGTGTGCAGTGGATTCAGGCTCTGTGGAAGTTGCCTGGGTTCAACTACTGAAAAGCCCTGTAATTGCCTCTGAGGCCGGAACTTACCTGTGCTGGCGCATGCAGAGCTCAACTGCTCACTTTAGGTTCCCACTCCTCCTTTGGAAGGAAGCAGCAGGCCCACCCGGAAGCCTGTTTCTGGGCACAAGGGGCAAAAATCTCATGCAGAAAATAACCTGGAGGGTTTGACTCACCTGGGAAACTGGTTATTTGCTGTGAACATCTCGGGAATTATGTCCCCCTGCCTGAAGAGACATGGACTGTTAACTTCTGACCCCCAGTCTGGAGAAGGTGTGCACGCAAACACTAGGACAGGGGCTCAGAGTTAAACACCATTTGAGAAAGGGCTGGAGGAGAGGAGGTCAGAGAAATGGAAGGGGAAGGCAAGGGAGTGATTTCTCCAGGAAAAGCTTTCGTTTGCCATGGTGGAAATCGATGGTACAGTCTTCCACTTAAGCCTCACAGGTCACATTTCCAAAATGTGCATGCACATTTCCTTGAATCTAAAACAAAACAAACAACAACAACAAAAAAAAAAACACCTGCCCACCTACGTCTCATAATTTTTGGTTTGTTTCTTTGTTTGTTTATTTAGAGAAGTAGTTTTTCTTCACAGATGTCCCAGATGGATATTCTGAGGCACTGAAAGACTGACTGTGTGTAAATATAACACTAAAATGAACTTTCGGGACACTCACTTGAAGCCCTTGGTGATCCACCAGCCTTCGTATGTACACATGTATAAGCACGTGCGTGTCATGTTAACATTGTTTAACGACTTTGTGGCAATGGGCTCCTTAATGCTTTCGTGTATAGGTGTATATGTTTCCTGTCTAGACAGCAAAGTAAGTCATCTCTGTCAAAATTCATCAGCAAGAAACAGTATTGAAAATAATTTCCTTTTCCTACCATTGAAACTAAAAGGTCTGTGTAAAAGGAGAAGCGAGCTCCCCCTGACTCTAAAGCCTTGCATTCTTCTATGCTCTGTTCATAATTGAATCTTCAGACTCTAGCCTTTCTGGTTCGTTATTTGGGCCAGGACCATTTCAGTGTCTTGGCCTTCTTGCTATGGTTTAATGAACTAATCAGCAAAAGTTGCTGAGTTTCCTAACAACACTTGAAACAGATTTATTTAACAGGTCCAGTATTATGGGGTATATGTTATGGAGGAGGCAAAACCCATTTCTCAAATTATTTCTCCAACTATCTCAGTATTTGCAATAAAACGAAAGGGGAACAATCCTCTGGTTGACTAATTAATTAATACTAAGTAGTATTACAAGGAAGGTACGAGTTAAGTACAAGGTGCTGTGCTCTATCATTTGGTCAGGAGCACAGAACCGAAGCATTTGCTGAGGCCATTCCAATCTACTGGCCAGCACTGGCCTCAGAAGTTTCACAGTAGCAAGTAAAAAGAAAATAGCTTCCAAAACCATTGTGGATATTCATAAATGAAATCACAAAATCGCAGAGCTATTTATCACTAGTTCTCTCTACTGCTAACAGATCACAGAGAATAATAATAATAATAAAAAGCAAATGTTTCAGAACTGCGGTTTCCCATAAATATGAACATCTTGCAATGGCCTCAGAGATGGGACAGCACTATGTCACCCATGCCTGAATGATGGAAGCCTCGGTGTTTATTCCCTGGAAATGGGATGCTGAGGGGCAAGGAAAAGGCGGTTCTTGCTGAAACTTGGCTTATGCTTCTTCGGATTTTTATCAGCAATTTTACGCTCTGCAGGTAGTAAACAGAAACGGTGATATCCAAACATGCATTTTGCATCATAACAAACCCGCTGGATCTGCTGATAGCTGTTTGAGGTACTCCTTTCCTCTGGGAAAAACAATTGCATTTATTAGCAGCGTTTCCCTCCACGCCCGCAATTTGTGTGTTCCCCACTCTCAAAGTGTCAGCTGTCAGACGAAATGATGGGGGCCGACAGTTCAGAATTTTAAAGTTCAGCGCCTTTCAAATGCACTAAATGAACAAGGGCTGACTAATTTAGGCTGAAGGAAAAGCAACAAAAATCCCCTGTAAGTATGCAAGGTTTTCTTCTACTTTGGCGTGCTCAGTATGCACAGAGAATGCTAAACACTTTTCAGCTGGCTACACTGTTAATTCTCTGAGTGAAAAAGATTTCATTAGGTAAGCTTCAGGCAAGAGTGGGCTACAAATGGAATTCCCTTTTATATTCTGAAATTCACAGTATATGACCCATATCCAATGATAAATGCTCTATAAATCTCTTGCTGTATTTAATTGCATAACTTCCATTATATTCTACTATTAACAATGGGAACACTTTGACACAAAATGTCAGAAGAGGGCAAAATGAGCAAAAGAACCAAAACCCTCCACTGTTAACAAAATCAAAAACCATCTTCGTAGCCCTCAAAATCGTGGTCAACGTGTATGCACTACGCATGCGATTTTAAATATTTTTTCCCACCAATTAGTACTTTTAATTTGGTCACACGAAAATCTATTAATCACTATTTAATTATCTGGAGCTCTTGGCTGCCTAATTAGCGCTTTTTGTATTACATTTTCCACTAAACCGAGGACTCTATCAACTCATTTATCTGATACGTATTTGGTGTTCTGGTGAGTTAATTAATGAAAAAAGAAAAAAAAAACTCATTTAATGGTTCATTCAAAAAAAACCTTATTAAACACTTTGAACATTAAATAAGCTGACTGATTTTATTGGGTTTTCATTGCCCTAAAAGCATTATATAAATGCAAAGTCCCATGTGACATTTCTTGGTAAATATACATTGTGGAAAGGAATCCCAAGCCGCCAGGAAGAGAAACCAGCCCTCTTACATGCACGGCCTGAGGCATCGAGCTTTTGAAATCTTCTACACAAAACTGGGACAATGATTAGACAAGAGACTTCATCTGAAATTTTCTGTTGTTAGGCACACTAAACATGAGTGTAAATGGAAGTACCCTGTTATAGTCTAGATACTGTAGGGCAAAATGTGCTCTATTGGAGCTACGCTTGCCATGCTGAAGGAAACAGAGCAATTTCTTGAATCTAGCCTTGCTGGCCACTTCATCCCCTGTGCACTCTTCCTTGCCAAGAGGCCATGCTCTTGCCCAAGCTTCCATCCCAGATGATGGCACCTCTAAAATGGTTTCCCTATATTGCTCTGTGGGATCCTTACAGAATGTTCTCATGGTCGCTGGGTATAAATTGATCTGCACCTACTAGGGAAGGGTAGTAGAATACTGTTGGTATACACCATGCTCTCGGAGAGACTTGGGTGCGAGTCCAACCGCAGCCATCTTTTAGGATGTTAAAACTCAATGGAAGTGTCTACGTAAAGCATCAAGTGCTGTGTCTGGCCCTGGAGGATGTATCAGAATCATGTGCGCTGTATTTTTCTAAGACCATTCTGAGATGTACGTGGGACATTTCTCCTAGATCCTCAGTTCATTATGACGGTGAGGCGTGACCTGTCATCTCCCCTGAGTCAAGCATGGTGTCTGACAGATATGAGGCATCAACATAAATTTGTGTGCTGAGTGCACAGAAGAAAAGATTTACAGTGAAGGAATTTAAGGGATTTAATAACAAAAAATTAATTAAAGCCAATTTGCTCTTATATAGGTCAGTCAGAATTTTGAGATATAAATCCATATTACCCCAAATTAACCTTCAAAAATATTAGCTATCTATGGGGCCAGAGTGATGGCGCTGTAGTGAAGAGTGTGTCCTTGCTGACAACTGAGTACAATCAAGATGTAACTCCACCTTAGGGGGATCTGGTGCCCTCTTCTATCTTCTGCAGGCACCTGCATTCATATGCACACACCCACACACGGACATCACACATATCCACACTTTAAAACAATAAACACCTAAAGAATACTAGCTATTTAGCTATTATTAACACCTCCATTATTTTCTGTTTCTAAAGGTTATTATCATAACATGTGTGTCTTATCTTTATCTGAATGTTTGTTTTGTGAGTCTCATCCATTAAGGATGGAACCATAGGAAATCAAAAGTTGTGATAACATAGAAATATTCGTCTGTGGATCGGCCACTTCCAAAATGAGTAGCAATTCCGTTTCCTCTCTTCAGTGAACATGGGTATTTCTCTGAGTCATGGGACCAACCTCTTGGTCAGTTAGTACCCGGTTAGTCTGAAGCCTGAAACTTCCTGTGCAGATAGAAAATCAGAATTTAAAGCAAAAGAGCCATTTCAAAACACAGGCTTCAGAAAGTAGTCGAGTCGGGACTGAAGACCTACCCACGTCATCAGCAAAGGCCCCCTCTCTGAAGGTCAGAAAATTGAAATAATAAGGAAAATAAAAAGATGATGAACTTCAAAAGAGAGAAATTTTAAAACCAAATTTTAAGACTTAGTTATTCTGCAGAATATTTTTTACAAATATTTAAAAATATGTGTAAACTTGTTCTTTAAGGTGAGCATCAAGTACAGAATCCGATGCTCTCAAATGATGCTAGAAACATCCTTCAGCATCTATGATTCGGTTAACCCTGTGTCCTAACAATTCATTTGAATAATTTTTATTGTAACTTAAATTTTGTTTCAGAAAACTCTTGATTACTTTAAACTTTGTATTTGGGGGTAAATCCTCCCTTTTCCCATTATTGTTTGTAATTTTTAATTTCATTTCTAAGAGGCTTTGTTGTCTCCTGGTGGAGTCACTGTAAGGACCTTGACACATTGATTGGGAGAAGGTCCTTTGCTGTGGCCTCTTGTAGCATTCCTCCTGAACTTGTCTCCCCCTTCAGATGGTTTCAAAATGACCCAGGAGGCTAAGGTGGCACCGGTTTCAAGTCCAGGGCCACTGCACTTTACAGAGAGGGGAAATGACGTGCTACCCAGATCTTAGGGAAGTGACCCTCATCTCAAGATATGATGGGAATGGTATAGTCTAACTTTCTGAGCCCCTTTCTTCCACGAGCAAAGGAAAGAAATTGGTTTTCCTCCAACATTTCATCCCCGGGATTCCCTAAAATGTCCTTCAGTGCTAGATACTGAGGGACTGTGGTCAAGGTTGACCTGACTTCCTGTAACCGTAGTATAATGATGCTTTTTTTTTACAGACAATATTCCAGAATGTTCTGTCCCCCCTTACCTTTTTGTTTTTCTTTTCTGACATAACCACCAGTTGGGGTAAGACCACAAAGAATTTATTCAAACAACTCTCCATTTAGCTTTTACTCCACAATGAAAATCACTAAAAGGAAAAATACAGAACCCCAAACTCTTCATATTTTAATTATATGATACTTCTAAAATGTAATAAAACTCAATGTTCTTTGAAATTATGCTGTGGTCTGTAACCGTTTTTCATCCAAGGATATTCCTTTATATCACCGGCAATTGTATATTACACTTCTGTGTTTTTCAAATATGACAAAGTAAATACTTTTGCTTACATTTCAGTGATGCATTTAAAGAAAACTTCTAATGCATTCATCAGCATCCTGGAGATTTTATTTTTCTCCATCCCTCTGTCAATTTTCTTCAGATCTAACCCAAGGAAATTCCTGACAGATTCCAGAGTTCTATTTACTGATTATCTATTCTTCCCATTGGGATCATAAGAATTTAAGTGAAAAAAATCTAAAAGATTTATTGCTAATGGGATCCTACAAATGTTATCTTTGTTCAGGGGGAAGTGATATACAACCCTGGCTTTGTACAGCATCTTTAATGTTCCTTTTTTTGAATATGTATAACTCATTTAGAGACCAAGAATAGACAGTAGCTCATCATTTTTGCTACCTACCTTAAGATATCTGCATTTTCTCTGTTTGAAAATAATATAAACTTGTGATTTAATTGATGTCATAACTTCGATTCATCGCCACATTCATTGTAAACAAAGAGGCTCTGAATAATGAACAAATGCGTATTGTTCTCCAGAAGAAAGGTCATAATGTGTTATATTTACATTTATGTCATGTCTTATTACTAAATCTGTATAAACCATCTCCTTTCATTATTTCTGAATGGGAGACTGATGATAAGTGCTATTTTCGTGATTTTTTTTAATCCTTCTTATTTGTGTAGCTAATTTGCGTGCTGAAGCATTGCAAAGCTAACTCTGTGTTTGGCTTGTTAAGTTGTTAGGGATTTGTTGCTCCCTAAAATCAAGAGTGAGATCCTAAGTGTAACATTTGCACATGGGTCGACAGCTTCAGGGGAGGGAGGTCAGCTGTCCCAGAGAAGGAAGAGGAAATCTGTCTGCCTGATCCTAATTTGCTTTGAATAATAGACATCGGGCTTGGAATTGGGAATGATTGGTTATTACGTTAAGCGGCAGGGAAGCTTATGGCTTATTATTTTTACCCTGGATACAGCTGAAGGAGTAGGTGAGTAATGAAAGTGCCTTGTATCATCATAATGTTACCAAGAGCTGCGTTACACGTGCCTGGGCCATAGTGCAGGTTTATCAGACCACGATGGGCAACGAGCTAATGCAAACTATACATACTAAGATTACTCTAATCTTTATTAGTTTTGCAAATAGCTACCAGAGCGCATCTCCGTTCCCACTTTTTAAGTCCTATGGTCCTGACTTCAAGCCCTAACTTCCAGAGGAAAGAATTTAAATCAAACAGATCGCATTGTGATGGGAAATGAAATTGCACCCATGACACCTAACAGTCTCGGACTGAAGCACTGTCGTTAACATTGTCCTTTTGTCCCTAGGACACCTGGAAATTGATTCCTTACCAAAAACAAGTCTATCGAGTTTTCTCTGCTCTGTCCCTCCCAACCTATTCCAGTGAGCTCAGCTCTCCCCCTTTCTCATTTGCTGAGTTCTGTCCCTTGTTTAAACTAAAGAGAATACAAGATCAGTCCTCTTTCTTTCTCAACTATAAAGTCTCTTCAGAATTCAGTTCAATGAGATTGTATTTGTTACAATGAACTCGGATTGTTCAATGGTGCAGATTTAAGAAACGCTGAAAAGAGTTCAGGGGTTCGCAGGGTGGGGGCTGGCCATATGGTGGGGGGGGAGTGTGGTTTTACACATCACCATGTTTGTTAAGGTCTAAAAGCACTGAAAGGGATTTGTTCTGTTTGTGTAAAGGGCCTCCGTGCTCTGGGTCTCTAAGATGTAATGCCAAGCTTTTTAGCCCACATGCTTTTCCCTGATTTTGGGCCTGACATGACCAAACTCAGGACCCTGGGACCTGGGTTCTCAAGATCTAAGCCAGTGCTGCAATACTGTGTCTAAGAGTACACTAACCTCACAATCCACTTTTGTTAACTCAAGTGTTAGCGTTCCTCCATGAAATAGGAAGACTACTTCTGTATATGCTGCTGGCTTAGGAGACATTTCATTGGCTAGATTTTTTTTTACTTAGCACTGTTATTGAAAGATCTGAGCTCTGCTTAGACTGTGCTGGTCACTAATCACACAGGGTAAATTACCACTCCTCAGAGTCATTGACAACCTTGAATGCCACTCCAAGCCACAGGCTTGCACAAAAGTTACGAATGACTAGTTGAGGATTTAGCTTCTATGCTCTGAATACACCATCACCTTATGACAGGAAACTATATAGTTTCCTTCAGCTATCTCCTATGACCCATAGTAAAAAGAACTCAAAAAATAGTCCATGAGTCTTTGTCAATATTTCGGGACTAGAACAGTATTATTTTCTGCTGTAAAAGTATCCAGTCCAAGCATTGACCCAGTGAGGAAGAAAAGCCACATCATCTAATCCAGTACCAGCAACCCTGATATACAGAGCTGGCAGCAAGGTCTTTGACAGCAGGCTCTTTCCATCTGCAACTCTGAGCCCACCTGTTCCTTTCTCTTCTAGACCCTGGAGAATCCCTGGCTTCAGCTGTACAACCATGAAGAAGCAAACCCAGGCATTCTCATGATTCTGGCCTGGGGCACCATCTTCAGCACCCCCTAGCATTGGTCTAGACCCAAATGCAGGCCCAAGACTCCAGTAGTGGGTAGCCTGCAGGTCTCCTTGGTGGGTCTGCTTCGACACATCTTATCCCAAGAGGGTGTATGGAGCGTTTCCCCCAATTTCACAAAGGTCATTTTAGTTGTGAGCTTCTCCTAAGGGACCTACAAGAACATGAAACAGGACATGGGATCACACACAGGTGAGGGACTGGGAACCTATGTCCCCAAGATTCCCTTATTTTCATCATGGTATCCCCCACACATGATTCCCACTGCATGGAACCACACCATCCAGGAAAACTTATGGAAGCCCAGACACCAGACCAGTGGCTCCCCACCAGGAAGTACAGGAATGGAATGGATTTCCTACACCATACCCCATTTGAATGATGGATCTTCTCTCAGCACATTCCCATAGTCGACATACTTCAATGTTGGATTCTGAGCTTGGGATAACTGGAGGTGTCCTGCTCAACACCCCAGTCTTTGAAAGATTTCATCAAAGGACTGCAAAAGGGAATATGGGAAGTCAAGGGGCAAGAGTATCCTGCCATGACCTCCACATCCAACCTACACCAAGCCCCATATGTGTCATTTCAAGAGAAGAGAATAAATTTTTCTAGGCTCTTTGTAAAAAAAATTTATCCAATCCAATCTAAACTAAAACTTGTCTCAAAGCTTTCCCTACTCCAGTCCATGCATACCTTGCAAGCGGAAGACTACAAATCGAAAAATGGGAATTTGTTTCTCTGTTTAAAGTCCTCTCCTTACCTGATACAGCTTCTGTTTCAGGGTCCGGCAAAGCTTCAGCAGGGGGTGAAGGGAGGGAGAAGGATGGCAAGGCCAGTCCTGCTTCTTTGAATGCTCATATAATGCGGATTGAGACTCTTAATTTCATGGTGGCTTTGTAGCTCTTTGGGACCTGTGTACAGACACCTTCTCAAACCCCAGAGGGAAATCCACTGTTGCCAAGACTCGTCTTCATTCTCTGCTACCACTCAAGGGAAGAACCAAACATCACAGCATGCAACCCATAACTCTCTTAGATGATCCTCATGCCCATGTACTTGAACCATCTCACACAACTGTCATAAACAGGAGCACACAAACTAATCATGTTGGACAACTCCATTCTGAAGAAATGTCTATGAGAAAAATCAATGGAAGCAGAAGACTAACTGTAACAAGAGGTTATGTTGAATTAAAGTGGTGATGGGTTAAAGCAAGATGGCAATGAGTTTCTTTGTGGGAGCTGATAAAAATGTTCAGCGAAAATCGTGATGATTGGGCAACTATGTACATGTGGTCGGCCACTAAACTGCATCCTCCACCCAAACAAATTGTTTCATATATAAGATACATATTGTAACATATATAAGATAGAAAGAGAGATGAGAAAAATATACATATAAGTTTAAGCATATATTGTTATCTCATTCATGCTGAGTTAAAAAGAAAAACTGGTTTTTCATTCTCTTTCCTTGAAAAATATCTTCTGGATTCTCTTCTTAGTTGAGAAGAGGAATGTTCTCTGCTTCAATCTTGGGAGTGTGCAACACTTAGCAGCGACTTCCCAAACTTGAGGATCCCGCCACTCTAAAACAGAAAGAAAGCCCCATGCAATGTTCTGTTAAATGACCAAGAATCTCAAATAGTGCTTACAGGGTCCAATTGTCTTCTCTTCAGACTCCAGTTTCAGAATAGTAATTAACCTTCCAAACTTTGCAGAATGACACATGTGTTTCACAGGCCATATTACTCTCCCAAATGGCTCCATACCTGTAATTCCATTGGTTATGTGTCTCAATAAAATGGATAAGTAGTTGTCTTTACAGCAATCTCAATAAACATTTGGTGGCTGTCTGGAGTTTATTACTTTATGAATACCTACATTCGAGGTCTTAAACAAGAGTCACTTTACAATAAAGGAAGCTGGAATCAGTACAGGTGAGAAAGGCATACAAAGTAAATCATATATAGCAAAGCGAACCAGTACTAAACTCCAAGGCCTTCCTTCCTCCCACACAGAAGCATCAATGCCTGTCACCATTAAAGTGTGAGCTTCCAGGAAGATGTGGCCACACGTAAGCTAAAGTCAAGGTGGTTTCAGAGAAATTTTTGGATGTGCTTTCTTCATGACCATTTTCTTCTTAACAGCAAAGAAAAATTAGCATGGCTATTTTTGACCAAACCCTTTTAACCTTCTGGGTATTTCCTCATTAGTAAAATCTAGTATCTTCACTGAAAAATATGAAGAGAATGTTAAGAAACATAGACATGCTGTGTCCACTTTACAAGCAATTAAGAGGCAGGGAGCAAATGGCATTTTTAAAACTGAAAAAAAAAAACCATGAAGAGAAAAATTTTAAGCAGTAAAGCAAAATTAACCCAGAAGACAATTTAAATTCTCTGAGTACTATGAAACAAGGAAGTCGTTCCTATAGAAGTCTGTGAAGAACTTGCTTTGCTTCCCTATTCAACTGCAAAACTGAACAAAGAAATTATCTCTGTCAAAGACTCAGAAAACTTATCACCGAAGCCATTTCCATAAAAACTAGCCAATAAAAAAGACAGGTGGAAAGAACTATAAGTTATATGATAATCAAAGATTAAGAAAGCACGAGCGACTGAATATGAATTAGGGAAATCAATTAGGAAGCTGGAGATACAAACATGACCCTCTTTCAGGGATCGTGCTAGGAAGAGTTTCCTTTGAGGATGTTGAGTTCACTATACTTCTTCTGTTCATCTATTTAAAATATGTGATCAATAGAATGTTTATAAAGCCACGGTATGATAAAAGTTGTTTTGCTCGCTTTAAAATTTTGTACTCAAAAGTAAAACATCAGTCAGTAGGCCTGGTCGCAAAACTATGCTTTAAAACCTCAGCGTTCTGGAGATGGAGGCAGGAGGATATTCAGGGTCAACCTCAGCCACGCAGTGAGTTTCAGACCATTTTGCTGTAAGAGACTCTGTCTCAAAACACCCAAAAGGTTAAAAGCAGATAAAAGTAGAATCATTTGTAACCTACAGCAAAATAAAATGTAAATATCATACTGCCTTTGGGAAACCTGGAAAGGCAAAAAAAAAAAAAAAAATCACAGAATTTCCAGCCAACTCAAGTTCCACTTTCTGTAGCTCCAGTGACTTCTGTTCAACAGGTTTCAAAATCTTCAGTGGAAAGCTCCAGGGGAGCACAATTTATGTATTTTCAGTTCTATGCCATTCAAAGCAGCATGAGAACTCTTCAACAGTCCCGCCAAGGGCCTGAATTATCCCTTTGTGCACAGTATACACAGTCTCTGCACTACCCCACTGCTAATCATGTCCGAATTTCTCCTTTAGCAGACAATCAGCGATTGCAGTCCTTGCATGCGCAGAACTCTTATTTACATAATAATCATCCAAGACCCAAGAGCATGAATTTAGAAAGGGAGTTTTGTCCTTTCTACTTTAAACCTTTCAAAATAAGTTAAATTTTTATTACACACTATATATTTGTCTTCAAGTTTTAAGAAAATTTTACATACTTCAAAACACTAAAAAAACCTTTTAATTAATATATTAATAGAGATTTCTCCCTGAATGGAAAAAACGTATGCATGACTTTTCTAACCTTATCTTCCACATTTTGTTAATATCCAAAGCAATTTTCTGTTCAAAAAAGTAAGGGGGCAGGATGAATTTACAGAATTTAAAATCCTTCAGTAAGACATGGGCTACTCCCAAAATCTGGAGCTCAGAGGAGCCCACACAGTGGCTGGGGAAAAGTCAAGGGACTTCCTGCCCCTGCAACCGGAATGTGTGTTTTGAAAAGTTGAAGTACTGTCTGTCTGCAAAGGTATTCTTGTTAGGTAATTGTCATGTCCAATTGACTGTGATGGGAGGAGCTGGTTCATTATTAAAAACAGGGAAGAATGGCCTGTGTGACTGGGCATAGAGGTCTGAGAGCCAAGAAGAGGAAATGGACGGTAACTTCAGAAACAAGCCCTGCATTACCTTATGGTGTCCCTGTACCTCTGAATTCTATGAAAGAGCATTAAATATCATTCATTCATTAAAAACAAAGTCTCCAGCTTTAGGAGCACTCATGGATATTTCATAAAGTGATTAAAATCGTTGATCCCTCTCCCAATCAGTTTAACCAATTCTTCGGGCACACATGTAAATAACAGGTCATTATACTGTTTGATGATGTGTCATTTCTATAACTTAGACACTAAACTTGCATTTCTAATGTGATTCATTTGGAGGCCCCTAGATCTCTCAAAGCAAAAGCTTCTTTTTACTTTCTTTGACATTACAACTTTTGAGGAGATGGAGAACTTGAGAAAACTGAGGAATGTCCTAACAGTAAACAGACTGTCTCATGCATAGAACTGGACTTTCAAAGCCCTAGGTGCTCCTTCCCCTTCCACCAGACAGTACCCACCTGCTCCAGGGCCAGTCAGCATATCTCCCAGAAAGCTGTCAACTGCAGAAGGAAACGCAACAAACACAAACACTAGGACAGCTTCTCCTCCTAGCCTCTCCTTTCTTCCTTCACACTTTAGCTTCCTGTTCCACTTTCACTACTCCATAGGGGGGAAAACGTGTTTAAATTTGGAGACCATACACAATAATGGACAGCTCACATTCCCACAGAAGCAGCCCAGAAAGTTCAGGACTTACTAGCTGGGGAGGTATAGGCAAATTACTTTACGTCTCTGGATTTCAGATTCTTTGCCTGTAAAATCTTGAAGGTAATATTTTTTTCTGCCAACCTCATGAGAGGTTTTGTAAGATTAGTTAAAACATGAAGTAAAGGTATTTTTTTTTTTTTGCAGAATGTCCTATGAGCTATCCAAATAGTGCCGAGTAAGCAAAATTTTGAGAAAGTTCCGCACATTTTGGTTTCATTGTTTCTCAGTTTCCCAATGCTAAATAAAGGAATTAAAGCTCTCACACTTAAAAGAGATTCACTTTTCTGAAGATAACTCAGGAGTTTCTACCTTTTCTTTAATTTTCAATTTGTAATGAGCTCTTTAAAGTTCACGTGGAATAGGACCTCTGGATCTCGTTGCATTCAGTAGGGTTTATGCACTTGGACATCCCTTTAAGCACATTCTGAGTTCATAGGTGATGTGGGATTTTTCTCTGTATTCTGTGATTACCATTAATGAGTAAAGAAACTGCTTTGGCCTGTTGATAGGGCAGAACTTAGGTAGGTGGGGAAAACTAAAAGGCATGCTGGAAGAAAGGAAGCAGAGCGCCAGCACTCGGGAGGCAGAGGCAGGCAGATCTCTGTGAGTTCGAGGCCAGTCTGGTCTACAAGAGCTAGTTCCAGGACAGGTTCCAAAGAGACAGAGAAACCCTGTCTCAAAAAAAAAAAAAAAAAGAAAGAGTCAGAGAGAAGCCATGTAGCCCACCAGAGACAGACACCGGTACTTTACCCAGTAAGCCACAGCCACATAGCAATACATAGATTAATGGAAACTGGTTAAATTAAGATGTAAGAGTTAGCCAATAAGAAGCTAGAGATAATGGGCCAAGCAGTGGTTTAATTAATACAGTTTCTGTGTGATTTTTTCAGGCTGAGCAGCTGAGAACAATACAAGCGGCCTCCTTACTGCACATAATCTTGAACCATGGGACTCACATCTGAAATAGCTATTACTTCCAATACAAGGCTCTTGTCAGTAGCGTGACTGACCCCAAGGTAACCCATTTCTACCACAGCTAACCAAGGAAGCTCTGTCCGCCTTTGCCTCACGTATTTTGAGAACTGACTCTCATCTGACACCGGGAGGCATGTTTATGACATTTGGCTTCATTGATCGACAGATTTTTCCTTTCTGTGTTTATGAGAGTTAACATTAAATATTAGTGCTCTAGCCTACCAGGTTCCCTTTCTTTGAAAGCATTTCTGTTCTTTGTACTTATTCTGGTCCATGTTATGAGGCATTACATGTGTGGAGGCACCAATCCAGAGTTGCTTGGCTGCTTTTATGTCCTTAGTGAATGGTTTCCAAATCAAGGGAATCGTGTATTTGTTATTTCTGGGTCCATTAAATACCCAAGTAATTAACACTAGTCATCTTACTACTAACAAAGCATGGAAACTACAATGAATATGTGATGTGCAATCATTCCAGCATCGGCTTACAGTTGTGCAGATCCATCTAATCACCTGGATAACAATGCGAGGAGACAGGCTCTGGGCTCACACTGCCAGGCATCCAGCCCATTCTTACGGTGTTTGAAGATGAACATGTCTGAGCAACCAGCAGTGTGTTGTTTAAACGTTTTTAAGTCACCCAAGAGAAATTCTTAAAACTTGCATACTAGTGGTTAGAGTCTGAAAAGTGTCTAACCTATATTCGGCGTTAACATAAACAACAAAAGAAAGTTGCGTGGCAGCCAGGTCCACAATGTAATCAGAAAGCAGCATCCGACACTGCATGCTCTCCATTTGCAAACGCATTCCTTTCTAAAAAGCTGCAATTAATTACAAACTAGTTTTGATGCCGTTTTTGCTTTCCTTAAATATGGAGTGAATTCACCCCATAAACTAATGAAGCCAAGTAGAGCCAAATAGAGACCAGCTGGCTGGATGGCTCCGTAATTTTATCCACATGATTGATTTTATGATTCTTTCGCTGAAGTAACTAGTCTTTATTCTGACAATAAGCACCAATGACAATTTGGGAGGGGGTGGGGAATTATTAAAATCTGGATAAAGAAGAGGCACTGTTTGTTTGATGTGAAACAACACATTCCCCCACACTTCCCTGGGATAATGGGTGTCAAATTCCAGGTCTCTCTGGCTTCCAAAGGAACACACGGATTAGTTGCCACAGAGATGGAATAAGCCACCAATGTCCAAATAATCGTTACACATCCTCCATTAATGGCATCTAACTGTGTGGCTTTTAACCATACAAATTGTTTTTTGACAGCTTGTAACCTTTTCAAATAGTTTCCTTTGGGCATTACACCACACTCAGATCTAATTTTAACTTTTGCTTTGTCTATAATTTATGAGTTCCTTCAGAGATGCCTAATGTATTTGAAGAGAAAGGATACAGTCAAACAAAAGCTAAAAACAAAATCAATTACTGTTTTAATCCATAAAACCCTTGCTCGCCAGGACAACTACAAGATAAAACAGAAGGGAGGGAGGGAGGGAGGGAGGGGAGCGACGTGATCTAGAAGTCCCGTAGAACCTGCTTTAAAATGAGCACTCTTACCTTATTGTGACTCTGCAGGCATGAAGTGTGACGCTGGAAGCACAAATTTGTCCTCAGACACACGCCATTCTACGTGCAAGTGTGAAATTCTGGAAAGGAAGTAATGATGCTAGCTGTGAACAGCTACACTTCACCACACTCCCTTAGACAGAGAGTGGCTCCAGGTTTGCCCTTTCCAGACACTGAAATGCATCCATTCAAGAAGGAAGAATCATCTTCCAAAACCTGTCACAAAAAATAAAAATGGATTCTACTCAAAGATCATAGATCACAAATTGTTGGCACTCAAAAGAACTGTGTGAACCATCTGGTCAGGCTCAAGTTGAAGACTAGCGACTGGCTTTATTCTTGACCTTTCTCCTCCCTCCCTCTCTATACCCAGACAGTCAGCAAGAGCCTCTCCTTCACAAGATGCATGTGTCTCCCACCACTGAGCCCTCAGCAATGAGCATCCCTCTCACTGGGGGTTGCCACTGAGAATCCGACCTCCCTGGGGACAATAGAGCTCTAGCACACAACCTGTCTTTGCTGGCTGTCTAAAAAGCTACGAAGAGTTTCGCATTTTAAAATGAAGCCACACACCCACATTAAAAAAAAAAAAAAAAAAAAAAAAAAACCAGCAAAGAATAACAGTAGCTCATGGGTCATGCCTTCCAAATTCTAGTGTTCACCAATAGATTTATTGGAAACACAGCCATGCTTGGGTCCTTTCCTTTAAAATGGAAGATCTAGGTAGTTGACAGACATTGCATGGCCCAGAGGGCATCAATCAGTTACTATCTGGCTCTTTATAGAAAACAGTTGCCAAGCACTCTGATTGGTTCTCCTCAGCCACATTTTCCACCATTGTTAGTTCTCCACACGTCCATTTAAAGCAAATCAAATGATGCTACTTCCTGCTTAATAAGCCATACTATCTAGCATGGTGGCCCCATCAGCTGTATCTATTGAACACTGGAAAAGTGTCCGTTGCGAGGGAGAGAGCAAAGTTTTAATTTGATCTCATTTCAATTAATAGCCATTTAAAAGCTGATTCTTAATTGAACTTTTAAACATTCTTGGGTGTGTATGGACGCAATTTAAATATGTTCATCTACTACATCTAGTTCAGTTGTAAATCTCATAAAAACCTCATTGTAGGTCAAGTATTTGCAAGAAAAATTTGGCAGCCAAACTGGAAGTATTATGATTGTAAAAAAATAAGTTTCAAAAATTAAATCTAAATAATGATCTTAAATATTTTATTATTAATTCACTAGTGATTACCTGTGTAAGTGATTATATATATATACATATATATATATACACAATTAGGCATAACGTAATATTAAATATAAACTTACCTTACTTCTTTTTTTATTTGTTTGTGTGTGGGTGAGTGTATTCTAGTGCAGGTGCATGTGTGCAGGGGGTTCGAATTTGTGTGGTGGGGTCATACTTGTGGTGGTCAGAGGTTAACCTTAGATGCTATTCCTCAAGAGCCATCTACCTCATTGGCCTTGAACACACCAACTAGACTAGGCTGTCTAAGCAAAAAGCCCCAGGACCCTCCTGTTTCCACCTCTGCAGTGGTGAGATTATGAGAATTCTCCCACCACGCCTCGTTTTTCTTATATGAGCTTTTGGAATCAAATTCAGACCCTCATGCTAGCAGCAAGCACTTTGCTATGCATCTCTAACCCTTTCTGCTTTCTCCTTCTTGCTCCTAGGCAACTTGCTGTTGCGTGTGTGGCTTGCGTCATGTTTGTACCAGACAATGCTACGCTAATGAGTTCACCAGCAATAAGGATGAATTCAAACTCTGCAATATCAAGGTCTTCATAGCTCCTCCCTGCCTCTTTACTCAGACTCTTGTTTATCTAACCTCATTTTGCACACTAGCCTTCTGCTATGTTTCAAAGATAAAATCCCAATGTCTGTCTTGGCTTTCCTATATTCCCATTCAACCTTCTCCCTGGAAGCTGCTGACCTATGCCATAGCCCATTCTCCTCAGGGAGACTTCCCTTAAGCTATCAGTCACTTTGTACCACCCCACCCAAACTTTGTCTCTCCCGCGCTATCACCACTGTGTGGAGTTTTATCTTCTGTTCATTTGCGACTGTGTTGGCCATTTCCTACATACTCTCCTCAGTAATACACAAAGGACCGGAATCTAGTTCTGTTCACTGCCATGTTCCTAACACTTCAAGTGAAACCAATGCACAGCCTAATGGCTACTGGTGATTGCTGCTCTTCCAGAGGACCTCTTTCTAGAAACTGCCTTAGGTGGCTCATCCTAACCACCTGTAAATCCACCTCTGGGGAATCCGCATCTTCTGACCTCTTCAGGCATACCCCACCCCTCCAAACACACATACATTTTAAAAATAAAATCTTAGAAAAGGAAAGCAATCCCTTGTGCTTGATAAGTACTTGAACAAACAGCTGTGTAGTCATAGGTGAAAAATTAAGACAACCGCAGCTGAGAGAATGAATGGCTGAGGTCAGAGTGGAAAATAGGTGTCTCCCATTGACAGTCCAGTGGTTTTCATTTAGTTCATGGGTTAGGACATAGCCTGGGCAGAACCCTGGAGAACTACCTGGCTGTGTGGACTGTTGTAGAGAGTTCAACTTCAAAAGCAGAAGCCCAGTTAACCCAGCTGTTTAATTTCAATGACTTCATCCACCCTTGAAATCCTTGCCAGATAGTTAGCAGCTTCTGAGATGGCTTCCCAGGTGACTCTTCCTCTGGGCATAGGAAACAATCACCAAAATTAAAGAAGGCAATCAATGGCATTTAGCCTCTCTCCCTCACCAAAGTAATCATCAAAAACTAGAAAATCTGGGTCATAAGGATGGGAGAAGAACCAATTAAAGAGTTTCAAACAGCAACAGAAGACACTACCGAGTAAGGCAGGCAGAAAGATAAACACCAAGGGTCAGAATGCCCTTCTTCTTTTATCCTTCTCATTTTCTTCTTCCAGTAATTAAGATTCAAACTATGCCAGTATTCCTGCAAATTAAGCAAGAGCCCAAAGGGTGATATTTGAAGGCAACTTGAAAAAAAAATTACACGTTTAATTCCTCAGTTAAAGTCTAAAAGATCACTCTTTGTTGTACTGCCATATAGTTGAGCTTTTAAGCCCTTTATAAATTAGATATCTCCTGGAGACATTGGCACTATTAATTTAAGTGAAAAATGTTAGGAAATCGGTAGTAGGTAGGGGCTCCTGCCTTAGAGTTTTGTTAGTGGGTCAGTATAGTGTGGTGAGCATCATGTATTCCAAAGTACGAAAAAAATGCTAGTGAAGACCTGTGTAAATGCTTATTTTCTTCCAGCTAAAAAACATTTCATATTTCTCCTCTTTCTTCCTTTATTCTTACACTCCTCAAAGACTTTTCTTTTATTTTACTTTCCCATACATCATCCCTCAAGTGACATTTGAAATCCACCGAATGAATTGGACAATCAGACGATGTCCAATTTGGCAACGTAAGGGGAAACCTAGAGCTGTGGGCGAATGTCCTACGATGGGCTGTCAGTGAGCAAGCCAGTGTGGCGAAAGAAGGGCTGTATTGCATGTCTGAGAAAGAGGGGTACACATACCTAACTGAAAGCACATGGTGAGCAGGCTTTAAATGTCAGGTCGAGTGTTCGGGCTTTATTCTGTCAGTAACATGAAACTACTGGAAATTTTATTGCATGAATAAAATATTGTCATGCGTCGCATAGGATGACATATTTAGGAGAATATTACCGATGAGCCTTTACTGAGAGCTATGCGCTAGATACTGTTTCTAAGTATGTTAGATACTTATATGTCATTTAAACCTCACAATGACCCTAAAACTGTAGGTAGCATCTTTACCAGTCCTATTTTACAGATAAGAAAAATGAGAAGCCGTGCACTGGCACACACAGGTAGTATATGACAAGCCGAGATGCAAACCAACACGAGATGCAAACCAACAAACACAGTCTCCCCGAAGCTCTTGAGAACAATTGAACCCTGTGGTAGTGTGGCCATGGTTCGCAAGCACAAAGTTGCTACTAGCTAACCTACATGGAATCTTCATAGTAACTCACAAAAGTGCTACTTCTGGGTAGTCTCAGCCAAAGTGATGGCCATTAGTCAGCATGGTGTCTGTGCATGTGCCCACGTGTGCATATGTGTTTTAGTGACCTGTCCTCTAAATAGATACAGGGCACTTCATAGAATGAGGGTAGGTCTTGTTTGCCTCAACCCAAAGTCAGTTGATTACTTGATTTTCAAGTGGATGATTGCAATAAATGAGGCCTTCATATCCTTTCCCCTTCAGGAAAGCCAGTTCTACCTCACAGAACCTTGTTTCAGGGGTGAGTTTCCAAGACATATACACAAGCAAAAAAAGAGGCGACAGACCATATTTTCTTGAAGAACAAAAGATGAACTTCCAGTGCACAAACATGTACTAGCAAAGAAAGAGGTGACATACCAGATAGATTTCAGTTGAAGAGCTAAGAGCGACCACAGTCTTGGATGTAAGAACCCATATTCCTGGTAAAATTCTCCCAGGAATACACAGAAATCTTTACCAAAGAAAAAGGGGTCTCAAAATTTATAAATTCTACAGGGGTTTCAAATTCATCTGGATCTTCAGAGGAAAATCCTAGCTAAAATCGCAGCCACGTTACTCATCGTGTGGATGGAGGAGTGATTCAGAAGAGCACACGAATGAATGTCATCCCATTGTGCTAGGAACTGCCAACTCTAACATAGATGACTTTGAGATGCACAAGGAAGCATGGAACAATTTACACAAGATATTATGGTGTAGTGTCTTGTCCATGCGCCATATTCTCTGCTACTCTGAAAGAGTGCCCCACATTTTAGGGACCCAAACTAGCCCTGCTCTTCCACCTTACCAGATATGTCCCTCCCTATGAGCTCAACTCAGCCAACTGCCTGCTCCAAAGACCCAAGATAAAAATCAAGCCCATTTCTTGTCTGTTCCTTAGCCTGGTCCTCCCGTCCCGTCACTGACTGTACCTGATGCCCGGCAGTCCAGAGTCCAGCCCTTAGGTTCTTCCTATACTTCTGAAACCTTCTCTTAGCTCATGCGACCCTGTCAACTTTAGTGACACAGGACGGAGGACAACTGCTTTTTCTGCCTTTAAACTCCACATACAAATCTGGTCATGAAGACATTTTAATAATCTTGAATTTTGTTTCACTTCCTTAACTAGACTTTAAGCATAAATAACTACCTGGACTGAACCTGCAGCTGGATCATGAACCACCAGAATTCAAGTCCCAAAGTTCTCATTGCTTACAACACGTAAGTCTCCTAAAGACCCTAAGTTCAGATAGAGCATGTGAAGTTAGGTCAGGAAATAAAAACAGGTTATTAACTGCAGGAAGCTGATGAATGAGCTTTAAGAATTCTGTACACTGTCTCAGGTGATATACAATAGATAAAAGTGTGTGTGTTTATTTTATGGATTTCACCAAAATTTTAAAGAAATCATAGTGCCAAAATATATGAAGCTGTATTATCTAATGAGTCATTTGTATTCCCTTCAAATAGTCAACATCATTGCCTGAATATAAAAGGTAAAATACTTGAAAAATAAATACATTTATTGTCTTTCCTATTACTACCTATGGCTAATCATAAGAAAGTATTCTTGGAAATATTACCAAATTATAAATCACCATTGCCAGTAGTCTTCACACACCTTAGCAGGACTCTGGAAATGTCAAAAATTATTTTGCATTATAAATGTACCTTTCAAGGTCTGATGTTGTTGACTTTCAGTGAAGCAGTGGTTTAAAAGGTGGCATAATTCACATATAATGCAGAGTTCTTTAATAGTTTTAAACACTTTAATTGACCGTGCTTTTCTACAATGTAATAACTTCATATTCAACTCCACTTGTGAACTACACAGTGGGGTGTTGTTAGTGCAGTAACAGCAAGAGAGAATGATCACCTAATTCCAGACGAATCCTAACCGATTCTCACACTATGCTGCATCCAGATGGTAAAACGCCATTTCCTAACTAGTCTACCTTATTGCGGTATCAGAAACCCCTGCTGTTCCCCCCAAAAGAATTCATTCTAGTTTAGATAATGTCAATATCTTAAGCACACATAGAAGCACTATTTATTCTATTAAATTGGAAAGGTTATTGGTCATGCAAACCCGGTCAAATCTCAACATTATCTGATTTTGCCATCCCATTGGGATCACCTAAATCACATTCAATCAGAACAAATACAAGCATTTTGACAGCGGAACTATTCCTCAACCAATACTGCATAATGGAGTCTTTTTCCACTGAAGTCAACTGCGTTAAGATAGGATATGGACTGTCAAATCTTCTCCACCACCTCATCTCACATTCTCTCTCTCTCTCTCTCTCTCTCTCTCTCTCTCTCTCTCTCTCTGTGTGTGTGTGTGTGTGTGTGTGTTTTCTGTCTCTGAGTCTCTTTCTTTCTCTCTTTCTCTCTTGCACTCTCTCTGTCTCTCTGTCTCTGTCTCTGTCTCTCTGTCTCTGTCTCTCTGTCTCTCTCTCTCTCTCTCTCTCTCTCTCTCTCTCTCTCTCTCTCTCTCTCTCTCCTCTTCCCACATTTCCTGTCACACTTCTCTCATTCAACTCAAGCTTACTGGCCTTAGAAACACATCATTTTCATTTGCTAATTAGTCAGTCATAGGTTAAAAAATAAGTATAGAGTTATTTAAAATTAAAATATTTATTTTGAAAATTAGTTTAGATAATTTTTAAATTAAATCTAGGTGAAGGTCTTGAGCAGAGGCCCATGGGATCAAATTGGATGGGACTTTCCTTTTAATGTGCAGTACCAAATGAGATGATTGAAGTTTTGCGGTTCAGCATGTACTAGCTCCCGCTCCCCCCCCTCTCTCTCTCTCACACACACACACACACACACACACACCACAGAGAGAGGAACTATTAATAAAAATTAAAATACATATGTAATTTTCCCATGAAGTCTTCTGCCATTCTGTAGGGGTTATGGATATACTCTGCTGGGAATGGCACCCCAGCTGGTTTTGCCATTTTCATAGACCTCTAGCTTATTTGACTATGGGGTGACCCTAGTGCTGGAGTCATTCATGATCTTATTACACCTACAGGGCATGATGTCTTGTTCATTTGTGGCTAAAACTTAGTTGGAAAGCACTTGGGCACTTTAGCCATAGCAGAAAGCTGTCTCCTCAGTGAACTCGAAGCATTCCCCAAATCTTTTCACTCAATATTCACTAATTTATTAAAGGTTGAGGAAAACAATACATTCTTTATGCTGTTCTCCTCATGTAAAACTACCATCTACAACCATAGAAGACAAATTAATCAATAAGATTTGTAAACTGAATGGGTCTTTCCTTAAGAAAGCACACACCTTTGCTTAATTCCCTTTGCAGACCACGGGTAAGGGTTTTCCACAAGACCACCCGTGTTGGCCATGGATGGGGTGCTACAATAGAGTGGGGTCATACTGAAAAGTGTGAAGGGTCTTATGCGTACAGCATTTCCCGCACATGAGAGCCACAGTTCAATAATCAACAGCAGCATGAATTCCTAAAAGCTGGATCAACCGTGTAGCTGTAATCCCAGGGCAAGGCAGGAAGAGACAGGAAGATCTGGGACAGGAGCTAGCTGGCCAGCCAGTCTAGATAAACTGATAAACTCCCAGTTCAACGAGAGATCCTAACTCCACAAATAAGATGGAGAGCAACTGAGGAAGACAGTTAACATTGAATTCTGAATTACATGCGCATACACGCATACACAAGTACAACACACAAACAGATACTCACACACGTGCATGCAGATACAAAAAGGGGGGGGGGCATGTTGATTAAGCTCAGAGAATGGAAATTCCTTACCATAAAGGAAAACACTTCAATAGGTAAACATTATCTTTAGTTCACTTTCTTGGGAATATAGGAGAGTAAATTGCTCTAAGCAAAGTATGTGTTTTCCTACTCACAGCCCTGCAGGGATGTGTTTGTGCATGGTCAGAAAGCCAGGAGCAGACTAGTGAGGTACACAGGAAAGAAGCCCGAGGCAGCACTGCGATTGCCTCCTAGGCCAAGTGTGAGCGGGCCTTGGAGACAGAACATTCTATCCAGGGACACGTTCCAACTCAGATGGCCTCATGGAAAAATGCCGTTGAATCTTAAATCACAGTCACATGATTCAGAACTCCAAGCTGTCTACCTACTCCTCTCCCTTCTCCAAGAACATGATTTGAAGTAACAGTTTCTGCTTGGGTTTTAATATACTTTCCAGTAAGCTTTTCCCTAATGAAATTTAAATGATTAAAGGCCACCAGAGCCCTGGTCATTAGCCCTTATTCTTCTGGCAGCATTTGTGTTGTGGATATGTTTATGTTTCTTAAGAGAATGAAACTGAAACACACCATTAGTTTTTCCCCCTTTGCCTTAAAAAAAAAGATGCTTCTCACACATAAGTTTGATATTAATATTGGAAAGTGTAGCTATTAAAAAATTAACTAAATTGTTCGGAATGAGGAAAATGAAAACAGAATTTTTTGAATCTACCTTGACTAATTTAAATGATAATAAAAACTCAAATCATAACTCACTAGAAGAAGAAAAGTTTATTGTGAATGATGTACATTATTATTTCTAAATTTTATAGAGCTTTCAATCTTTGATTTAAGGGTTTTCCCAGAATCCACCACTGAACTCTTGCAGTCTGTGTCACTCATCTTATTTCATTTGAATCTACTCATTCATTTTTAATCCACAGGAAATTTCTTGTCTTCCTTTGTGCTTACTGACCCAAATATAGTCTGTGCCCTTTCCATCATCTCAAAAAAATAAATAAAATACCTCATATGCAAACCTATTTAATTATGGCTAAAAGACTCGTGGGGGAGAACCCTGCCACACATCCACATAATGGAAAAAATATAAATCAAAGGTAAATTACAAATACTGAAATGTTTGTCCTTTAGACCAGCCCATTTTATTAAGTGGAGGGCATGTCAAAGTATACTGTGTGGCTTTAGAGGAAGTAAAGAATTCTGATTTATAATACACACCATATATCAGAAGATATTTCTAAAATCTCTTCTCAAGGAAATCAATGGAAATTAAGCTTTAATTTTCCGCACAGTGAATTTTGAACCAAAGGTCTTGCACAAAAAGAGTTTGCCAAAAAAAATTGTTTATTTCCTTTTCTTCTCTAGAAAATGTAAAGAACTGATGGGCTTTCTCTAGTTTAAAAAGGGGGTGAGGGAAGTAAAAGAGAAGAAAATTAGAAACCTAAAAGAATCACAGGTAAATCTGGAAGACTTTCTGTGACTGGAGTCTCTGTGTTAGACAAGAGCATCTAAGACAGTTCCCGGGTGACTGTCCTCGGAAACACAGCAAAGTCCTAGACCCAGGGGAAAACGGAGTCCACCCCTCTTCACAGACACAGAAGACAGCAGAGAGCAGACTCCAGCCTACCAGTGGATCCCCAAACAAGACAGCATTCCAGAACGATGTAGGAAATTTAAGAAGATGCAAGGGCCTGGCTTCCCTTTCCAGCACTTCTCCACGCTGTGCCTGCATTGGAGGTGTAGGAATCTGAAAGAACTGAATATTCTCCAACTGATTATGATCAACCAGAGTCTGAAACTGCTGACTGAGCCACACATTGGCAAACCCTCTACTTTTGGGTTAGAGCTGATTTATTATGTCCACGCCTGCAAAGCGTCTGAGAGCTTTTCCTGGATAGGAGTCCAGTACGCTTTTACACTAAGTCTTGCCTTACCCAGCTGTGATGTTGAACAGACAAGGAGAGGGAAGGAGGGAAGGAAAGGGGGTAAGAAGAGAGACAAAAAGAGAGAGAGGAAAATCTGATGTTCTATGAGATCACCCAGGCATTAAGACAGCATCTATTTATCTTTTCCAAAGAGCGCTCCTTAACTCTTAAATTATCTTACTTTTAAGGGGCCTCTTTGGAAAGCAAACAGCCTGGAACTGCTCTCTGCCACACCATCCCCTCTGACCATTCATCCCTTGCTTATTAAGATTCTCCAAGATTTTGCATGGGGGTCTGTCACTCCCTTAAATTTGTCCTTTGGCCTTGCCTTCCTTGAATGGGCCATATCCAGGGATCTGAAAATAAGCAGCATTCTACGTAATATCACCCAACATTTGACGTAATGTATTTAACCATGTCAAAGTCAAGTCAAATTAAAATATTTCAAAATAAAAGGCTATCTACTTTCCCAGCGAAACTGAGTATGGCTATGGCACAGAAGAAAGAGATTAGTCGTGGTGTTCCACTGAAATAGAAGTGAGCTTTAACTCTATGGCCCCGCCTCCCATGCTCTTCCTTGTCCTTTTCCTCGACTTTCTTGGCTTACATTCACTTCCTTGAATAATGGGAAGAAGGATGGTGTATTATTGTCTTTTGACTCACTGGAACAAAATGTTTGATAGAATCAGCTTAACCAAGGGAAATTTTATTTGCGCTCATAGTTTTTGAGAGCACAGTCCATAAACATGTCCAGGACCACAGGGCAGGGCAGCTCTGGCTGCAGATTCAGCGGCCTGTGCCAGAGGTCATTTACATCATGGCTGGCCCGTAAATAGAGAACAAGGCAGGAAATTAGAATGGACAACATACCCTGATGGGCTTCCCAAAACTACCAAAACTTTCCCAAACAGCACTACGTGCTGGGGATAAAGCATTTATATAAGTGTCTCACACTAACTGAGGGCACAAACGGAGCTCCGGGCACATCAACATTGGGGTGGGAGAGCGTTTCAGATTCAAACCCTGAAAGACAGCAACCTGACACCGTTGTATTAAAGATTAAATGGCTGAGGAGACATCTGGGAAACTCTGTAATCAGAATCAGCATTCATAAGCTCTAAAGAAGGTTTCAGTGTAAGAAAGACCTCAGCCTTTTAAAGCCTTGCCTTTTACAAGCTGCGGCTTCGGGAGTTCCTTGAACGCTCTAAGCTGCAATTTTATCACTTACAAAAGAGAGCAGTAGTGGGGACCCCCTGTAATGATTGCATTGGGTAAAGGGTGTGTGGCGTTCTGCCCCTTTTTCTGTGTGCTGTGGCTTGGGAAACATCATTAACTAGCTGCTAGGTTTTTCTTTCCATTCCAGCTTGAGTTCAGAGGATTCAGGAGAAGTTTGTTAGATTTACAGAGACAAAGATGGGGCCACTTTCCATCCTCCGTTTTCAGATGAGCACATAGTGGCAGGAGACTAGATGGCAGCAACTTGGTAACAGAGCTGGGTCTCTGACCCTAAGCTCAGTCTTGCCCTTACAATATGAAAATATTTCTCTGCTTTCCCTCAACAATGGCAAATAACATTTGTAATTAACACTAAGAAAGCCATTCTTAACCCTCCTCGCTGGAGAACAGATCTGTACTGTTGATTAAAATAAAAGCAAACAGATCTCTTGCTCGTTATAAAGTACTGTCAAAATCTACCATCTAAGGAAGGAGAGAGCCACCAACCACAAATTGTCCTCTGACCTCCGTACTTGTTTTCTGGCAAGCATGAAGGCACGCACTCACAAGAAATAATTAAAATGTAATAAAAAGTTTTAAAATCTGCCATCCAATTTCTGAATTTTCATTGCTGAATAAAAGGAAAAAAGAAACTTAATGTGATTTATAATTAAAAAATAATAATCCCTCCCCTCCTCCAAAACAATGCATGCTTAAAATTCTAATGGACCTTTGAGCTCACTGGGTTGCAGGAGGTGTTGGCCGTATCTAAACACAGGGCAAACTCACTGTGCCTACCAAAAACTAGCAAACACATAGGCATATAATAAGTCCTTTCCAGGTGATCAATGACAGATGTGCAGCTGAGACTTACTTTCTGTGCTCTGAGCTGAAGAAGAGTTCACAGAGATACAAACCAAAAAACGAGCAACCAAAAAAGCAAAACAAAACAAAAACCATAAAACTTAAAAGGAATGCATATTCTCGAGTCCCTTTGGACATTATCTTGCACCAACAGAGGATTGCAGCCTAAGTGTTTTCTGACCATGGCAGAGAGTAACAAACGCTGCATAGCTGTTTTCCCTTAAATGAAAAGAGGAGTTTGTGCTATGTAAATTGCACGCTCCAGATGGTGTTTTCCATCCTGCATGCTCTTCTGGTTGTGGCCACATCTTGCCTATGGCTTTTGTGGCAGGACACACTCTCCAGTCAGCAATTTCACCACTGCTTGGGTCCAAATGAGCTATGGAGAAAGAAATTAGGATGAATGGAGAGGCCACAGCTGGGAGAGATCAGCCACACTCAACAGTCCTTCTCCCACAATGCATAAACACAGGAGATGGGAGGAGGGCGGGGAAACCAAATCCTGAGGTTTCCAGGCCAGTGCTTGAGGCTGGCAAAGCCCGCCTAACCACATGACATGCTCCTACAGGTCCTAACCCAATTGCAGAAAATGCCCTGAGTGTCTCTAAAAAGGTGGCTATTAAATTTCTCACCCAAAACACTCCAATGCTTTCTGATACCACAAAACATTTTTTTTCAAGCACTTAAACTGTTCCCTTAAATACCTAACTGAAAGGAGAGGACCATTTAGTAAGTTTATTCTTGTGTAGGAAAATACCTCCTTTAATAATGGACTGCGCTCGCTGGGTTTTAAGTTCCCGCTGTGGTTTTAAATCTCTATCTTTGCTCCAATTTCTAGATGAAAATTTCTAGAAGTCAACGTTCATGTGGTCCATGATTCCACCCTGTTTATTAGAAGATACATTAAAGAGCATAACGTGTCTTTCAGAGCATACTTGCATTTGCACCTGAACTGTAAAAGGAAACTAATGTCTGTAGCAATAGATTATGGCTTTTTAAGTACCACTTTCCTTGCATAATACAGCCATAAAAAAAGGAAACATGAGATACCAGTATTTTCTCTTCAGAAGAGCGGGGAAAGTTTTTTTCTTTAGCTCCATGGTTGTTTATGTTCAACCACCTGCTACTCAGACGCTAAGGCCTCCTGCTTTTCTCTTCTTTTCTTCAGAAAAGAAGCAGCATCCTTTCTGTCCTCTTTCCCATCCCCCTGTGCTACAAATCATGCATGTCAACTCAGCCCTTGCCGAGAATTAAATAATTAGCATGAATTAAAAAAATCTTACCCACCATTCCACCGGCTCAAGATGCTTCTAATCCAACTGGGTCTTTTCCAGGAAAAAGCACTAAATCTAAGCATCAGTGGCAAAGGCAGGTAAGCCCTGAACACAGCTCACCAGCATATTTTATATTAGAATGCATAGTGCTTGGCAGTATTGAGTCTACCTCCTAAAACTGAGTTCATAAATCCAATAATTCACTTTTCAGTCTTTTTTTTTTTATCAATTCCCTTAAAGTAAGAGCAAAAGTGTAAAAAAACAAACTAAAGAGAGGAAGTGCAGAAGGGGCAGAGGTGGAGGAGAAGACAGTAAGCCCCTCTGGCTGCTTCTCCCTGGGTGTGCTGACTAGTCAGAGAAAACATACTGAGATTTGAAGTTGCTCACTCCCTGAGAAACAGCAATTCCCTGTCTAGAATTTTATCTAAATCTGAGAGTCAAGTAAACATTTCAGGAATTTGTTTAATTTATGGTGATACATAAGAAATGGAGTCATTGTCCATAAGTAGTAAAAAAGCTCTATCAGTTATGGAATGAGAAGCTTTGATGGGTATTTAGCAATATCAGAAACACGGAGAGACCAGGCATGGTAGCTCATGCCTTTAATCTCTGTACTTGAGGTTAAGGTAGGCAGGTCTCTGAGTTCAAGACCAGACTGATCTACACAGCAAGTCCTAGGTCATAGAGCTACATAGTGAGAACATGCCTTTAAAAAAAGAGAAAGAAAGAAAGAAGAGAAGAGAAGAGAAGAGAAGAGAAGAGAAGAGAAGAGAAGAGAAGAGAAGAGAAGAGAAGAGAAGAAAAACAGAGAGAAAGAGAGGGGGGAGGGACGGAGGGAGGGAGAGACGGAGGGAGGGAGGGACGAAGGGAGGGACGGAGGGAGGGAGGGAGGGAGGGAGAAACTGTAAGAGGGCTAGCATGATGCCTCTGTGGGCAAAGGCACCTGCCACCAGCCTGATGACCTGAGCTTGATCTTTGGAACCCATAGGTAAAAAGAAAAAAATCTTGGCCGGGCGGTGATGGCGCACGCCTTTAATCCCAGCACGCGGGAGGCCGAGGCAGGCGGATCTCTGTGAGTTCGAGACCAGCCTGGTCTACAAGAGCTAGCTCCAGGACAGGCTCTAAAGCTGCAGAGAAACCCTGTCTCAAAAAACAAAAAAAAAAAAAAAAAAAAAAAGAAAAAAAAAAGAAAAAAATCTTGCAAGGTGTCCTCTCCAATTTCCACATGTGTGCCACATCCAGTCATTCATAGATGATAGATAGGTAGGTAGACAGACAGACAGACAGACAGACAGACAGATAGACAGATAGATAGATAGATGTGAGACAAAGTTTTGTTTTGCAAACACAAAATTTTTGCTGAGCATGGTGTCGTACACTTTTAATCTCAGCACATGGAAGACAAAGGTAGGTGGATCTCTGTAAGCTCCAAGAAAGCCAGAGCTGCATAGTGAGACCCTGTCTCAAACACACAAAAAAGTGATTCTTTTATAAACATGTGTTTATATAGTTATTTTGTGTTGATTTATACATACAAGTAGAATTTGTAAAAGAAATAGATATATGTGACTTTTACTTTCATCATTACCTGTAATTTCCAAATTTTCAACAATGAATATTGATAGATGCAAAATTTAGCAAGAAATGAGTGGGGAAAACTGTACATGAAAATTTCAAAATAGGGGCCCAAAGATGGCTCAGTAGTTTAAAATGCTTTTTGCTCCTGAAAAATATCCAGTTCAATTCCCAGCCCACTGTGATAGCTTAAAACTGCCTATAACTCCAGTTCCTGGGGATCGAATCCCTCTCCTGACTCCCTTAGGCTCCTGAATGCACGTGGTGCACATACCTACAACTAAGAATACAATCAAACAGAGAATATATTGTTTCACAATTTCAGAGATGTATATTCTGAAGAATTTGTTGGGGGTTGCACATGTGTGTGCAGGTGTGTGTGCCTGAGCACATGACAAGAAAATGCACTTGGACCTGTGTGCATGTGGAGGCCAGAGATCAACCTCAGGTGGCAATCATCAGGACCTGTACACCCTGGTTCTAGTTTTATTTTGAGACAGGGTCTCTCACTAGCACCTGCGGTTTAACTATCAGGCTGGCTGAGAAGAAAGCCTCAGCCATTTGCCCGTTTCCACCTCCCCAGCACTGGAGTTACAATCCTGCACTACTGAACCTGGCTTTTCAGGTGGGTGTTGGGGAATCAAAATTGGATCCTCATGATTACACAGCAAACACTACCAGCTAAGTCATCTCCATAGCCCCAGACTGTAAACAGATGTTTCTCTCCAGTCTGCCTATTTCCAAATACCCAGCAGCAATTTCCCAAATAATTGACTCAGAGGCTTAATATTACTTATAAATGCTAGGCCAATAACTCAGGCTTGGTACTAGCTAACTATTACATTTTATTTTAGCCCATATTCCTTATTTACACATGCAATATTAGCATGGCATGTTCAACTTCTGCTCCCTCTGCATCTGGCTTGTGACTCCAGACTTGACCCTTCTGCTTCCAATCATCCTCAGTTTGGTTGTCCTACCTATACTTCCTACTTTGCTACTGGCCAATCAGCATTTTATTAAACCAATTCAAGTGATAAATCTTTACAGTGTACAAAAAGATTAATCCACCACATTCCCCTCTTTTGTCTAATTAAAAAAGGAAAGTTTTAACATAGTAAAATTACATATAATGAAGCAGTTACCAAGTAAAAATTATAGTTACAATATCTAGTCTATTTGTATTTGACAAAATTAGAGAAAATGTTTAATTATCTATCCCATCTTGGTGAATCAAAAGTTTCTTATCTAATTTATCTAGTTTTATAACTAAAAAAAACTGTAACTATACTTATTGAGTATCAACTCCATGAAAGACCTGAGAAAGAAATAATATTACCTGAGTAAACAGAAAATGCAAGCAAGCAACTTCTGAAAAATACAAGAAATGATTTTTTAAAAAAACAGCTGGCTGCCTGGATAGTTACCTAAGGTTTTTCATTTGGGGCATCCAACTTTGCTTTATAGGTCTAGAATATCTGACAGACCATTTTCAGAAGCAGGAAAATTTGAAGGACTGTCCTACCCTGTCTCAGCAAAGTTAAGCATCACTTTTCCTTGTGTCTTTGCTTATCTAGATTGGACAGAGTATTTACAGTCATCAGTTGAGGGAAAGGCAATTTTTTGCTCAATAGGCCAGTTTTGCCAAGAAGAAAGCAAACTCTATATGCAATGTCTTTGGTACCCATTATCCTCTTGGGAGTAGATTTGTTCCTGCTACTGCCAGGAACAAACATGTCTCACCTCAAAAGAATTTTATTATTGAAACATTTTAAATGCCATATTCTGGAGGTCTTTGAAGTATTTATAGATTATTTATTCATCTGAAACATAACTCTGTATGTCTAGAAAACCTAACTAACATAACCTTAAGTTTGACTGTCATAGCTGATAAACTGTATTTTTGCAAATTTGTATTTTTTAATTATACATTACATTTTTAATTGAGCTGTATATAGTACCTTAAACAAGAATAAAATATACACACAGTATAACAAAATTAACCTTAAGTTTTTATCAGTAATCTAAAATCTATACCAATGTAATATATTTTGAAATTAACAGTAGTTTTTTAGATTAAGATAGATTTAATAATCTACCTTCTTATGTTTTATATCATATCCCCTTTTATTCTTTTAGAAAGAGATTGACTATGACCAATAATAATATGTAGCCCACCCCTTAAATGAAAATAAACATTTATAAACAATATTTTAAGAATTTGAGCATAGTTCTCTATCTTATTTCCTACTAATTGGGAGTACTAGTAATCTTTGAGGGACCCAGAGAGAATTTAGGGTAATGGTTAAGTCTTGGCTATGGTAGTCTGTGAGGATGGATAATCTCAGGTAGCAGTCTTGAAGTTGTTCTGGATGCAAAATTCACAAAAAAACCCCACAAGAGTGGCATTCAGAAAAATTGGATCATCCAGGCCATCTGTTCCCAGTGGAAAATTTTCAGGGAGTCTCCCTCGATCAAACCTGATTTTTCTTAACCCATAATGAATCCACAGTCTCATGTTCTTTTTTTGTGGAAATAAAAGCAGAACCTCTTTTCCAAAGTAACATATCTTTTGACTTCCATTTTGAGGCCAAGACATTTTTAAAATATATATATTGGTTTAATCTAGAAGTTTCCATAATCCAAGGACTCTTAACAGCCAAAAATTTTAAAGAAAACGCAATAATATAAACAATCCAGACTCATTGTGCATTTTCCATTTTATATGGTTTATTATGATATTTTATAACTCTATTCCTTTTAAAGGACTTTTTCTACCATTTTTCTTTTCTCTCCCAAGCCTATATCTTAACAAACTGTAGACCATTTATAGATTTTTTTGTCTGAATCTATCTTTACTACATATTTCTGTATTTTTCTGATCCTTTAAACTGCTAAGCTCTGTGGCTAGGACCAAAGCCTCTGCTTTGGTGACTGCCTCTACCCACCTCAATTTTCCAACATGGCAAAGGTGCCAACAAGAGTCATGCTTACCTTCCCATCTCTGGGATGCTGTGGGCTCCATGCTGCCATGAAGTAGTATGCAGTTGTATTCTTATCCCCATAGATAAGACAATGACTGGGCTAAGCCTCTTCATCGTGCCTGTGTAAGAAGCTACAGGAATCTGCTATGCTGCAGCTCAGGCCCGCCATGGCCAGGTTCTGTGCCACAGATGGCAATGAGAGACATGAACTAGGTAGCTGTTCTTGGCTCTAATTGTTGTGTGTCTAGAAGCCCTTTTTTTAGATTTCTCAAGTTTTAGGTATGTTCTCCATGTTGAAGAGCTAAATATAAAAGGAGATTTTTCTGTCCTACCTTGTCCAGCAGCCAATTTTAAAATAATCACTCAGAAACTTAATATTAATTACAATTAATAATAAGCCTATTGCTCAGGCTTATTACTAACTAGCTCTAACAATTTAAATTAACCCATTCCCATTAATCTATATTTTACCATGTGACTTCATGATGTTACCTGCTCTCTAGTACATCTTGTTGCTCTAGAGGCTTACTGACATCTCCCTGACTCCAGTTTTCTCCCCGTGGGATAAAGGCTTATTTCTGATCCAGATATTGTTGCTTTTTAAGTCTTGTTGCTGTTTGGTGTCTGCTGTTGTATCATTAGCCTGTCTGAACTTTATTTGTAGAGATGTCTCTCAAATTACCCCAAGCAGAATGATGGCATTTGTGTTTAGATTAGTTTTCTTATAAAGTGTTATAACTAATGAAAGTAGATACTAGCAAAAATAAAACATTGTGCCTCTATAATCCTAGTCTACATTCTATTTATTTATTATTTATTTTTCTCTCATACATTATACCCTAACTGCAGCTACTCCTCCCTCTACTCCTCCCTTTTCAACCCCCCATATCTCCCCACACCACTACCACCCAAATTCATTCCTCCTCTTTTTCCCTTCAGAAAAGAGCAAGTCTCTCAGAGATATCAAGCACAGCATAAGTTGCAATAAGATTAGGTACAAACATATCAAGGATGGATGAGGCAAACCAGTAGGAGAAATAGAGTCCCAAGAACAAGCAAAAGAGTCAGAAACACATACCTCCAACTCACTCCTACTGACAGGAGTCCCCCACATGAACACCAAGCTACACAACAATAACATATGTGCAGAGAACTTAGATCAGACCTATACAGGCTCCATAATAGTTGCTTCAGTCTCTGTGGACCCCTACGAGCCTGCTTAGTTGATTCTGTGGGTCATGTTCTCATGATATTCTTGACCCCTCTGGCTTCTACAATCCTTTCTCTCCCTCTCTTTTGTGCATTTTTTGTTTCCTTTGCTTATTAAAATAAAATTTAAAGGATTGGATATATCCACACACAGACATGTAGGCAGAGACTGCTCATTCATTTCCCATCTGCCCAGACCCAAAATAATCACACAGAAACTGTATTAATTAAACACTGCTTGGCCTATTACTTAGGTATATTGCTAGCTAGCTTTTATATCTTAAATTAACTCAGTTCTATTAATCTATGTATTGCCACATGGTTGTGGCCTACTGGTAAGGTTGCATCCGCCAGCATTTGATTCCTGTGGTGGCTACATAACATCTCTCTGACTCTACCTATTCTCTCTCTTCATCTATCTGCTTGGAATTCCTGTCTTGCCCTATTCTGAGCTGCTATAGGCCCAAATCAGCTTCTTTATTAACCAATGGTATTCACAGCATACAAAGGGGAATCCCACATCACTTCCCCTTTTCTGTCTAAATAAAAAGGAAGTTTTTAACTTTAACATATCAAGATTACATCCAACAAACAGTTATCAAGCAAGAATTATAGTTACAATATTTATATCTACTTTATCTTTTATCATAACTAAGGAAAACTATAATTACAACTATCTATTCTTCAACTCCATCAAAGACTCCAGATATAATATTACCTAAGTAAACAGGAAGTGCATTGTAAATAATTTCTAAAACTCCAGAATTGACAGAGACATCTTGCTGCCTTGACAGTCACTCAAAGTTCCTCTGTAACATTGGGGCAACCACCTTCAGCCTACAGACCCTTAATACCTGACAGACATTTCCATGAGGCAGGAAATTTGAAACACTGTTTTACCTCTATTGGCAGTTTGTTAGTCACATTTTTCTGTATCCTGCAGAATTTCTGGCAGACTCTCATGAAGCAGGAACTCTGAAGGACTGTCTCACCTTTAGGCAAGTTCATCAGTCATTTTTCTGTGGGTCTTGCATGTCTGGTTCATACAGCATAACATCAAGCAGTCCAGGAAAGAGCAGTTTTTTGCCTAACAAACTTCATAATGAGCCTCTTCAATATCAATCATCTTTTTGAAGTATATTGGTGCTACCAGGAGCTTATGTGTCTTATTGTCATGAAAAGTCCTGAGTTCTTAAAACATTTAAATATCATATTCTGTAAGTCTTTGAATGGGTTGAAGAATACCTATCAATCTGAAATATATCTGTGTACGTTTAGAAAGCCTAACTAATATAACTACAAGTTTGACTATTATAAATGACTATTAGTCTGTATTTTTAGCTATCCATTACATTTTTAGATCAGCTTCACATAAGCAATACTTTAAACAAGAGAAGAAATATATTTAACAAAAGTGACCTTAAATTTGTATCAATAGACCAAGATATATCAAATGCAAAGTATTCATCTCTATATCATATCCCTCTTTAAATATAAACAAATATCTAGAAACAGTATTTGGGAATTTGGGCATAGTTTTCTCCAAACTGCTTCCTGCTTTTTGTTGGGTGAAGTATTTAGGGTTATATATGGAGACCTTTCAAAGGATCTTGGGCCATCAAACCACATTAGTCTGGAAGGAATCCATAGGTTCTCATCCTCTGTGAAAACAAAAGCAGAACCTTTTTTCCAAGGCAACATATCCTTAGACCCAAATTTTGAAGTCAAGATACCTTTAAAATATATATGTTGGTTTAGTTTAGCAGTCTGTACAATGAAATGTCTCTCTGTACTTAGCTCATTCACAGTCAAAAAATTCAAAGAAAACACAATAATATATATTATCCATACTCTCTGTGTATATTCCATTTTTACATGGCTTATTTTTCTTACTCTATTACTTTTTCTACAAGTTTAATATTTATTTTATTATTTTTACTCCTTTAATCTCTGACTTTCTGTACTCTTTTATATTATAACTGTCTATACTCTTTTTCTTCTCTCTCTTAAGCCTATGTACATTTATTCAACACTGTGACACACTTAAAGATCTTTTTTATGAGCCGGGCGGTGGTGGCGCATCCCTTTAATCCCAGCACTCAGGAGGCAGAGGCAGGCGGATCTCTGAGTTCGAGGCCAGCCTGGTCTACAAGAGCTAGTTCCAGGACAGGCTCTAGTAACTACAGGGAAACCCTGTCTCGAAAAAACCAAAATATATATATATATATATATATATATATATATATATATATATATATTTATGTGAATCTGTCTTCATTGCATATCTGTCATTATTTTCTGACCAGGAGCATTTTTTAAATGCTAAGCTGGCATGGTTAGGACCAACTGCATGCTCCTACCTGTTGGCTCCTCCCAGTCCAACATGATAGAGGCATGTTTGCTGCCCCTGAGAGCCATGCATGCTGCCCCTGCTCACAGCAGGTCTACATCACCATTGAGCAACCGATACCATGCTGCTCACAAACCCCATTTAAGTGCTCATCTTCCTGAAAGAGTCAGAGTTAATACTTCCAGCATGAACCAGGAAGCTGCCATTTCTTATGTTGAGTCAGTAAGCTTTCTGGTAAAAGAGCTGTGACACCCCTACTCACCACTAGCAAACAGAGCTTATCTGAAAAAAAAAATGTAGTTACCAAGAAATTGTGCTTAACTCTGTTCTTTTGTGCCTAGAATTCCTTTCCAAGCTCTCTCAGGTTTTATGTGAATGTGGCTGGCACACATTGGCATGCCAATCTGCAGGGACAAATGCAAATACCCACACACAGGCACATATGCAAATACCCACACGCAGGCACATATACATATACCCCCACACAGGTACACATCCACATACCTACACAAAGGCACAAATGCATACAGATAACTAAAAATAAATCTTAAAGAAAGTTCTTTTTTGTCATTGCTTAGTTTTTAGATGTAAACCAGGGCCTTGTATATGCTGGCCAAGCATCACACAAGTTGACAACATCCTCAGTTCCTAAAATTATTATCTTTGAGAACAGAACCTTTGCATTCTTTTTTTCTCTGTTTTACTTCTTCTGTTCTTTTTTTATAGATGGTTCTTTAGAATTAAATCATTTGTTCATCAGACACATTCTGTAGAGATCAGAGATTATGCTTGGGCATACTTATTCAACAGCCATTCATCCGACTTTTTTAGACAAGGTCAATAAGTAGAAGTAGGGTGACTGATGAAGAAGCCCCAGGGATTCACCTGTCTCCACCTCCCCACCACTAGGATTACAAACATGTCCCACTATACCAAGGGTTTTACGTGAGCTCTGAGGATCACACCCAAGTACTAATGTAAGCATGTCAGACACTGTCTTCCCAGTCCTTTAACAGATGTTTTTAAATAAATCAATGTTTCATGTAGTCATCAATTTAGAATGAATGTGGGCTTCTGCCTCTCCCGGCCAGTGCCCGACTCCAGGTGGTGGTAATGGCAACATCAGAAATCTACATAAGAGAATTCTCCCTGATCACCTTCATTTCACTGCTCAAGCTCATCCCGAAAATCATCTGCTCTCGCTTTCCACCTCTCGGCTTTGAGAATTGGTTCCCTCCCCTTGTTTTGTTCCATTTGGTTTTGGCAACCATTCCCAGACTGTTTACCTTGCATACTGACCTTGGACACCCCTAAGCATTGCCTCTGCTAATTGCCTCCACCTTCATTGGCTTCGGATTCTAAGCTGTTGCCCAGACCAGGCCTCTGAGACACCACCTGCCCCATCTCATAAGAAAGGGATCACTTCTGATTTCTTTGGACCACATCCATCTTATCAGGTTCATTCAAAACTCAAATTTATGTGTAACGGGCACTTCAAACCCCATCTGCAATGGCACTAAAAAGTTTCTAACTGTGAGAGTGAGAGGATATTCCTTCCCAATTAAAGGCACTGACACTGACAGTGTAGCCAGCAGGAAAAAAAGGAGGCACTTGATAAAGTGAGGTGTGGGGGAAAATGTGAAAAATAATTAGAAGCTGAACAAGATAAAAGATAAATGAATGACAGAAATGTTAAAAAGAATGTCTGGGCTCTAAATAAGTGGATCTCATAAAAACTCATTCAACCCAAATCTCCTGTTTAGAATATTTCTGAGATACGACCATGCAGATTCTGTTTCAGTATTTCTAAAATTAAATTCTGTGGTATTTTCCATTTTAAATGGAAAAACTTCCATCAGTCGTTGTCAACTTGTTTGTCCTAGCTCCTTCCGTGAAACCCATTTAAAAATTATTTTTCTGCCCTGAGAGATAACTCTTTGAACATCCCCAGATGACCTGGTAGACCCCGCTACCACCACCCTCTCTCTGTGTCCATGTGTGTGTGTGAGCACAGGTGAACACAGACACTCTCAGCATGTTAACATCAAGGTAAGAACTAGATCTATATTATCTGATCATAATTTTGTGAAGTGATTATTGACTCCACATGTGGGCTCGTGATTAACTCCTTGAGGCATGATTTCTCTCTACCGCACAGGACTAATAATGTGAGCTTCCAGCTTGAATTTTAAAATGAGACCGATGATGCATTCCTCATCGAAGTGTCTGGAGGCTTACGTGGATGAAAGTCTGTTCCGAGGACTGGATGAGGTAAAGTATGAAAATCACGGGATATGGATGCACATTGTCTGTTATCAAGCATCACTATTAACTGCCTCCAAAGCAGTCATTCCCTCCCTACTTCTATACAACTGATTCAGTAATAACCACGTAATTATAAGAACACATAAGCACTATGGAGGATTGAAACAAAAAGAGCTGAGTATAAAATGCACTGAAGAAATTAATATAGTATTTAGAATATAGTTATGAATTTTTTTTAATTTTCATAGCATTTAATTGTTTACATAGATCACGAGATATGTATTCCAAATTTGGGACATTAAAACACAAGAATCAGCCTGGCGGTGGTGGCGCACGCCTTTAATCCCAGCACTCGGGAGGCAGAGGCAGGCGGATCTCTGAATTCGAGGCCAGCCTGGTCTACAAGAGCTAGTTCCAGGACAGGCTCTAGAAACTACAGGGAAACCCTGTCTCGAAAAACCAAACAAAAAAAAAAATCAATGCACATAAAACACAAGAATCATTCCATGTTCTTGGAAACTTTATCTCTCTGTGTGATATTCAATCAACTGGCTACATCACAACCACAATAGCTAGTGCCCTTATTTGAACCATTTCCTTCACCTATTTGATTGTTTTTTCTTGGCTTTCTTTGCTTTTTTTTTAAAGGAATTTGCTGATTTCTTCCAATTTTTTGTTTGTCTTTACCTCCACTGCTTTAAGGAAATTTTTCATTTCCTCTTTACAGGCCTCTACCATCTTCTGCTTTGTCTGCGTTGGAATGTTCAGGTCTTGCTGGTGTAGAACCACTAGTTTCTGGTGGTGCCATATTGCTCTTTATGTTGTTGAATGTGTTCTTGTACTGCCGTCTTCCCATCTCTTTCTACAGTCGGTTCAGGTGGGGCGGTGCTTCAGAGGGTCCCTCTTCCTCCAATTGATGCAGGTAGGGCTTATGGCTTAGGTAGTCGCTCTTCCTCTGGGTGCAGGCAGGTCTATGCCTCTGGTGGGTGCTGGAAAGGCTCTGAAGCTACTCCAAGTGTAGACAGGGCCAAGGTTCTGGTGGTTGGAGATGGCATGGGGGGTGGCTAGGGGCTGTGGGGAGGCTGCTCCCAAGTCTCTGAGGCTTTGCTGATTGGGGATGGGGCACAGGATGTTTCTTCAGGATCAAGGGCCTAAAGAGTAAGACCCTCAAGCCAGAGACCCAGACACTTACATCTCTAGGTGTAAGCGAGGCCAGGCTCTGGTGGTCACAGATGCTGTGGGGAATGGCTGAGGGTGTGGGGTGGCTGCTCCCAGGTCTCTTGGGCTTCCCTAGGTAGGGGTGGGACATGGTATGAGGCTCCAGGGGTCCATGGCTTAGAGAGTTGGACCCTCCAACTAGGGTACAAACACTCACCTCTCCAGGTAGGGGTGGAGTCGAGACTCCAGTGGTGGCAGATGCCATGGGCAGTGGTTGCGGGTGTGGGGAGGCTGCTCTCAGGTCTCTGGGGTTATGCTGGGTGGGAGTGGGGTGCAGGATGTTCCTCCAGGAGCTAGGGCCTAGAGAGACTCTGAGAGAGAGTGAGAGAGAGAGAGAGAGAGAGAGAGAGAGAGAGAGAGAGAGAGGCATCCCAGACAACTGGAATTCACCGTGCAGTGCATATGAACTTCTGGTTCCTCTGACTTCAGCCTCTGAATGCTTAGATTATAGGCATGTGCCAGAACACCCAGATTTTATGTAATTCTGGGGTCAAAACCACAGCTCCGTGCATGTGAGACATGCATTCTACCAATTAAGCCACAGCCCCACCTCACTTCTTTACATCTGAAACTTTTACACCTATGAAAGTATCAAAGTGTAGCACATTGAATACCTGAGTTTTCAGCAAAAATGAAACTTAAATTTATTTAGCTCATATAAAAACTTTCAAAACTATATATAAAAGGGATATCATATGGTGTCTCAAACTTATACACAGGACAATGTTTACATCATGTTGAATGTAACTTTCTCTTAAAGTACTTATTTTCTGGGAAAAAAGTATTTATCAATTATTAATTTTTTCTTTTTCTTATTCTTCTCTTTCCTCCACCCTTAGAGAGTTTTTCAAGTTTTACAAAATGTGATTCCAAAAATTTTAACACATATACAAAAGGTTCTTTTAAGCTACTGTATTCTCATAGGTAAGCAATATATAGTAAGAAGATATAAGAAAATGTACCTTTTGTAATAAAATAAAAATGCAATGCCTCAGTCCATTTGGGCTGCTATAACAAAATACTATAAACTAAGGAGCATGAGAGCAGCAAGATGCATTTATCATGGTCTGAACTTTGGGAGTCCAAGAGAAGACACAAGCAGATTTCATGTCTGCTGAGGATTTGTTTTCTGGTCTAAGGATGGTGTCTTCTTGCCATGTCCTCACATGGCCAAAGGGCAAAGCAGCTCCCTGGGGCTGGTTTTATAAGGATAGTAATCCCATTAATGAGAGGCCCATGCTCCTGACCTAATCACCTCCCCAAAGACTCCGCCCTCAAATACTATTGCCTTGAGGGTGGAAATGTCAACATAGGAATTTTGGAAATACACAGCCCTTCTGACCACAGCAATTAATCATCTTATTGGCAACACATGTTGGACCTAGAGGAAGAAAACAATGGAAATGCACCGAAATATGTAAAAAGACAAAGTATATTTCTGAAAAAAAGATATCAAATAATAAAGTTACTATTTTTCCCCAATTCATATTTGTACTTGTAGAAAGTTCAATTCGAATGGTACTATGATTTTAAAAAAATAAACTTCACAAGTTATTTCTAACATTAGAAAAAATCACACAAGAATCAAATCTATACTTTTGAAAAAAATATACATTTGAATGAAAATTGATCTCATATTTAGGTCCCCAAGACATTTTTCATCACAAAACTAAGGTATGTCTTGCAACATTTTTGGCAAATACCAATGGTGAATTTTTTTCTAAAGTCATCTATATTTTCACCATAAAAATATAGCTACTGCTAATATTTAGCTATACAGCAAATACAGAAATTAGCACAAAGTTTCAGGCCATTGCATCACTACAGCCTGCTTGATTGCAGGATGGCATTATGCCACAGAGTTATGGGTACCTCATTATAAAATTGTAGGTGGACTTTTCTTTCCCACCTGCTAATTTCCAGATAGCTGACATCCATGTCAGTATGGATAACTTAGTATGAATTATAAACCTTCAACCAATAGCTCATGCTTATTACTAACTAGCTTTTAAAACTTAAATTAACACATTTCTATTAATCTACATTCTGCTACAAAACTTTACCTCTCTTTCATCTTATGTCTCCTTTTTCCCTTCTGTGCTGCTATGATAACTCCTCTGACTCGGCTTTTCTTTCCACTATCCTTAGTCTGGTTCTCCTGCCTAACATTATCCTGTCCAGCTACAGGCCTGTCAGCTTCATTATTAAACCAATCACACCATAATTCACACAGTGTAAAAAAATATTCCACATAAAAGTGAGGTGGAAGCTCCGTGACCAACAGGGTTATGTACAGATCTGAAGAAACCACTAAAAAGACACAGTGGTGTCATGAAGATAAAGAAATATTATTATGTTAAATGCTGTTATTTAGTTCTTTGGAGATTATAATCAATTTTAAATACAAAATAAATTTCAGTTCTCTATAAAGCTTGACTGTCACAAAATAAGGTATAAAACAAATTTTAAATGCCTATAAAATATGCTAAAATTTAGCAATCTAGTGTGCTTGTCAGTTTTTGTTATCTTGACACAATCTAGCATCATAAGAGAAGAGAAAACCTCAGTTGAGGAAAATACTTCCAATCAGAATAACCTTTAAGCAAGTCTGTGGGATATTTTCTTTATTAACAGTAAGTAAGGGAGGACACAGCCCATTATGGATGGTGAAACTCTGGGCAGGTGTCCTGGGTTGTACTCAAAAAGCAGGTTGATTGAGCCATGAAGAGCAAGCCAATGAGCCGCATTTCTCCAAGGCTACTGCTTCAGTTTCTGCCTTGGCTTCCTCTGGTAATGAACTGCAATCTCTAAACCCTCTCCTTCCCATGCTGATTTTGGTCATGGTCTCTATCACAGCAATAGAAAGCAAACTAGGTCATCTATATAGTAGGGGACCTACTTTTATGGTATAAATTATAAATGTCTGCATAAAAAAAAAGGTATCTGGAAGAGACATCTAGACAGGAACAACTGCTGTATTTGAATGATGAGCCTATGGAGAACTCTTTATCTGAATCAGCTTGTCTGCCTTTTCCAAGAATGTTACAAAAAGCATATTTTAACTATTGAAAGATGTTATTTGAAACATAAATCAAGATACAACTACACTGAGGGCAAATGTGGGAATCTAAAATAAGCATGGCATTTCTTAAGTTCCTAGGGAGCATGAAGCATCTATTCCAAGGTGAGCAAGAATTCAAAAAAAATTCATGAGAGAAAGTATATGTTATTTCTATGGAATAAGTAAGAGAGAGGCAGAAGAAAGGAACTCAATGACCATGCATGGGATGAATGAGGAAAGCACTGTGTCGGTGCCTAGGCAATACTTGGTATAAAAGGAGAGATAATAGACCAGGCAGTCATGACTATTGCCTTTAGTCCCAGCACATGGGAAGCAGAGGCAGATCTCTGTGAGTCTGAGGCCAGCCTAGTTTACAGAACTAGTTCCAGGACAACCAGGCCTACACAGAGAAACCTTGTCTCAAAAAGACAAGAAACAGAGAGAGAGTTTTGGAAGTGCAAGAAGTCCAAGGACAGATCCTCAGAACAAAAAGGAAGAAAAATGAGATAAAACAGAGAGGAGGAGAAAAAGAAAGAAGAAAGGAGAATTAGAAAGAATTAATACAGATAAGAAACAGATGGGGGAATACAAAGAGACAAGTAAAATATTTTTCTAGATAATAATAAAAAATGATAAATCTTAAGGTAAGTGAAATGTGGTTATCATGTGAAACAAATCATCAGAAATTCTTAACTATTATCTCCCAGTAATTTATACTCAATTCCCACTGTAATTTTTTCTGCTGTTTATCCTGATCTCTATTTCTTTTGAACTCTGGAGTGGGTTCTCCATCAGCACATGACCCTGTAAGGACAGTCCATGTGCCATTGCTCTTAGTACACTGATGGAGGAAGGTCATCTGTCTGTGTGTTACTTTCATTGGTTAATAAAGAAACTGCCTTGGCCCTTTAATAGGACAGAAAATTAGGTAGGCGGAGTAGACAGAACAGAATTGTGGGAGAAAGAAAGCAGAGTCAGGCAAACGCTTCAGGCAGTCGCCATGCCTCTCCTCTCTGAGACGGACACAGGTTAAGATCTCTCCTGGTAGCGACCACCTCGTGGTGCTACACAGATTACTAAATATGGGTTAAAGCAAGATGTGAGAATTAGCCAATAAAAGGCTGAAACTAATGGGCCAAACAGTGTTTAAATGAATACAGTTTCTGTGTAGTTTTTTCGGGTGTAAAGCTAGGCAGGTGGCGGGACGCAGCCCCGCCGCTCCATCTATAGTACACACACACACACACACACACACACACACACACACACACACACACGATGCACAGTGAGGAGGCCCAGGGCCACGTGTAACTTCAATTGAACTGCCCAACGTTCCAAGCTACCTTGGTACTGGTACAAAAGGAATCTACTTCCCATCCCAGCCAAAATGTTTACTATACTATTTGAGTTCTTACTTAAAATCTACAAGTTAATAAATGAATTGAGCATCACACTCAGAGCTAAGAGAATACATAGCATGACTGTTACTTGCTACAGGAAATGTGATTTGGTCTGGTATATTTCCACTCATGTTATAAATCCTCATTTACGGTGCTAAATATAAATATCTTCTTGTCTACTAGGAAAAGGTTTTTCTGAAAAGATGATTTTTTATCTATCTAAATCTGAATAACCAAAAAGAAATATATATTCATATTGTATATATATGTATGTATATATATATATATATATATATATATATATATCGGATTAAAAATAAAACATCTCTGTTTTCATGAGCCACACTGACCACATCGTTTGCTTCTTTTGGCAAAGGTACAGAGCCTAATATGTAAAAATAAAAAGCTTATGTTTCACATCAAAAAAAGGTTTTTAATAAAAAGTACATATACAGCATATTTGAGGAATGTTGTTTATTACAACTTGGTAAATATTTTTAAAGGCTTGTTTTGACAGAAGCTGTGTTTCTTCTAAGAAAAGAGGTTTGCAGGGAGAGTGTAGCAGCCTAGCATATGCAAATCAGCAGCATTTATGAACTGGGAAGGAAGAACCTGGCATGCAGCTGTGTAGGACATACCGTGAAAACCTACAACTCCCTGGTAAAACATCTCAGAGTGAAGGTACTTTTTTTATTAGATCATCCCTTCCTGGTCCATACATGGTATTACATACGAATGCATTGTATAGACGATACTAAGTTCCCAGGAACTGGAAACCAGAAAATAATTATGTATGATACAAAAAGATCTAGTACATAAGTTTAATAGGTACTTATCTTAATACACTTTAAACAATATTTGGAATAGAGAAAGAGGCCTATATAAAATAGACCAAAATCACATCTGTTAGGTAAAGTATAGCAGTGTCAGCGTTACCTGGAAGCTGATTAGAGTGCAAATCATTATGCTCCACCTAGACGTAATGAAGTGTAGGCTCTGGAGGTGGACTCCAGAACGCGGTTGCTTGGCAAGCCCTTCAGCTAATACCAGCATTTATAATGATGTGGCTGTCCTCATAAACGCACGCATCTATTTACTGCCCACAATCTTTACTTGCCGTCTGTACCACTTTTCCCCAGTGTCCTCTGGCAGGTAGCTGTAGAGACAGAGTGTAAGCTGAAAATCTGTCAGAGAAACGGTTAAAGGCATTAACAGCACTTGCAGGTGGAAATGTGTCATACAGAGCTTCTCTTGAAAATCCTGAAAGCAGAAGAGAGAGCAAGACTTAACAACAGGGACAGGAAGAAAAAGCAAGGAGAGCACCAGTTGAAGACAGATACTAGGAAGGAAAAAAAGAGGGTATTTGATCTGTGCCTCTAAAAATTGTCAAATATTTTTATTAAGCTTTGCATGTATTGTTTTGTATTTAAAATGTCCTCCATGGACTCAGGTTTTGCAAGTTTGGACCCCAGCTAAGTGGTGCATTTTGGGGAAGCTAAGTAGTCTTTGAGCACAGGGCACGGCTGGCAGACACAGGCTAATAGAGGTGGGTCTTTGGAATAGCATCCTGGCCTCACTTCTGGCCCAGATCTCTGCTTCATGACTACAGAGGTGTGAAGACACTGTGTTTCCATCTCCCACCACCACAGCAGAGCCATTCCACACACCATATTGTTCTCACAAGGGACTGAACTGTGAGTCAAATAAGTCTCTCATCTTTAAGGGCCTTCTCCTAGGTATTTTTAAAGAAAGGTAAGTAGTGCAAATTGTAACATGATCAAAGGAAATAATGTATACTATAAATATGCACACTATGAGTGACCTATAAATGTTTAGATTATGAATAAGAAGCAAACATCTACACAAAGCATGAATCTTATCAAGAGTAAGAAAGAAATAAAATAAGGGCTGGTTAAGAGCATTTGCTGTTAACAAGGACCCAGGTTAGGTTCCCAGCACCCATATGTTGGTTCACAACTATCCATGACTACAGTTCTATGGAATCCTACACTTTGGATCACCAGGGGCTCCTGAACCCTAAAATGCTCATGATATACATGCATATACTCAGGCACACATATACACATAAAATAAAATAAATAAACATTTAATAATCAAAGTGAAATATAATTCTATACATTTTAGAGATGTATTTAGATTGTATGAAGTGATATAAAAGGGAGAAAATGTCAGTTTGGGCCCAGAAATTTCTTTCTGCAGTGGTCAGCAGTGATAGAGACTCATAACTGATTAAACTACAGAGAAGAAATGATTATCAAGTGCCCAGACATAAATAGGGCATCTATAACTCTCACAAGTTTATCAGAGAAGCAGGGTTAGAAAGACTGTAAGGGCCATGGGAAGTGAAAAGAGTGATGTGCAATGCTGACTTCCAGGCAAGACATGGCTGGTGCACACTTAACCCACAGCAGCTGGGATTGCTTGCACAAGACCTACACAAGACTGGCCTCATCAACACCCTGTCATAAAGAGGGGAGGAATCAATGGGTTTCCACCCTTCCCTGAGTATTTATATATAGTAATGGTTGATGGGAGGAGATAGACTTTCTTTAGTGGTGTAGCCAGTGGTATACTGCCCTGTTCTGGAAAACAACCCTAATGAAAGCATGGGGTCACAAAAAGTAAGACATTAAAAGTAGAAGAGGACTGGCTGGCAAGAAGAAGAGGGTTGACAAGAGTGTGTAAAAGGGTGCAGGGTGAACATGATCAAAATATATTATGTACATGTAGGAAAGTGCCATATTCAAACCCATTACTATCTAAATTCAATATGTGCTAATAAAAATGTTGAATAAAAAAGCAAAGCAAGAGAACTGCGAGCAGAAGGCTTGGGATGATGACTATATGAAAACCAGGAAGAACCATGGCTGAAGAGAATCACGTGGCCATATGGAAGTTACCAGTAAGACTTCATCTTCACATTAAGTGGTGGGTCCATGACTGCCTAGCTCATTGTATTAATTATGGATTAATTAATTAATTAAGAGAGCCATGAATAATAATGGCCAAGAAGTAAGTGTCCAATTTTACATACTTGATACCCATTAATAAATTATAGAGATTATAACAATGAAATCAAAGAATATTCACTTGAAAAGTTATCCTCACAGTTAATCCCCAAAAAAAGAATTTGTTGTTAAGATTAAGGTGTTAATATAACAGAAAGTCTCCCTGTACTGAAATAAATTATATATAAATAAATAAATATGTATAGTTTTTCTTGATGAGTTGTTTCTATTTAACAATGAAAAAAATAATAGGCAATGATGTCATTATTTTGGTGCCACATTGTTCCCCATCATTGTTTCTCCATTCCTAAATTTTCAGGATGTTCATCTGTATGGAGCAGATATAGAGGGGCACCTCCCTACATATAACTTTGCTCAGTCAAACCACTGCTGTCAAACCTGACCTAGACTGTCATATTGCCCAAGGCCTTTCTTCTGCTGCATAGCAATGAGTAACAATTATTCAAATAGACTAATTAATCCCTACTAATGAGCTACCGTTAAGTCCTCTTTGGATTAGGTTTAACCTGGTTGAAATGTGTAACTTCTTGAAAAGCCCTTATGAGTACATGAATGCTTGAAACCTGGTACTCTATGGTATGCCATCCAGAGGGAGCTACTTCAGATCAGAGTATTTCCTCAAAGCACATCACCTGATAAGCACTTTATCTTACTCACATGCAGGATGGTCTCAGTGGTGAGGTTTTTTTTTAATTTATTTATAAAGAAAGCTTACATTTGTATTTCGTTTTGTAATTTGTTTTATTTTTCTTTATGGGGTATGTGGGGGTAGATGGATATGCAATTGTGAGTGCCAGACGAAGCCAGAAGAGGTCAGAGGTTGTCAGGTCTTCTGCAGCAGGAGTGACAGAAAGTAGCAGGCACTCCTAACCACTGACCCATCTCCCAGGTTGCTATACAGAAAATTTGAAAGTAGGGATACGTGTCCTATAAATAAATGGCAGTTGCAACAATTGATTCTAGAAACATGTATCTTAATATCCCTAACCCCCAAATCATGGTAAGTAACGTATGATAGTAGTACCAAGAGCATTGCCCCATGCTCGCTCCATTTCCCTAGACCTTAATTTAAAGTTTTATAAAGATTCTAGTTCTCAATTGTTATCTAAATGCTTACAAATTTTATGTGAATGTTGTTTATTTGACCATCATTGCCATGACTGGGCACTGAAAAATTAGAGATAGATGCGCTTTCTAATGATCTAAAAATATTCAATTATATTTACTTTCAAAGAAATAACATCTATAAAACAACATAAATTCACATCCTTAGCTGTCTTGACTAAAATATCTTTAGACATTTAAAACTATGAGCATCTCTTTCTCCATTACACATGAGCAAGAATTCCTTCAGGGTACGTAATGATTTTTTTTTCTCAACAATACAAGCAAAACACTAAAATGGATTTAGCTCAAGGCTTTGCAAAAGGGCATTTGCCTTTACGTTATGATCAAATGGTCGTATTCTTGAGAAAATTTTGCACAACCTGAGGATATAAGTATAATAAAAATTACTAAGCCATGGAACCAAAGTTTGACATAGAAGGGCCAAAGTTCACTTCTATTAAAGGGAAAAGGAAACATGATCATATATTCACCGTCACAGACTCAAGCCACATACCAATAAAAAGTCCATGGGAGGCTCTGGAACCTTTTTCAAAGTTGTGGAAGAGCATCCTGTCCCACATCAAATCGGTGTACACATTATAAGTATGAGGGGATAAAAATTATACACATAAAAAGATACTACCATGAGAAATCACAATTCTCCAGTCTGATCATGTCCAACATTTAAAACACTTTATTCTTGGCATATTTGCTGGGAGCACTATCAAAAGTAACTGGACAGTTTATTGTTGATTTGCTCTTAGTAGATCTAATTTATAAGAGATGCAGGTGAAATTTTTCCAAATGTTCAAGATTTAGACATTTTATCACACACTGTTCAAGATCTGACTGGCCTTGGTCTACTTTTTCATGCCAGCAGCAAACTACCTCAACATATCAAATTCTGCACCAGCTATGCATAGCTGTATAACAGTATAGCTCAGAATAAAACTGCCTTGCCATGCTACATCACTGGTTCTGTGCCAGGCTTGGCTCACCTCTGTTTCTCAGTTCAAACTGTCTCTCATGAACCTGTACTTAGTGTATTATCAGAGACTGAATCTCAAAGCTCGATTAGGGGTAAACCTGCTTCCAGGTCTACTCCTGGCCTCCAGCATGTCTAAGGTCCCCCCTTGCCATTTCAAGAAATATCAGGCAATTGTCCAGTTGAACTGTCCATTGGGGTGCTCACAGCTCCACAGCGCTGCCTTTGGAGCAAGAATCAGAATGAGGAAAAAGAGAGAGCCAGGAATCATAGCCTCTTTGTAGCTTGATTTTGGAAGTGAGAGCTGTTTCTTTTGCTGTATTCTAGCCATCAGAATTAAGCCTTGAGTTTCAAGCACAGGCAATTTGAGAGCAGGAGTAGGGGTGAGTGACAGAGAGGTATGAGGCATAGAATCCTAAGGAGTCATGTGTGAACCACTGCCCAGGAGTTACAGACAATTCCCAGATACACAATACTCAATTTCAGGTTTATCTGTGGTTAGTTTGGTAATTACAGAGACATTTCATCTAGATAGATAGGAAATCTCAGTACATCTAGAATGTAAAAAAAAGATTCTTCTGAACAAATGATTTTAAACAGTTATCCTAAAAACAGAATAGTTAGTCACTTGTGAGTAGAGGTCTCATTGCAAGAAGTAAGTTCAGAAAACCAGCAGTGGAGGGAGGAATCTTATTGGTAGCTCATCTGTTTCTTGATTACCACATTTTCCTATTTCTTATCTTTTTTGCTGTGAACTATTAGTAGTTACTATAAATGGAGACCACATTTCACTTTGGGCCACCTAAACCCAAATAGTCACACAGAAACTATATTGATTGCAACACTGTTTAGCCAATGATTTAGACATATTCCTACCTAGCTTTTATATCTTAAATTAACCCATTTCTATTAATCTGTGTATCACCACCAGGCTGTGGCTTACCAGTAAAGTTCTGGCATCTTTCTCCTTTGGCAGCTGCATAGTGTCTCCTCGACTCCAACTACTCTCTCTCTCTCTCTCTCTCTCTCTCTCTCTCTGGATTTTTCACCTATCTACATTCTGCCCTGTCATAGGCCAAAGCAGCTTCTTTATTAATCAATGGTAATAAAAACATATCATACAATATAGAGGGGAATTCCACATCAAGTTTATACTAACCTAAAACAGATTTCCTCATTTTCACAAGCTTATGAACTTCAGAACCCCATATTTTGAGGAATCATGTGAAAGAGAATTATTGGAGAGAAAGAAAGGTGGGGAGAACAAGAAAGGTGATAGGGGAGTGTGATATGAATAAAACCGGACTAGGAAAGGAGGTTTCATGGTACTCAGACCTCTGCTTGTGAAAGACAGCACAGGGCAATGAGATCTTATCTTAGGGAGGCTAAAGAGTCCTTTGTAAAAAAGTTACTATGGGGTTGAATGAAATTGAGTTTCAATTCACAGTTACATAAAACACCAAACATGCAAATAATAGAACTCTTGATAATCAGCATAGGAGCCCCTGAGAACAAAAAGCAAAGCAAATAAATATTAAGAGCAGCCAGTGTACAGAAGGGAAATGGGTCCCAGTTAAAGGCAAAAACAAATTGCTTGGGGCTTGGAATGTTCAATGGCTCCACCCCCTTGAAGATGGAGAGAATGGCTGAGGATCTTATATGTATTCTTTTCATGGTTTAGAAATATAAGAAAGATCTACACATTCAAATAAGGAATTAGACACAGGAGAGTCTTTGCATCCCTTCGGACATATAGGAGGACATCATGGGAAATGAGGCATATAGACAATGGCTGTTTCACATTTATTTTAGGTTTATTTTAGATTTTCATATCTGTGAATGTTTTTACTGAATGTATGAATATGTATCAAGGATGTGACTGGTGGCCATGGATGTCCAAAGGCTGAAACAGATCCCCTGAATTGTAGTTATAGATGGTTGTGAGCTGCTGGGTTGTGGGCTGCTGTGGATGCTGGGACCTGACACAGGTCCTCCACAAGAGCAGCAAGTGTTCCTAAGCAATGAGCCAATACTTCAGCCTCTAGGTTTCACTTTTAAGGACGATCCTAATCAGCTTTTGTATGCATGGAAAATACCAATATTTAAATTATGACCTAGTTAGACTTGACTACCTAGATGGTTCCTTGGATACCACATTTCCTTCCTTTTGTTCATCTTTTGTGCTGTGAGCTACTAACTGACTATGCTAATCTTAGAACAGATTTATTTATTTTGATAAACTTAAAGAATTAAAAGTCATGTGGTAGACATTGTCTATAGTAGTGGTTCTTAGCCTGTGATTTACAATTCCTTTGGTGTCTGAACAACCTTTTCACAGGGGCTGCCTAAAACCATCAGAAAACACAGATATTACACTATGATTCATAACAGTAGCAAAATTCCAATTATAAAGTAGCAGCAAAAGAAATATTATGTTTGCGGGTCACCACAACATGAGGAACTGTATTAAAGGATTGAAGCATTAGGAAACCTGAGAAACACTGGTCTATAGGATGTTTACATTGTTTCTGGCAACTAATATCAAGCTCACTTTTTAAGATTTGTTTTTATTTTATTTATACAATATACAATTTTAGATATACAATATCTGTGTGTCAGTATTACCACTTTCACGCAGGATCTTATAGAGACTAGAAGAGGACATTGGAACCCCAGAAGCTGAAATTACTAGTGGTTGTGAGCTGCCTAGTGCAGGTGCTGGGAGCTGTGGTCAGATCCTTTGCAAAGCCACAATCACACTAAGCAATCTCTTCACTCCCCAAACCTGTTTGTTTTAAGATAACAGCATATACTTATTTTTCAGGGGCAAGTGCACATCCATGCCATGCTGACCTATCTGATTTCTTATTTATTCTATCATCACAAATATGATACGTGGTTAAAGACATGGTCTTCTGATATTCGTCATGCATTTATGCTACCCTGCCTTCTTGTAATTATATTACTTCAACCACCTTACAAGTTGAATATTTATTCATGCAATAACTATTTATTGAGTTCTGACTTGTTATGTGATCGGAATGTCAGGTCCTGGAGCTGCAAAGATAAATTGGGCAGCAGCCATGTCTTTAAACTCAGACCATTTTTCACAGTAGAGAAAAATAATTTTTTGCTTGAAAGTCATTCTTCACTATCAGTCACAATGAAGTTGTACCATGGACCAAAATGGTTGATATTTCCACAAACCCTGAAACATATGCTTTGAAAACATCGACTTGCTACACTATATAGAAGTCATGAATAAAGGTGTATATAGAATATTATCATTACTATTCTTTGATATATCAATGTACCTTTTTCCTGGCTAGCCCATTTTGAAAATGATTCCTCCATGTCCCTTACAATCCCTTTGGTGTGATTGTGTTGACCAAAGTCAGGAAGCATCCCTAATATTAGATTCCCAACTAGAATGCCTAATCACTGCCAACTTGGCAAGATCTGAAATCACCTGGGAGACACACCTCAAGGCATATCTGTGACAGGGCTTTCAGAGGTTTAAGGAGGGAAGAAAGAGCACCCCTGAATGTAGGCAGCACCCTCTCATGGCTTGGTGTCCCAGACTAAATAAAAATGGGTAAAACAAAGAAAGTAATTGAGTCCCAGAAGTCACCTTTCTTTGCTACGTGACTACGAATGTGATTTGACCAGCTGCCTAGTACTATTTTCATGCCCAATCCACAATGAGACTCTACCCTCAAAACAGGAACCCAAACAGCCCATCCCTTAAGTGTCTTTTGTCAGATATTTTGTCACATCTGTGAGAAAACTAATACACCAATCATGCCATCAAATGTGTCTGTCAGAGAACACAAAGCTAGCTGACGTCTTCAGACCTTGTGCAGCCACAGTCACAGCCATCTGTGCTCATCATGTCAATGACTGGAGTTGCTGTGCAGACTCTGCACTATTTCCTATGTCTTCTTCAACCAGTGCGCAGTGAAGGTCTATCAGGTAAGCCCCACATCGCCCCTGTACCTTGCAGCAGGCCTACATCAAAGAGGAACTGCAGCTCTCTTGCATTTCAATTCTGAAGAATTGGGATAATCATGTTTTTCATACTTTATTCTATGCTCTATGTGCTCTTATGTGTACATTTTCCCCCTACATATTGACTCTTTCATTCATTTTGTTCCCTATCTAATCCTAGAGACGAGACAGTCAGAACCAAAGTACCACATGATCTCTGAGTTTTGTTTAGTTATTCCTCACTAAGTTGGCATGCTTCTAATAATTCCCATCTCCCACAGAGCTTCTACTGAAGCAGTTAATGGCCATCTTACCCATGGTTTATTCTATGAAGCTAAAATTCTACGGGATGCTAATGTTTTACTCAAGTAAGAAGACATTCAAAAATACTTGTTGCTAGTAGGAACATTTGATAAGTGAATATATATTATGAATGCTTATTGTTCAAAGGCATTTAACAAAGACTTCCTTGGTGAACTGAAGGTCCTAAGGGGATTTGAAACTGTCAAAGATACATGGCATTATATTCCACAAGCACATGAGGAGTTTGGTGGCTTGTTATTGTCAAAGCCGAACCACAGTGATCTACATTCCTTGGACCAACAATTCAGAAGATGTAAATGTTATGATAATTATTTTTCTCTGACATGAAAATAGAAGCTGACCAGTCTTGAGAACTATTTTAATCATTATTTTGAGGAGAAATTTTTGTGAATGCAGCTTTCTGCTCTTTAGTTAAATGTCTTAGCAATCATTGTTAACTGTAACACATTTACATAAAACATATAAGCAGACAAATTTCAAAGTTTTAAATCCTCCCAGTGGATCTGAAACTCAGCCCCACATATTGTTATTCTCAGTCTAAAATAATAACAGAAACAACTCTCTCTTATGGATAGCATCTAAACATTCAACAAGTTTCTTTGGCCCAAAATGTTTTGCTAACACTACTTCATATTATCCCACTGTGGTGACGAAGGAAAAAAATATTGCCATTTAATTAAAGAACTTGAATAAGGCCCATACATAGATAGATCTCTAATTTTAGTAAAAGCCATGATAATAAAAGAGGAAATTTCAAACTCATAAAATGCTGAAGGCCGGAGGGAAAGCTGCTTACTTTAGTATCTTCTTTGTCAATATGCTATTAAAAATCTTTCAGTGTTTGTTTCACTGAAGATACCGTTTTCTGGAAAGCAACCAACTCAGAACATAGTTCAAAGGTTAGTTACAAGATAAGCTAATAGCTATGCTAAGCTATTACTTTGTAGCGCCAATAAAAAAAGAAGAAATAAACTATATTATTTCCACAATTTGTACGGCTAGCCCAACAATGCCAAATCAATAATAAAACATTTTTATTTAAACTTCCCCCTCCTTTGCTCTTTCTGCTTGTGAAATTTTATCCCGGTGGGGAAATCTCCTCAGGATATAGCATAAATATAAAAAAAGCAAGAGTAGACAATGTAATAAATGTTTTATTTTCATTTGTTAATAGATGGTGGAGTTCAGCTCACTTGTGGTCTGACCCTATTCTACTCCGTGGACAATGTTTCTTAAATACAGCTTTCATATAAGGCCAGCCATTTCCAGCGTCTGCACTCACCCCAACTACGCTTCCACACGCACACACAAACAAACAGGGATGGCTGTGTAGCTTTAGTTCATAGAATTTTATATCACGATTCAAGTCCAGATCTCGAGACATCATAATAACAGAAATAAAGGCCTGATAAAATTCATGATCCAATATATGTAGTCCCTAGACTATGGCATTGGACAAAAAGTTTTAAGATTTTCTTGGAAATATTTATGTCAATAGCAACTGCTAATAACAAACAATAAACACGTCCGATCTTTACTGCAATGTTTTCACCTAGGCTACGCAGTGAGATTGCCCATAAATATGAAGATTTGATAGGTTTGGAGTGTGGGCCAAGAAACTGTCATTTTTGAAGTTCCACAGGTGTTTCTGATAAAATTCTAAGGTTGAAAGCCATCAGTCTATTAAACCCTTACTGTGTGCTGAGCCCTGTGCTAAGTGATTTACACTCATTATCGCCTTAAATCCTCATTACTGTGTTGGCCAAGTTTTATTATTTCACAGATGAGGAGACTAGCACAGAGGGAAGCAGAGTAACTCTCTCAAAGGCTCCCAAAGCTGGAATTTAAAGTAAGATTTTATATATGTGTGGGAGGGCAGCTACACCTGATTCTGGATCTCATCATATACAGCCATGTCCTCAAGCAAACTAAAACCAAGCCTAAGATAGAGTGGGATCACAAGAATTCAAAGCAAATCAGCAAATGGTGTTTCCAAATGGCCTCTTTGGTTGGCTTCTGTGACCTACCATGACCTTCTACCCAACAGCCCAGCCATCATTTCCAGTGAAAAACTGATTTAGGTACCCAGACGCTGAGCTCTGAACTCCATGGGTCATGTCTGTTTTTGCTGTACCCTGTGGAACACAGTCACCCTGATGTCTCCCAGGACCCGATGGATCCACAAATACCTGTTAAATAAGTACCAGAGTTAGTCCCCCCCCTCTCTTCCTCCCTCCCTCCCTCCCTCCCTGTCTCCCTCCCTCTCCCTCCCTCCCTCCCTCTCTCTCCTTCTCTCTCTCCCTTCCTCCCTCTCTCCCTCCCTCCCTCCCTTCCTCCCTTCCTTCCTCTCTTCTTTCTCTCCCTCTCTCCCTCCCTTCCTCTCTCTCTCTCTCTCTCTCTCTCTCTCTCTCTCTCTCTCTCTCTCTCTCCCTCTCCGCTGATTATCATCTGCTGGTTCCTTGGAAGCACGTCCTACTTCCTAGCTCTAACCCCTCTCTAACCTCTCAGAGTTCAGAACCTCTACTACCAGGCTCCCTGGTTCCCAATCAGCTTGGCTCTTAGATCACAGGCTGAACCAAACACTTTCTGATCTCACTTCAGGGAGCTTAATTATTCTCTGAGCAGCTCTCTCAACCAGGTGGTATCCCGGGGCCAGTAAGGCCCAGCATTCTGTTTCTTCTACGTGACCTTTCAGACCATAGTACAAGGCTGTCCTTCAGTGCTTGTCATGAATGTGTATCGTGCTAATATAATCCGTACACTACATGTTTACGTCTCCCTTCCAGAAAAGGGAAGGGAGAAGACAAAAGGCCATTTATTCATATGGCTCTGAGGACTATGTTGGGGGTGAGGAGGACTGTCATATTAGAGAGTTTTTATGTCTAATTTAAATACAAACATCCAGACCACCTAAAATATTAAATGTGAACCCGAGTTCATGGGGCTCAGTAGAGAATTAACCCTCTGCGACTGCCCACCTTTCAAGGTAAACAAAAGCTCATCCTCTGTATTTAGAGTGGGAAACACCTGAACAAAAGTCTCGCCCTTCATATGTGAATTCTGGGTACTTTAAGTCAAAGGAAACACTTAATATGAGCAAGATACGTAAAAGTCAGGAATTGCTGATTGAAGCGAGATTTTGATAAGGGTGGACAGTATTGGTGTGGCACCTCAACAAAGACCTCGGCTTCTTGCATATGATTGTATGGTAATCTTACCCAGCTAGTGTTTTCTTAATGTCCTGGGGAGCCTGATCATTGTAAATTACCTGTGACATCTCATTAATCCTCTTTTTCCTCACAAACGCATAATTAATGGTAACATTGACAATAATACACAAATTAGCTAAGTGACGCTTTATGGTGTTGGTTTTGATTAACGTCAGGAACCCAAAAATGACATTAATGTAATGCAGATCCCAAAAGACAGTATGCACTTTGACCCCAGACATACATTTCGTTTGCACCATCACCAAGATTAATCCTCCCTCTGGATGAAGACAAGACAAAACTCTGGCCACTGGCAGTGTGTGCCAGGCTGTCGGAAAACAAACCGCCTCGACTGCATTTGTTTAAGAAGGAAATCTTAACGCATAGAAAACAACAGCAGAGTGTCATTTCCCATTGTCTAGTTAGGACAAAGATAAATGAGCCACTGTCAGCCTGAGATCAACTGCTTCTCCACTAACTTCTATTATCTGCTTATTTGTGGACCAGTGTTTAATTAAAAATATACCTAGATATGTGAACCACATGACAAACTGATTGAAACTACTTCCATTTCCACTATAAATGAGGTGTTTGTTTTTTTAAAAAAAATTATAATAATAACAGTGAGCTGCATATGCATTTCAATGTGCAGGATCTCTCCAGGATAAATTCTTATAACCACAAGAAGGTGCGGGGGGAGGGGGGGTGGAAATCAATGACTGAGGAAATATCCTTTGTCTCTGACTTGAGGAGTAAGGAGAAAACCCAAGAGGGCATCAGGACAAAGTAAAGTTGGCTGTGGAAGTGAGGAAGATGGGAAGGAAGGTGATGCTAATTCACAGACACTTTTTCCAGGTTACAAAGGCCAGACCCACGCTTGCAGTCAGCCAGAGAATGACCCTTGCAGCAGCATCAAGTTCAGGTTTAGGCGCGAGATGCTATTAGAATGCTGCTTCATTAGTCGTGATTTTCACAAATCCTAGTTGAGTGTTCAATCTTTCTAACACCCTAAAGAGGTGGCGTATGCTAATTCTCTTAAGATGAAACTCCCCCTTTTCTTCATAACAATTATTTATAGCTGAAAACCCCTAATGGTATATATAGTTTTGGAAAATAATGTAATAGTTCCATTCTTGATGAATTTGACATCTATTCATTTAGGCTATTTTTCAAAGGGTTGCAACTAAACCTCAGCCCTGGCTAATGATCATATTCCGTTTCAGTAATGGAGTAGGAAAAAAAAGCCATATTTCCGTGCTTTGTTCTATTATTCACGTAAATAACTACCGTGTGGAGAATGCTTTATGGATAAAAATATATAACACATAGAGCAATGTTTTAAAAATTTGAACTAAATCTACTAGAACTGAAAAGATCACCAGAATTACAAAACAGTGTGTATCATGTTGATTTTTAAAGGTATTTATAAAAACAAGAATATCCTAAAAGAACATTTTAGTTGCCATGGACATGCACTTTCTATTATAATATCCTTTAATTCCCTCCTGCCCCCCAAGATGAAAACAGACTACTTTACAATTGCTTTTCCTAACAATTTAATTTTGAAAAATCTCTCATCTGTCCCTACTTGCAGTACATTTGCCTTATGGCTAGGTTTAATCTCATTTCTTTTCTCTTTTTTTTCCTTTCATATTTTTTGGTTAGAGTTATGGGGAGAATAAGCATCTATTTGTGGAGGATTTTCCATGATTGCTCATCTAAATATTATTTTAAAATGGAGAGCGGCTCATTTCTTTTACATCAACATGTTAAGTGTTAGTCCCACGGACTTGTGGCAGCACACAAATCCTACGGTAAAGCAGACAAGAATTGACTAGGACGGGGGTTCCTCCCCAGCTCACAGTTTCACTGTTCCTAGCCAAACCATAAATTGAGATTATAACAATAAATTATTTTTATGATTTGGAGAGGAATAGGATGGGTTGAGTTTTCAAAGATCTTTATGTTTAGTTCACATATTAATGGGACCAAAGGTAACCCAGTATTAGAAAAAATTAAAACTGGCCCTTTATTAAATAGAGCTCCAAGGTAGGTACAGTACCAAATGAACTAGTACTTGATAAATATGCTAGAAATACTTCATTTCTTTATACTGCAAAACCAAATAGGATGATTGAAAACTTCAAACACAAAGAAAGGGAAAAAAAACTTAAACAAACGACCCTGACAATCTTTTAATCAGAGCCATTGTTTACAACATGGCTTTAAGGTCGTCGTGGCAACATGTTTAACTCGTTAACAACACTCGCCCCGCTATGAAACTTCTTTCTTTGGCCGTTTGATTCGTCTATAGCTGAAACCACCCCAAATGCCTTCATTGACATTTTTCCAGCAGTCACAGTGGCTCATAGACCAAATGTATCATTTTCTCTTTTCATCTTCAGTTCTCAGAGAGCAATCTGTGAAGCCATAATTTTACACCAATCTCTTTTCAGGTTTAAATGCAATACACTAACTTTTAATAAGATCCCTGAGGTGCGGCAAATAAAGAGGCCGCTTGTGGGAAAGTGTGTTTTCCTAAGAGTTTAATCGGATATTTCCACACCACAACATTATTAGACATGTTTTTTTGCTTTGAAAACATAATCTTATCAGGGGGTAGTTGGTGTAAAATTCCTGTCTGTTTTCTTACCTTTGAATCTGAGCTCTATTTATAAGGCTCCATGAGCGATGTCTCCAACTAAGGCGTTTCCTCACTGTGGAGTTTTACATGAGCACAATTAATAAGAAAACACACAACAGTGTGTGCAGGATGTCAGTTCAGCTCCCCAGACGGTCCAACCTCATCAGAGTGTACCCTTCCCATGGGGGAAAAAGACGTGACAGCATGGTTAAAGCTGCGTCTGACTTTGTCTTTCTGGTATTTTCCTCTTGCTGAAATAATCTTTTCAAAATAAACAAAGGAGATGGATTCTTCGTCCCTTATTTGTGTAAACCAGTGAAGGTGGGAGTCGCTAGGAGGGAAACACACACTTCTTCTCTTCTTGTATGGAAAAGCTGAAGAAACTTGCTGTGGCCAAAATGCGAACATTTAATCCTCCTGACTGGATTTTAAAATGCAACTGTGGATTTTCCATGAATCTGTGTGGTGACATATTTCATAACATTACATAAGATCTTCCATGCCTCTTTTTTTTTAACTCATGCAAGAGTGGTCTGCAGAAAGTCGCACTGTTACACTGCACTTTTTCAACAAGTTAATTTTCGTTTGGATGCGAATCTACAAATCGTGGGAAAATAGTTGTTACTATAGCATAACAGACTTACCTGTGGTCTCTGAAAATTCCCACCATCAGAGAGTGTGGTTTTTATTTCAGTTTTTAGAACATGCCCCCAACCCCTGAGGGGGCAGGGAGTGGTTATAAACAGGCCCTCTGAATTTGCATTTGTGTTCTGAGCTTTGTTGTTCTAGACAAATGGAAATAAAGTCACGCGACTTAGAGCCCCAAAGAACATTCTTCTACACACCTCAGCTTTGGTTTTTTGGGTAACTGCCCTATGGAGACTGTCTTTATTAAAGATCTTAATGAGTGTTCTGCCTGTATTTTTCTACTAGGAATGTCAAATAAGGTTTGGAAGCAAATGTAAACTGTAATGCAATGACACACACTAAAAATAGCCCTATAAATCTGTTCATTTTGTTTAGATAGTCTCCAGAGCTGTAAAAAGTAGAACCGCTCGGCTTTATTATTGTTTTGGAAAAACTAATCCTGTAGAGAATAGACCACTGATGATACTGTATTACTTTTCAAAAGATTTATTAACACTGTCCCCAGACTTATTTTTTAAAAAGAAACTTTATCCTGTATTTTTCCCATAAATCCACTCCATAATTAACTCAATGGAATTTACAGTGGCAAAAAAATCCATTTATTCATTAGAATTAAGATTTTCCAGAGTTTTTTTTATCTAACATGGAAATTAAATTAATTAAAATTCCAAATGGTATCCTCACCCCCAGCAATCAGTCAAAAATATGCTGTTTCCTACATTGCCAGTAACAGTCACAGGATTTACACCTAAATCACCAGCGAGGTTTTAAAAATAACTCCAGGAGAACATTTTTTTTAGAACATTTACAATTTGAATAGACGACAACAAAAAAAGTAAACAAAAATCAGACATTTCTCTGTGAAAAATAGCTACTGTAAATTACTATGTTTGCTGAAAAGTGTATTTTTAGAAAACCGTGTAATTTGAATTTCAGACGTTGGGTGGTGGGTCAAGATTGAAGGGAGCCGCCTGAGCCCCACAGAGCCTTAGAAGAGGGCTGGTCTTGTCTCCTGAGAAGAAGTGGAGGAGGAGTAAACCCTTCCTTCCCCCTTCCTCATGATAGGCACAGAATTCTAAGGACTGGCTGGGTGACTTTGCACTTAGGCCCAGACTGATTGCAGTCCAGGGCTTTGTTTTTAATGCCTATCCCAATGGAGGGGAGTATAAACAGACAAAATGACTAAATTGGGCAGCAGTCTGACCTTTCAGAGGAGAGGCAGTTTAAAAACTGCATCAACTTTTCTTTGAAGAAACAAGCTTCATGTCACTGAAGGGAGCCTCACAACTTAGCCCATTTGCTTCCACATGGCCAAACTGTACACTTGAATTACCAAGAAATAGGAGTTCCTAGGCTTGGAGCCTCCTTCTCCCTGCCCCCCACTCCCAAAGCCTCTTCCCCTTGAGTTCAGAAAGAAAATAGTGTTACTAGTCAAATGATCATTGTCCAAACCACCAGCAAGCAAGCGTCGAACAAGGCAGAGCCAAGCAATCATTAGTTCAGCGTTCAGCTCAGATTTCTCTAATGTTCATTTAATGGGCTAGATTTCATCCGAGTTTTTTCTTCTTTCTTTCTTTTCTTGTAAAGTCTGGGTAATGCTTCCAGCCTTCTTTTAAAGGACTTGTATGAGCTAGCTTTATAGTCTTTTATCAGTTAATATTAAATTTTTTTTAAACCAAGCTATGGTTTCTGACAAGCTTGCACATTCGGTTTGAAATGACTAATTCGGGGAACTGAAAGGGTATGTTGAGAAGGTTCCAGCATCACATTAGAGGTGAAACCGCAGCTTAATGACATAGGATGTAAACAGCCAAGCCAGCTCTAATTTATCGAAAGTTTCTGATTTATGTAGCAAGGTAACACAGAGAAAAATTTAAGACTATCTCTCAAGTTGTCCAGCTGAATGGTGAATGACAGTCTGTCTTTCCCATAAGTGTGTTACATATAATGCTTCCAATATTGAGAGGGGTGTCATATTTTTTAAAGTATTTCTAGACAAATGCCACCATAAAAAAAAAAGCAAGTACCACCGTGAAATTCACCAAGCAGAACTTTCCAAAGTGAAAGAAAAGCGATACCACAATTTGTGTTTGTAAACCCACTGACATCAAGAGTCGAACCTGTCGCAAATTAGGCTTCACTGCCGTATGTTATGGAAGAACGGTCAAAGCTGGCAGCATTTTGCTTTTGTCAATTTTTGTGTTAGAATTTTGAGAAGCTGAATTTGGTGAGGGAGAGGGTGACGTGGGGCAGGAGACACGGTAATATACCTCAGTGGCCTGTCTTCCCTGGGCATGTTTACTCAGACTCACAAATAGGAAGCTGTCTGTTCTGAAGATGGGATTGCTGCTTCTAAAAGGCAACTCATGGATTATTTAATAATATTTTAAATGTCTACTAATAAGAGTCAGAAGAAAGAACAGAAGGGGAGAGAACTGGCTCCAGGGGCAATCACACCATCGTCAAAAAGATTAACGTGCCACTAGGGGACAGCAGAAAGTCACAGAATAAGGCACTGGCAGGGACCAGAACAAAAGGCTTTTCTTTGTCGAAAGAGAGAGGGACATAAAGGAAAAAGAGCGACAGAGACAGACAGACAGACAGAGAAGAGAGAGAGAAAGAGAAATAGAGAGAGATTTCCAAACCAAAATCATTTTACAAGTGAATTCAAAGTACATTCTTTTAAGCAGTAAAAATTATTTCCAGGAATCTATTTTTAGAGTGTTCCATTCTGTATATCAGAATGTTATAAAATATACAGAACTACTACCTTGACAAATTTAAATATGATTCTATTTTCACTTATTAGAGAGGAGAAAAGTTCCTTACATCAGAAAAAAAAAATGCGCCGTAAAACCCATTAAATGGAACACATTAATGACCAAAGCCAGCATTTGTTCAGAAAAGCCCAATGTAAAGAGGACCCAATCCATTTCCAATGGGCACAGTTACCATCTGGAGAAATACAGGTAACTAGAAAGCTGATGACAACTAAGCCCGGAACCGGAAACCGGGAGTCGAGTGCTGGCACGGGCCCACCATAGACTACTTTGGAAAGCTTACACAACACTCTGGGTATTGTGGGAGTTGAATGATCACTTAAAGAGGACTAACATAATTTAACGTCAGTGATTGTCTTCAAAGCTAATGTGTATCCTTGAGCTATTCGTTGTGTGTGTCTGCAACTGAGATCATTCCAAGTGCCATAGATTTGCAGCCACAGATGACTGCCTTAAAACGCCACATTCTTATCACCAGCGGTCTTAGACTCCAAGTTTCTTAAATCCAAGGTTTGATCTCAACAAAGCCTACACCACTGGGTACTCAGTTCGTATCTCCCCTGCTAGCAATGTCAATGACTTTACGGAATTTTTTTTTTTTTTTTTTTAGTAATTCCTACCATTTGAATACTGCTTTGATCTAGACATTCCTAGCCCTTGATTTGTGTGGTATATATGTACTGTTTACTTGCCTCGCAATCACCACTTCCCCTTATGTCATAAAATCAAAAGGTTGAGGAGGCTTTGAAAAGTCATTTTGTCCCTTTTCTGGTTGACTCTATTGTTTTATAAAGGCAGAAATAAAATATGGCCAATCTGCTTCTTGGCCCTGATTCTGATATTTAACTACCTTAGTTCCAAAAAATAGTGTGAACCAGAAGTGCATGCTGTTTCTCATACACACAGACAGTTAGAATTCTTTTCCCATGATCAAAATCAAAACTTTGATTATAATAATCTGCTTATTATAAATATTCCCCATACTTTTCTCCTTTTGTCTTTATACAAATTCCCTCTTTTTGTTTTTTCCGTACTGTATTTTTGTTTTCTTTTGGCCAAACATCCTAACTCACACATTTCACTCACCTTGTCTCTGTCCCCAGATCACAATTTATTTATTCTTTTCTTCCCGAGGTTCCTACATGTGGGATTGTATTCTTTCTTTTTATCTTTCAACTTGGACTTTCTGACTTAAAAAATAATTAATAGTCATAAGTTAACACATTCTAAATCTGGAAAACCTGAAGATTCTCTCCCTTCGCATCCCCTGGGGTTGGGAAGGCCTTCTTAACATCTTGCTTGAGTCCCCATTGGCTGCACTTAAGACCCTGCCGCTTGTACTGTCCTCGGAGGAAACAGAGACCAGCTGTTCACCTCTACCTGCAAAGGGCTGTGTTCTGTCATGGAGCTGCTGGTACGCTCTCCAGACTAAACAAGGCCGCTACTTCACCCCGGCTTCATTGCTTCAGTGAGGCTATATCTCAGTTCCTTAGCTCTCTTGCTGCTGCTTCTGGACCAACTCTAAGCTCTGCACAACTGACAGGAGTCTTGTGAACAAAAAGGACACAATAGAATAATAAGCAATTGATTAATATTGCATTTAATATGGACAGGCATCGTCCATACTCCTAAATTCCTCTGTGACTGTCGATATTTGTGTGTGAGCAACAGGGCTGTTTTAACCCATGAGTAGCTTGTAGTGCCTTGTATCTTCTTTTCTTACTTTTAATTGAACAAATCCTTCCTGATTCATGAGTAATATTTTGATCTAATAGTTATTTTTATTAACTTTTCCGCAAGAAAGCTCACTTTTTTCTTTTTGTGCCTCTTTTTCTGTTTACCTTGATTGTGTTTTCTTGCTCAGATTCAGACCACAGTAACCAACATCGTGTCCAAAGTGTGTTAAGTTTTTAGAATGCAAAATGACTTGAACTATATCTTTAAATGATTTTGTCTTGGTGTTTAGTGAGTTGTAAGGAAAGGAGAGGTCTAGTCTGGAAACACATTTGTGCAATATTAAGAGCAAAGTAAATTTTTGCTTTCAGACAAAATCACTTGATTAACCCAGCATGAGAACAAGAGAGGAGCAGGCAACTGTATGTGTATGTTAACTTCTAGAACGCAAGAAACCTTTGGCCTTCACCCTGCTCTTAGCCTCAGAAAGCCTGTAACTGATGCCCTGCCTCAGGGCTGTGCTCACTTCCTTATCTAATGCTTCATCAACCCACACTGAGAGATGGAGAAGCCAGATAGGCATAGAATCGCCTCTCAGGTCCCTCAGTCCTGCTGCTGGCAAACAGCAGCATGCCTCCAGCATGCTCCTCTCACAGGGCAGGTTATTCCACTTGGGAATGATAGTCAGCTTTTAGTCTGGAGATAAGAAGAAAACAGCAGATTCTGAGCCATTCCCATGATGAGTCACTGATAAACAAAATGGCCAGGAACAAGAATAAAGCCAACAGAGAGGAAAGTGAAGATTACGATGTCCTGGCGCTGCCCAAACAGAGTTCTGCGACAAAGAAAAGGGGGAAATGACTAATTCTTATAGCTTTAACGTAAAATTATGCTTTGATGCTCTAAATGTTCACGCCCGTCATCTACATAATAGAAGATGGCTATTTTTAAGAAAACCCTCATTATCTGCTATTTATCCTGTGCCATGATTTCCTTTTATAGTGCTCAGGATTGAACCCAGAACTTGGTGCGTGATAAATGTGTTCTCTGTTCCTGAGTCACATGCCCCACACATGTACCACAAACATGGTCTTAAAAAAAATCAAGAAATTCTATGAAATTGCTTGTACAGTTTAGTATTCATTCATCTCCAAGGTCGCCTTTACCAGAAAAGGGGGGGGGGGAGATTAAACCTTTAAAAATGTATCCTCTCATTTAGCCGCTAGCCTACAGAAAATGGACTCTTCCACAGTACTCCAGGAGGGCACTGTTTCTAATGCCTGTACCCAAGAAACTCAGAGGAGAAGCTAACTCATCTGTTGTCTCCATGTGCACAGGTCGTGTACCCAGAAACCCCTTTACTGTCTCTTAAAGACCATTGGCTGGCTCTGTGCGGGAAGTACTATCTCCCCGGAAATAGGATGAAGAAAACTAAAGGTCCATTTTTTAAAATAATTTCAACTTCAAATATTAAGAAGCAAAATAAACAAAGCGTTGGGCAACTACTCCAGCTGTCGTCTGGCCCATGGTGAATGTAGCCAGACTGTTTACTTACACGGGAGTCCTATATGAAGGTCAGAGACGTGACCAGAGCCTAAAGAAGTACGGAGGGAACCAGCAAAGATGAAATAACGCAAACCCCAAACACCTTTCGCACTCACTGCAGAGCTTATTTGGGGACATTCAAAATTATTATTTCAGTGGAAACAATTCAAGCTTAAGAAAACGCTAAGTGAAAATACAAGCCTCCGTAATGAACTCCGTGGAGGTCCTACTATGAAAAACCACACGGAGGTACGCTGCAGGCTCCCGCAAGGCATATCACCCAAGTCCTTCCAAACAGGCTTGCTGGCACGAGGCATGTGCAGTCAAAACAGACGTCCCCTGAATGGACAGTCCTGTTGTCTGGAAAGTACAAGAGACCTTTATACCATCTCTGTTTTCTTCTGTCTAGAGTCTAGGCTCTGGAATGTTCTCTTCTAGTCATCTTTTGCAATGCCATCCTTTCCGTCTGAGTCTACAGACTGCCTTTTCCCTTCGTTTCTCTGGGGCTCATAGTCTCTCTTTTCCTACGGAGCGAGAATATTTATTTTGTTACATTGTACCTTATGTTTTACTCCCACTGACATTCCTTCTTCTTTCTCGCTCATTTCTTTCTCCCCGTCCCTGTTTTCCTGTTAGGCCCCCTCTCTTCCCTTCACCTTCACAACCCCCCCCTCTTGTTCTGTCACATCGGGCTACAGCTAAGTTCTGAGCCCCTTCTTCTCTCACCCTGCACAATCCTCACCTGCAGCGCTCAGTCCCTGCTCTCCTTCAATGTGCTTTATGGTGTATTTGGGGAAACTAGCTCATGCATGGGGCAAGGGATCTGGGAAGGGAGTCAGGCTACCCAAGAAAATGAAGAATGTCTCAGGAAGAGTAGACTTTTAAAAAAAAAAAAAACTATTTTGTTTTAATGCAGAGTACCAACAGATGCAAAACTTTAAAAGTCATAGCCATAAAACACCATTGTCTGCATTTCAAACACACTGTCTTTATATGCTGCAGGTGTTCTCCTGGACCCAAGTGAAGCCCAGCCATTTAAGAGATCACCAGCAATTTCATTTTTTTTTTTTAGCTCTTTTATTTCCCAAAAGGTTTTCAATTGATTCCTCTGGTATAATTTACTAAAAGAAAGACAGAAGCCCCCCCTCCACCTCCAGCCCAAATCTGAATACTTCTGTTAAGCTCCAACAAAAAAGTAGTTTATCAAGTCTGTTCTTACTGGAGACACAATTTAACTAACCTATTGTGCATTTCATTTGTAAATAATTTATTACCAAATCCAAACGGCCACGCTTTCTAACGTGTCTAAATCAACAGGAGGTAGGACTCGGTGGAAGGGTTCGCCATTAGCTCAACTAAATTTTTGTCAAGAGTATATGAAAGGCATGGTTAATATTTAATTGAGCTTATAGCACAGAAAGGCTCTGTCATCTACTTCATTGCAGTGATATACTAGGCTCAACTCTGTTCCTCTTTTGGTAAAGAGACGAATGTTTAAGTTTCACACAAATGAAGCACTGTTAGAAGCCGACTAAGTTTTAATGTGCCCTGTGATCCCACCTCGAAAAGACAGAAAGGCCGTTTTTCTGTGCATTGAGCAAGGACTAGGCTATCGCCCTCCTCCCACCTCCCACCCTCTAAGAACAATTCTCACACAGGTTTTCCATCTCTGATTCTCTCCATGACAGTCCAGGAGCCTGGAGAACAATAGGTGGGTTTCTTACAGTGCCTGATTGATGTTTCTAGGGTGTGAAAGTCTCTCCTGGCAGATTAGCCTGATATTGCATATTCAAACACATACAATGATGTGTTTGTCATTGCCATTGACCTTTGTCTCTGCAGCTTCCTGACAACCTTCCATAGTTATTGACATTACAAATACCAGCCACCACGCGCAGGGCAAAGTATAACCTTTCATTTACCTTCATGTCCCTCAAATGACTTGTGTGGGGAGTTTCAACAAAAGCGGCAAACAATGATACTGTTGATTTCTTCCCCCTTAACTTGCTAAAATGTTTTCCATTTTCCTCTTGTTCTCAGAAAATCATGCCAATAACTCTCTACAAAGGAAACGATTTCAAATGAATACAGGTAATTAGAAGTGTCAAGAAATCAGCAAAGTAGGGTGTCTGCCATCATTTCTGTGGAAAGAGTGCCAGATTCTCTTTCAAAAAGGTCTTTGTCATTTTTTTAATAGAAGGTAATTAATGTAGACTACAGTAGAATGCGCAGGATCCCAGTCGCTTGTCTTTCTTGCCACAGAAATGGGACCATAAAGATGTTTTGATATCTAGAAACAATCTTCTGGGGTTATTTAAAAACGACTTTTAATTACAAAAGTGGTCCTTTTACTCTTTCCATTTTAAAAGGAAAAAAAGGATTTAGAAAGAGCATATTTATGAGAAGACAAAGGGAAGAAAGTTTTAAAGGGGAAATTCTCGGCAAAGTGAAACAACAGGCTTTGACTCAGCTGACAAGACTTGAGGCTGCTAGCTATATATCAACCTCCAATCTCAAATGTTTCCGAGAGCAGAGGAATGGCGTGCGCTACTGTCCCGCGGAATATAATTATACTCTTCTGACACTGCGTCTCCTTGAGCCATATGCGATTTTTTTTCACTATGACCAAAGTTGAATTGACTATTTGTTTGACTCTTAGGCAGGTGCTGTAGCTCAGTGAAACTACATTCCTCAGTATGCACCAGGCCTTGGGTTCCATCCTCGTCAGGAGTTGGGTAGCACCCCTCCATGAGATCCTTTTAAGGACCATTCCCATTCGTAGAGAGGAGGGTGACACTGAAGTCAATTCTAAGTTCGCCTGCTGGCTATCCTGTGCTGTCTGTCTGTCCTGTGCCGTGCAGCGGGCCTGAGCCTTCTCAGGCTACTGCGGGTACTAATATGTGCACTCATTCTCACTCTACCCTTTGTAACACAGCATTTTCACTTCCACGACAGGTTTTCCTACTTTAGGAGAAAACATAGCCTGTCTAAAACCTTGATTATGATGTGATCTCAATACTGACTCCAACATTGAAATTTGATTAACTTACGATCATTATAAAATATAACTGGCCCTATAAAGACAGGGTGAGTCAAGCATGCTCTAGCACATTCCCAAACAGTTTTTCAGCACACAGTCTCACTTTAAGTACAAGCATGTAAATAAGAACCCAGTAAGCAGGATCTTTATCATGTCTTTCTAGAAATAAGATAGACTGGGGAAAATAGATCCAAACTCTTCTAATAAATCTTTGTCAACACAACAAACTAAATGGGATTCTGTTTTCCTTCTTAGCCCTCATCTTGAGATTAGCTTCCTTTGTGGAATCCATTCCACTCATTGGACAAATGAAAACATGAAATTTTAATTAATGTCTTAATCATGTTACACCACTTATTAGTATATACTGGAAAAGTCAGAAATTAAATGTATTTTAACTGATGAATCAGGCAATCAAATCAAAATTTCAGAAACAACGAATCTGGCAATTTTAGAGAAAAAAGTACTATATCAATGCAAGCAAAATCTTTAAAGGTAGGTGTTAAATTAATGCTTAAAATCTAAAAACATTTATCTTTAATGTTTTACCTTCTAGTTGTGATATTGCAAAGTGTCGCTGAATCATCCATAATAGATATACTTCCCAAAGGTAAGTAACGTCCTAAAATAGCAATTTGGTCAGATTGATTCAGGCACAAGCAAGGCTCGATGTGATGGGCACAATATTAAATTGAGGAAAGGATAAAAACATCAGAGGCTGCTTAATGATAAAATAAAACTAAATTAGACATTGGCAACTGAAGTGAATGAACTCACAGTATTATGTAAGAAACAAGAGCATGAGCCAGGCAAAAGGAAGGAGAGGGCACTGGAAGGAATGCTGTGGAATGGGCACATGAGTGTCAGAGTTGGAGTCGGGCAACATTGCTTCCTCCATCACAGAACTCTCGTTCTTTAGCTGTAGAGCAAAGATGATCAGGAGAATGAGCCATCTGTGGCGGGCCTGAGACCGTTGCGTCACCTTGGCCCCCCACATCAGATCATCGCCGCTAAGATCAGGACTATGCTTTTTTAGAACTTGTGACACAAAGCTTACCTAGAGGCAAAGGACGTTAGACAGAGTAGCCTGACTGTGCATGCTCCAACCAGAATGGTAGGTGGCTTGTCCCTGTCTCCTCCCTTGCTTCCTCTCTTACTTGGGAAAGAATAACTGCATTAGGGTACAGAGCATTATTCTCCTGTGAACAATGGCTATGAGCCACCTCTGCAGTTGATTTTCAAGTTTTATTGTGTCTTATCTTCAAGAAATAGATGTCCTTGTTGATTAATCACTGTTAAAAGTAATAGAAAAAGGTTAACAATACTCAAACACAAGATTACTGGATATGCTTTATTGTACACATGGAAATTCTAGAAAGGGCCATGCAAAGTAAATAGCCAATCATAGTTTTCCGATGGTCTCACCTCTTGCAAAGATAACTCACGCTTCAATCATCCTTGTTCTCCATCCCCAAGATAGGTCTACACAGACTATCTGAAATAACACCCTATACGGCAACTGGTTCTCCAGGCATACCTTCGGAAAACCCCTTTTTCTTCCTGGCTTATGACCATATACCATGTTCCTACTTCTTTACCCCGGCTATAAGCTTATGGAAACCCTTAGGCTTGTTCTAGAAGACCCATATGTATCTTCTTATGACTACATAATTATAAATAAAACCTACACTTAAATTTTCTAGTCAAGTCATATCTTCCAAATTATAGAGTGCAAACATGCAGTTGTCCTCTGGTTGAGCCAAATCAAAGCTATAGGGTCATCTAGAGCCACCTTGGCACCCTTTCTCTTCACAGAAGGAGGATATGCTATTTGAGTAAGGTTTGTCGTGTCGCTAATTCTGACTCATGATAGAATACTATTTTTCAACTGGGCCATCTGGCAGGTAAAGTACATGTGTGTTTGGAGGAGGGTATAGGTTATAAAACCAGAAAAGGGTGATCGAAAGAGGAAAAAAGGTCTAGAAGAGAGTTAGGGAAGAGAAAACAGAGAGTAACAGAATGAGTGTGAATGAATAACAGAACGGATAGAGGCTGGAGACCTGTGGTGGAACAGAACGAGAATCAGCAGAGGAGGCAGGAGAGAGTGGGAAGGGAATGGGGAAAGAAGATCAACACAAATAAATTACATATTTTCAAATGAAATATTTCATAATGAAACCCATTACTTCAAATTTTAATCTAAAAAAATAATTTAAAATTACTAAAAAGCTGAAATATATAATTCTCATTCAATAAATACCAACGTAAGCACTACTTTGAGGTAAACAATCAGTAACCTGCACCGTGCTTTGCCGCAGAAAAACCTATACATTCTTGCATTGCTCACATTTGCTAAGACATGGGACCACCCAGAGGCCCATCAACAGATGAAGGAGAAAAGGAAATGCCGTACACAGTCATAATGGAGTTTTATTTGGTTGTAAAGAAAAATGAAATTATGACATATGCAGAAAATGAATGGCAGTAGTGCCTGTGTTCAACAAAATATGACAGTCTCAGAAATATAAATATTGCATATTTTACTCATATGCATAAAACATATTATATACGTAGTGTGAAAGTAGAAGACCAGAGGAGGTAATGAAGGGAAAGACGAAATATTATGGTTTTTTCATATGTATGTGTATGTGCATGTGGGCTGGTGGGGTGTGTGTGTGTGTGTGTGTGTGTGTGTTTGTGTGTGTGTGTGTGTGTGTGTGTGTGTGTGTGTGTATAATTTCATGAAAATAGATGGGGAAACTAGTGGGGTTATATATGAATATGAGAAAAGTACAATTATGCAAAAAATAAAATTATATATATTTATATGTGTGTATAAATATGTCTAATGAAGCCCATTATTTTTATTCTAAAAAACCTCATTAAAACTTATGAGCATAGCATCCATATTGTAGGTGTTTGGAGTTCAAGCTTTATGTATTCCCCTTCAACATCTAGCAAAGTAAAGTCAGGACAATCTATCAATACTAGATAAAAATTTAAAACCATATTGAACTGCAAGCAATACACATTACCAGTGCCCCTTGTATATACTTAATAAACTCCCCTTTCAAAGCAAGAAACCAAAACCTGTTGATGACCAGTTTCTCCTGGACTACATGATCAATGAAGTAACTAACGAAGGCAGGAGACTTTATAGTCTGGCCCTCTAAAAAGACACTGAAGTGAATTAGCAAGAGTGCTGAAAACTGAGTATCAGAGATGGTGCCATGAAAAAACGGATTCTGCATCTTACCGAAATGCTTGTCCAACATTTTATTCAACCTCACTCCCAAATTCTTATTTCCAATCTCCACGCTAGCATTTTACCAAGGCACCCCCTAACTGCCCTGCTCTCCTCTAGCTGTCCCCTTTTGGGGTTCCATACTGCAACAGTGATGTTTTCCAAATACAAATCAGATGATGAATTTCCTCTGCTCAGAAATCATCAAAGATGTGAGCATTTCTCAGGCTTACCCAGCTTGCTTACGTGGTGTCATAGGTATAGACCTCCGTTTCTTTCTTAGGCTGTTTCTCTGCCTTTACTAACCCCAGCCAGAGTCTTTGAAAACATTGATCCTTTATTCTTACCTCACTTCTGCCTTAGCAGGCGCCCTCAGAAGATAATGTTAGAAAAAACACCTCAGGTTTCTTCTAACCAGCGGGATCTGGTTCAGGCTGAAGCTGAAAATTCCACACGTCCAGAAAGCTCTCAGCTAGTGCCAGTGAAGCTCTGCTCATCCTCCTGACTTCTGCTCTAACATCACTTCTTTTTGGGATGCTCTTCAGGATTCTAAATCTAAGCTACTTTCTTTTGATATGTGCTCTCATAAATCTGTTTTTCTTCCCATGTTCATCATAATAATCCAAATTTTAATCTACAGACTAATAAAGGCTCAAAGAAAATTTCCTCCCCTGTTACCCACTTCATAAAAACAAAAAACAGTTTTGTTTATTGCTGAGTCCTCACTGATGAATAAGATACTATAGGAAATATTCGATAAGTTGCTGGAAAGGTGGCTCAGTGGTTAGTTTATACAGTGCTCTTGCGAAGGACCTAAGTACAGTTCCCAGCACCCATACTGGGCAGCACACAACTACCTGCAACTCCATGTCTTGAGGATAGGATGTCTATGGTCTCCATGGGTATATCTGCACTTACATGCACACATTACACACACATTCACATTAAAACACACATAACTTTAAAACTAAAATAAAAGAAGTATTAAAATTATTAAATGAATTAAGGCTAGAAGAGTGAACTCATCTTGTAAATCATTGATATTTAGTACAATGGAGTGTTTGGAGCTTTTTGATGAAGTGGGAATCATGTAACCCATCACTTTCTTTTTGTTCCCTGTCCATTGGAAATTTTCCTAAATGTGCCTTCTATGTAATAAGTAACTTAACACCAATGCTTTAGTTTTTAACTATAATAATCTACCTTCCATTTTTCTACTGTGACTTTTTTTATATCTTATCTTTAACTGTCTTATCCATTGATGTTTTGGGGAAAATATTTGTAAACAAGACACACCTGGTACATTTGCAGTTATAGTTTGAGAGAGAGAGAGACAGAGAGAGAGAGAGAGAGAGAGAGAGAGAGAGAGAGAGAGAGAGAGAAATCTGAAATTTCATAGTTGATATCTGAATCTTGAATCCTAACTTCTTGAATTAATATCAGTATGTCCTTGGAAAGGTAACTTTTACCTTCTATTTAAAGAGGTTGTGTAATCTAATTTAGATATATTTAGAAATAATACTGGACCTCTATACTACAAAAACTCAAAAAGTTGCAACTATTTTTTATGATATCTATTGTTAATGGATACAAAACAGTTACTAAACCTTGGGTTTTTGTTTTTGGGTTTTTTTTTTTTTTGAGATGCCATTTGTTATAGACTCAGAATGCTCCATTAGCTAAAACTTCTAAAACATGATTAAGTGGCTTCAACACTGAAGAACACTATGAAGGAATCTAAGAAAAAAACTCCACAAAAAATAGAATAATATTGACTTGTATGCAAATCACACTAGACGCAGTGCAATTGATTGGTTTGTACAAAGTCATAAAGCCAGCCAGAGGAAGGGAAAGTCTACCTTTCAGCACAAAATCTACAGCTAATTATTACTTCAATAATTTTGATTCCCCAATAATGTCCTAATAGTCAACATTAAATATCAAGATATTGAGAAAAGGGTTTGAAATACGGATAGTAAATTTTATGGCAGAATAAATAAAGTTGAGCAATTTATATTGAAGATATTTGCCCACAACCAGAGATGCAATAAAAACATTCTCCAATGCAGAGAGACTGGGAGAGCTGCCCCCGGGGAAAGCTTCCATTCAGAACCTTCTCGGTGTGCTGTTTTCCTCTGTGCAAAAGTTCTGAAGCTTCACTGCACCTTAGGGTTCCTGACAATCAGTGTAAAAGGGACATGGAAGCCAGATTTGGATCTAAAAGAGAGGGGCCTTGCTGTCTATAAGCAGGGACTTGATGAGTACTGTCTCGAATGTAGCTGTAAGGACAGTATGGAAGGATAAAGTAGGAGCTCCTCACACAGCCCCTTGCACATCCAAGAGGAGGTGCTTCTAAAAGACGGGCAAGCACACAAAGGGGGTAAAGAAGAGAATGTGTATTCCCTATTAACAAAATCAAATCTCAACAGCCAAGTGGGGTTAACCATCCATTTCACTGAGATCAGATTAAATTGAAAATCAGATCATTTATAGAAAAGAGCTTGGAGTAGCCAGAACATCTTTTGTAGGATTAAAGATCTGTTTCGTCTCTCACTTGACGTTCTCAGCTTTGTTTCTGTTTCTCACAAGTCTTCAAAGGGCGGGGAGGGACTTTTTAGGGGAGAGAAAATATTGATTTCAGTCAGAGAGTGTGTCAAATTTCAAACCAAAATTAAAATTCAGAGTAATCTAGGCCCATAAATAAAGAGGCCACAAAGCCTTCCCTACCAAGAGCTGAGTCTTACTTACCTCCACGAACTGCGTCTCAACTCAATAAACCCTCTGGTGAGTTCAAATCCTGTCTCTTGCTCTTTCCTTCCCCAGCAAAGCCTCTTCAGCCAACAATTGGTGGGATGACTAGGCTCTCCTTTAATTCAGTTTTGAGATTTCCAGGCCGTGCATGAACCTGTTCTCCTAAAGCTCAATTCCATTCAAATCAGAAGGGACAAGTTCTCTCTTGTGTGATGGGACTAGAAAAGCATGCATATTGCTTTTACAAATGTACAAATTCCTGCAAATCAGAAGAATTCTACACAAAAGAAAATTCTCCCATGAAAAGAGAAAAAAATCAGTTAATTTCTGGTGCAAAGAAAATGTCATTCCACCCTCCCCGCCCAAAATGTGCAAAGCTGTGGAAAAATAAAACGCAAGATTTTAAGGTCTGAAGTGTAAGAAAACCCTCTGTCACGAAGACATCCAAATATCTTTTGAACTATTTACACCATATGCGTCCCAATAAGGCTCCTTTCTGATTAAATAATGACAAGTAAGTGGAACCAAAGAGGGCTTCAAAGACCTTTGAATCTTTACACAGCTTTTTGTAATTTTGTAAGTGTGAAATTTAGCTATCATTATACAAATGTTCTAAAGCATAATTTTCTTGCTCTGTAAAATGTGTCTAAGAAAAAGATGCTGTACCCCATAGTAAGCACTGGAGAAAAACGGACGAATAAATTAATAACAAATGAATGTTTAGGAAAGCAATGCTAATGGGATATGCATTGCTTTTAAAACTTCAAGCATAAACTGAATTACTTAAAAAACAGTATTTGTGAACCTACAATGGAAAATTGCCTCTTTAAGTTAAGAATTAGCCAACCAGGTTTGATGGTATGCAGCAATTTACAGTGCCGGCTAAACACAAAGGGGGAATGGGACAGTGGTTAAAAATCTCTATAGCTTGTAATGATGTTGGAAGATATTTCTAACAAAATGTTAAGTGTAAAAGGCTGGGGAAACTGCTTACATAGTAAAATAGGAAATCTTTCATATTAATATGAAGCTATGCCGGATTAAAATGACCAAAGAGTGCCATGGTAGATGGGATTAGAAATGTTTTCTTTTAATTTTGGTGGAAATGAGCATATCCAACATCTATGCATATGAATGTGTATGTGTTCCTACGTGTGCACATATGCACAAACGTGTACTTCTGCATGTGGAGACCAGAAGTCAACATCATCAAGTGTCCTCCTTGATTGCCTTCGTTTTATTTGTAAAACAAGGCTTCTCACCACATCTGGAGCTCACTGATTCGGCTAATCTGGCTGACCAGTGAGCTCCAGGGACTTCCCTTTATCTTCATCTCGCCAGGACTGTGGTTACAGAGGTATACTTTCACACTAAATTTTCTTAGAGGTGAAAAGCTCTCAGAAAAGATGACTATTTAAAAAGAATTCTGTAGACTCCACTGAGCTGTCCGGAAATTCAAGGGCTTCCAGGCAGACCCTGGAAGGCTAAGAGTGATGCTCACAGACCTCTGCGTGAGCCCCTGACCATGTCAGTGCCCCCAAAGGGGGACAAGTAGATGGAGCGAACATACTTGATTTTTAAATTAAATCAGAGAAACAAATCCAAAGCTCTAAGACATTTTACAAACCACAAACACTGCCTTTCTACTTCATGGTAATATTGTAAGACCAGTCGTCTAGATCCTTCCCAGGTAGGAAGCAGGATATAGGTAGCCATTCAACCTCACCATCATGGTTTCTTAGAAACTGCGGGGAGCTGAAATGGGATGCTTTCCATCTTCCAATCAGTGTCACCAACAACAAATGCCCGGGTCTAGACACGATTTTAGGTAGATAGATGGTAGATATAGTATAGCTGCCAGATAGACAGACAGACAGACCGATACATAGACAGACAGACAGACGGATGGACAGACAGACAGACGGACATACGGACAGACGGACAGATAGACAGATAGACAGATATAGACAGACAGACAGACAGACAGACAGACAGACAGACAGAGATAGATAGATAGATAGATAGATAGATAGATAGATAGATAGATAGATAGATAGATGAGAATGAAAGATTCATTTATTCCAAGGATTTTTCCCATCGATGTTGTCCAAGAACAAGGGCAATATGGAGTACAAATTTTCCAAAGAAGATGCAAGAAAAATAATTCTTGTGTGTGGGCATCATGAGGCTTTGCAGGTTTTATAATAAAGAAGCAGATAAATGAACATAGCGGTAAACCATTTCACAAATATTTTGGTGATATGAGCAAACAATGCAAGAGAACCAAAGACAAATTTTGCAGTGACCCATGCCATCTGCTGCCTGGCATGGTCTAGTATAAAACTGAAAATCCTGTCACCAACACCACATGCCTTCAGCCTTTCAACAAAGCAGCATCCAGTCACCCAAGGTGTTAGGCACAAAATGACTAGTCAGCAGTGCCCTTGCTCGGGTGACTATCTCTGATAATCCCACACAGCTTGTGGTAGGAAGGAATGTGTTAGAAGCAGGGAAATGAACCTAGACAGGCACCATGGGGTGAAAGATGCGCGTGACTGTGTCTCTCGATGGCTGAGTTAGACAGAGCTTGTGTCGGGAGATGTTTCAGAAAGCTGTGAAATAATAACTCAGGGGAAATTCTTGGTGCGCTTAATCAAAACTTTAAGGACGGCCCTGAATGCAGTCCTAAAGCGCATGCACATTCGTGTGCTGAAGAGAAAGGCCCTTAAGATGCAGAAACAACTAAAAGACAGCATAAGAAGGATGGTACTGGAGAAGAACATATGTAAATCGTGTGGAAAGAAACATTATTCTTTTGATTCACAGAATTTAGCTGATCATGCCAAAGCTCTTTCCTCTTGAGAGGTGCTTATTGCGGGACTAGCTTGTGCCAGTCATAGGACCTTCTTCCTTCATATGAGCCAAACAGATATGGCCTGTGTCTTCTAAAAGTTTCAAATCTAGAGAGTTTGTATCTAAGACAGGGTATCAAAAAGACATCCACAGGATGTTGTGCTATCTAAAAAGAGATGTAAAGAGTAAGCAGCAGATAACAAAGGCAGGAGTGAGCCAGAGGCTGAAAGAATCCCACTCGAGAACATCCCGGGGTAGCATGGAAAGGACAGTGTAGATTGCCCAATCCACTGAGTCTGGAGCCAAATGCTACCAGCTGGGTTTAATGGAGACATTACGTTACAAGGTCACTCCTAGTCTTCCAAACTCTGCTTAAGATACTAGGACTCATGCCAAGAGGCCTAAAATCCCAAGTATCACTGTATACAGAGTAGAACTTTGAAAAGAGGTATGCTGTAGTAAGGTCATTGTGATAGTGTTGTGGAAATGTTACTGTTGTCTAATAGGATTTGAGGGTGGAAGTTCAGGCTGATAGAGTGCATACAAGAGCAATCGGAAGCTGACGATAGAGAGGGAAAGACAAGGTGCAAATCTGAAGTTTAATGAACAGAACTTATGGATGAATTGAATGAGTATGGTGAGGGACATGGAGATGTCAAGAGAAATTTCTCCTAATTTCTTTTGCACAAAATGGCCACAGGTTGATTGAGATAGGGGACCCTAGCAAGAACATATGATCTGGGGAAGGATGGACTTTGAATTATTTTGGATGCCTGTAGTCTGAGATGCTTTAGATTTAGCCATTTATAAAAGCCTGGAGTGTTATGTGTGTGCAGTACCCACAAAGACCTGAAGAGGGCCTAGAATCCCCAGGAACTGGAGTTGCAGAAGGCTGTGGGCCACTGGGCACAGAACCCTGGGTCCTATGTAACTGGGAAGCCATCTTTCTAGCCTCCAGAACAACTCTTGGAAGGACTCTGAGAGGGAGTACCAATGCTGAGACCAGAGATACTCAAAATCTGACTCAAGATACACTGCTCTACACGACGAAAAGAAAAACACAGTTGTGGGCTACAGACATCAAGAAAAGTAGATGCTGTACGAATAAACTGCTAACCATGACGTCACCTTCTATTACTGACAATCCTCTGTAGATTCAAAGAATACTCAAGAAAAGCACACACCCACCCACTGCCCAAATAAACACAACAAAGCATTCCTTCGCGCCATTAAAGCATTTCTTTTTAAATAACAGCAGTGCTTTAGCTTTGTATATACCCACCCACATCAGTGAAAGCTTAATGGGTCTGGAAATAGCAACTCCTGTTTAAAAGTCATTCCTTCCAAAGTGATGGCTACAAGGAACGGGTCACTGAAGAGTTGTAGCCCAGATTACAGACAGGTCCTATGTACTCCTAAATTAGCGGCAATCTTAGTATCTGTGAATGTCTTCAAGAGGGCATTTTCACAACTGAAAGGTTCGACTTCAATCGTTGAACTATTCCGGGACCACAGTGCCGAGGAAAGACACGGCATTTCTTACCTTGCAAGGATTACCCCAAACTGGGAGTACTTCCTGATGTTACTGATACAATCACCCTGCCTATTGACTTGATAAAAACTTTCGCTGTTATTTCTAAGTTCAAATTCCACCCCCCAGAGGGACTATGGCAAGTCACTACCTCTACCCAGCAGAGCTGGAAAACCAACACATCCTCCCCTAGCTCCATCTCCACTTTCTTTTTCTTGTTTCATTTGAAATAGGGAATTGTCCTGGGATGTGACTCTGCCTAGCATTTTTTCTTTGGAACTCTCAAGCCTGACTGTGGATTCTTAAGAGCTGCAAGAAGGAGAACAGGAAAAATGGCTCAGTGGTTTTAGAGCACTTGTTGCTCTTGGACCTGAGTTCAATTCCAAAACCCACGTGGTGGTTCATGATTGTAGTGTTATTTTGTTTGGATTTTAACAAATCAAGTTTGCCTAAAGATCAGAGTGCAGAGCTAAGCCACTAGAGGCCAGGGAGTGGTGGCACACACCTTTAATCCCAGCACTAGGAATGTGGAGACAGGAGTGCTATGGCTGGGCTAAGAGAGGAATAAAAGGTGAGAGGAGAGAGGAACCCATAGCAATCTGAGGTTTGGTGGAAACAGTTGCCATCTGAGAATGAAGTTTGAGCACACGATATGAAGGCAGAATCATTCCTTCAGTCTGAGAATTCTTAGAGGTAAAAGAACTCTCTAATGTCTGGCCGCTTTGCTTCTCTGATCTTCAACATTAACCCTGTATCTGATTTCAAGTTTTTTTTATCGTTAATATCAATTAGAATTCATGTTCATGCTACATATGACTATCTGTAATGCTAATTCCAAAGCTCCAGACGCCAGACACCTACCACTTTCTTTATGCACCAGGCATGCATGCGATACACACATACACATTCACAAATACCCATACACATAAAGCAAAAATAAATCAGAAAATGTAAATAGTTGTAAAAATGCAGACCTTAAAATGGAATGAGAGCTATTTACTAAGGACGGGATGTTGCGTATGTTCAGCATGTGTAAGAAGAAAAAATTAAATGAAGGAAAAACGCATTGGTTGTTTTTCAAGAGCGCAAGGCACTGTCTTAGAATTAATTAATCTAAACAACTTCCCCAAGAGCTAGACAGTCCTATTGTCTCGTGCTGTGGATGAGGATGTGAAAACTCCACGAAGCTCAATTGTTTTTGCTTTTCTACCTAATCTCCCTGGCTACCTTGCTGCTGCTCTGTATTGACTTCATGAGCTTGCTGCATTAGCTTGTGGCTACTACTAGAGGTGGCTTAGCCAGTGTGTGAGCTGTTTCTCTCACATCCATGACCAAAGTCCTTACAGGAAACAACTTAAGACAGAAAGGAATTGTTTTGACTCGTGGTCTGGGAGGAAACAGCTTGTCATGGCATGAAAGGCACTGTAGCAGATGAAGACTCCATAGCAGCGGGAGTCTACAACTGGGCATTCTCACCTCCTGGCATTCTCACCTCCCAGCATCCTCACCTCCCAGCATCCTCACCTCCCAGCATCCTCACCTCCCAGCATCCTCACCTCCGCGCATCTCCGGCTCTGAATTTCAATATCCACCTCCAATGATCCACTGCCTCCAGCTAGAACTCTGCTTCCTATTGGCTCCACAATTTCTCAAAATAGCATCCCAGGCTGGGCACCAACTTTTCAAATGCATGAGCCCATGGGGAGAGGCTGATTTGACAACCAAGTGCAGCTAGCATTTCCCAGCTATATTGTGCTTCTATAGACAGCTTCAGGCATGGAGTCTATTCAAAAGACCCTGCCCAGCAATCGGGTTTGGTTTCAGTAGTCTTATTCCTTTATAAAGGTTAAGAAAATGTAAGAGTAGCCTATGATCCACACAAAAAAGCTAACATTAAAACCCCAATGGCAAAGTTAATTTAAGAGTCCTTTGTCCATATGTCACTAGGAGAGACACATTATTAACTTCCACTCAAATAGCATTACCTAAGCACAAAGCTTTTCTATTGAACTCTGACCTTCAGACAAAATTCTCAAGTACAATCTTCCTTCCAAATTCTTTTGAAGCAATTTTCACCCATTGTGTAGATAGGAATACTAAGGAGCAGACAGGTTAAAGAGCTAAAGAGAAAACAAATTGTACATTAGTAAAAACAGTTACAGATTTCTCCTAAAATTGACCTCTCTTACAAGCAAATCCCCTTGTATATAGTGTATGAATTCGTACAGGTAAAGTCTTTATATCCATATCTTGGGACATATAAAAATACTATACTGATAACTTTTTTTTAAGTCCCTGAATTAGTCAGGGTTCTCTAGACTAAGAACTTACAGAATGAATCTCTCGACATATACAGGATAGGGATTTATGAGGATGACTTACAGGCTGTGATCCAGCTTATCCAACAGTGACTGACTATGAATGGCAAGTCTAAGAACCTAGTAGTTGCTCAGTCCACAAGGCTGGTGTTCTCAAGTGGTCTTCAGTAGGTGCTGGCATCCCAAAGAAGTAGACTTTGATGATGTCAGTGAAGGAATAGACTTGCTAACAAGGTGAGTGCAAGAGGAAAAACAGCAAAAACTTTCTTCTTCCCTGTCATTAGACAGGCTTCCAGTAGATGGTGTGGCCCAGATTAAAGGCGTGTCTTCCTGTCTCATGATCTGGGTTTAAAGGCATGTCATTTCCCATTCAAGAGATATGGATTAAAGGTGTGTCTTCCTACCTCAAAAATTCAGACTAGAAGTGGATCTTTCTACTTCAAATTAAGCAATAAATCCCTCAGAAATGTTGTCTCCGTTTTTGGATTTCAGTTAATTTCTGATATAGTCAATCTGACAACCAAGAATAGCCAGCACAGTCCCCATAGTGAGAATCTTACTGTAGAATCAGGTCTGGTTTTAGAAAAATATTTTTTTCAAACATTTATAGTTTATATATAAGCCTTTGGGGGGATTATTTCAGAAGTCTGTGATAGGTTGCAAAAATAATTTATAAAATGTAATTTAATATATTATCACATTGCTGTATGCATTCTAAAGCTGAATGTCATAAGTTGTACAAAGAGGCACTGATACTAAAAGGGAAGCTAGATTTTGGATCCCTGCAACATCCATCATGACTCCCTTGAAAACTTGGCACAACAATTAATGACATACCCTACATGTATGGGCGTCTCTAATCGTGTCTTGGACTCCATACCAAAAGTAATACTGGGCAAAGACTTTCAGTAAATTACTTTCATTTACTCTGTGCAACTGAGTAGAAATTCTTTTTTCTGACTCCACTGGATAAATTTGTCTGCCAACATGTCTTTTTGATTTGGACAAGAGATCAGATAGAAATGGTAGTGACCCTTTAGGGGGCGAGCCAAATAAATCATGTGATCTGTTCCAATGCCCAGTTTAGACTATACCTGCTTCTATCCTTTATAAAAGCATACTGCTGCCAGAATTGGGAACTGTGACCTTTGATATTTTATGCTGACTAGTACTATAATATTCTCAGCGACCGTGATATTCACAGACGCAAAGATGTGACTGATATGCCATATGTCCCCTCATCCTGATGCTATTTATTTTGGAACCAAAAGTATGACTCCAGTACTAACCCATTCTCATTCCAAGTGAGGCATACGTGTTTAAACTTCACAGAGTATCATTTTAACTTGAGTTGCAGCGCCACAATAATTTTTACATTAACACAATCATTTCTAAGCACCATGTTAAGGGTGACTCATTGTAATGCTGTGTTAACACATCCGACCTCATAATACATACTTTTGTCCTAGGTCTCTTCATGACGGACACAAGTGGGAAGGTCAATGGCATGTTAATAAGGCTCAGTTATGCTCATGAATTGTTAATTATGTTGGCATGTTAAATGTCTCAAAATAACATACAATGTCTCCCTGCATACATACACGTATCATGATGTTCTTATGATGGGAGAGAAAGAGGGGGAAAGAGATAATGTTTTTAAGACGACTTTTATTCATAAATAAATCACCCACAAGGTAAATCTATCTTTTGCTTTGTGAGTTTAATTGAACTTTGAATGGCTAAGCAATATATATATTTTTTTAAGTGAAAAATTGCCCAAAGGAAACAGGCCATTGTAGGAGAAAAGATTGTGTCTTCCTCTGAATTCACTGTGAAACAGAGTTCTTTGATTCATATATGTTTTCTTCCTACCTCACAGCTGATACACCTCTTTGTGCACAATCCTCTCAGCTGTTTAAACAGGACTTAACATTGAACTGCTGCATTCGCAAAGACAAAATAGCTTTATTTGCCATCCTCAAAATGATTTGCCTGCATCGTCGGTGATTTTTAAAACAATGCCACCTCAATCAGAGGAAGAGAGAAGACAACGGCTTAGGCCAACTGCTCATAAATGTCAGAGACCCTTGCACAGGCTGAAATTAGCATGTCTGTTAGGTCACAAGGGCACGGCCCTTTCCGTTCAAAACTCCCCAAATTCACTTACCTTTTGTTTGTCATCTGTTGTGACATTTGAAGCTCAATTTGTGTGCCTGCCTTAGAAAGTCTTATCTCATTGTTCTGTAATTCGGAGTTGTGTTCTCCATCTCAAGAGGAAGAAGGGAGACATTGGCGTTTGTTCTCCAGGCCCACAAGTGCTTGTTTACAAATGATACTTTTTAGAAGTGGGGTTTGAAGGGCTTCTCTAACGCAATCCCAAGTTCCTCTTGCGAAGGGGATAGGCTCCTCACGCCACAAATCACCGTATATTAGATATGGAAGGGGGAAGGGGAAAAGCCAGCCACACTTCTTCCACCAGATCCTACCATCCAGCCACAATAAATTCGGTTTTTCTTCCCCCCCCCCCCACGCCTTGATAGGTATTCATAGATGTCTTTTTGACATACATAAAACAGAAATACCCACTGTGAAAACAAAGGAGCGCGTGCGCGGCTGGTAATAACTCAGGCACCAGCCACGCCTGCCGTGAACACACCGTGCCTTCGATCCGTTTCCACATGCAAACTTCCTTCTGCGTATAAATCAGGAGACTAAAGGGAAATAAAAACATGCGCATCCCAGTGCTCCAACACCCATCCCAAGCAAGCCTCATCCTGTGTCACCGCCTCAGTCATGCAAATGACACCGGAGCTGTCAGTTGACTGAGATTAATGACGCTGCGCCAGCTTCTTTGTTTCTCTCTGCGGCCGTTTAGTGTGAAATACTATCCAAAAACATTATCTATCCTCGATTAATCCCACAAATTTGTTCACACGATGCACATTGTTTAGGGCAATTTACAACAGGAACATACTGAGCACAATTGCATTTAATTACTTGGGTTCTAATTACATTCATTAAAGGCTAATAAAATAAATGAAACAGCTTTAAAAGCTTCTGCAAAACACATGGGTCTTGTCTCCCTAGTGAAACATACAGTAGATGTTTGATGTGAAACACGGTTCTGACCATATATGTGTATTTATAGATTTACATACACACGTACGCCGTGCGGTATAGAAGGGAGATTTTAAATCCTAAGCCATAAAGCTTCAACGGCTCTCTGAATGCATTTATTTAATGAGTGGCTGACAGGTTTTAGGAGCCTAGCACTGTTCCTTTTATTTTATGTGCAGAATAGAGAAAAACAAATCCATTTCAAAATCGCCTTTGAATCTTAATTGTTCCCACCTGCAGGGCCTGGATGCCCAACTCTGGCTTTTCCCATGCCCACTTTCGACAGGCCGCTGACCAGCAAAGCAGGAATGTGTTCCACTCAAGCTGGTTCCTAGAGAGCATTTCTATCAGGTTCAGTCCCCAAACTCAGCTGAGACTGTTGGCTAATTCTCCTCTAACACTGCGGGAAAACTGTATAATCTAATGTGTCAAAAGTTACAATTTAAGTCACACTGAAGTATTTTCCCTGTAAGGGTTTTAAAAATGAACGTGTGTGTGTGTGTGTGTGTGTGTTATATGCATGTGCGTACATTTTGTGCACATGTGGTGGGGTGCACATAAACACACGTGTGCATGCATGTGGAGGCTAGAAGTTAATGTCATGTGTCTTCTATCTCTCCACTTTTTGGTTTTTTTTATAGTTGCTGTTGTTTTGTTTGAGACCAAGTCTCTCACTGACCTCAGAGCTCACTAGTCGGCCATATTGGTTGGCCAGCAAGCTCTGGTATTGTCCTGTGTCAGGTGCTATAAACTTACGCCACATCTTGTTGCTGTTTTGTTTTGTGTTAGCATGAGCGGGATCTGACACACTCATGCTCACAGAGCAAGGCGACTGCCCATTGAGCCATCACTCCGACACTACAACTTTCTTTTCAAAGCATGGATTTCTGGCCGTTTTCATGTATATTTATTGTATGGGTGTGTTTGGGAAATAATTGAGGATGAAAATATATAAAGTATCAATGTTGGTAACTATGCCAGAAAAACAAACTAACCAACCAACAACAAAACAAAACAGTGTTCAGCACTCAGCAAAGCTGTCCCTTTCCAACTGGAGCTCAGAGCAACCCACATGACCCAAGGACAAATGTCAGCTTAACTAATTACACTGTGTGTCTTTAAAGCCAGTACATAATACACAATGATTATGGAGAACATGGACAGCTTGTACTTAGCCAAGACGGATGCTGTGCCTGAAAAGGTACTGATCACACTCAGCACTGGAAGATGGGATGGGGACCCCTAAATATAATGTGTGACATAGATTTTTCTCAACAAAAATATTTTGGTTCTGCTATAGACAATAATTGACTTTTTAAAAAAAAAATTAGTCATATGGAGGATGACTGGGAGAGGCACCTGGATTTAGAATTTCACCTGAATTCATCTTTCTTAAAATTTAAGATTTTTTAAACCGAAACTTCAAGTCCTTTGGAAATAACCTGTTGGCGCCTTCCCAAGAGCTGCTTTCTTTGACACAGTAGGCTTCTCTTTGGGTATCTGCCTAATGAAAATATCCTCGTGTGCACACAAAGTTAGAAAACATAGTTAAGGCATCCCTGTTATTATGGGAGAAGAAATGGAGAGACTTTCCTCATGTCTATCTGATGTGGACACATGTCCTGAAGACCTAGACAATGATGAAAGGAGCCGGCCAAGTCCATATGTGAAACACCAACTTATAGAATAACATATACTATAAGGAGTTAACAAGATAAAATTCTATGTAATGTGTGTGTTTGGGTAAATGAAAGAATTAAAAAAAAACTGATAGTGAATAATGACCTTGGAAGTGATAAGAGTCCACATTGGTCAGTTGGATATGGAGTCACCTTCAATTTAAACACTAAGGAGACTGAGGCAGGAAGCTGATAAAATAAATAAATAAAAATTTAAAGTTCAATTCATGAGAAGAACATCCCCAGAAAAGAAATAGATAGCATTAATTACTCTGCAGATGGTAATATTGAGTAGATAGGTTTTTATAAGAATGTATTCACCAGGGCCAGGCGGTGGTGGCACACGCCTTTAATCCCAGCACTCGGGAGGCAGAGGCAGGCAGATCTCTGTGAGTTCAAGACCAGCCTGGTCTACAAGAGTTAGTTCCAGGACAGGCTCTAAAGCTGCAGAGAAACCCTGTCTTGAAAAACCAAAAAAAAAAAGAATGTATTCGCCAAGTATTGTTGCACCACCTGTATATTAAATAATTACTCTCTCTCTCTCTCTCTCTCTCTCTCTCTCTCTCTCTCTCTCTCTCTCTCTCTCTCTCTCTCTCACACACACACACACACACACACATACACACACACAAATATGGTAATTTCCCAAATTTTGTAACTAGTAGCTCTTCAGAACACGATCTGGTTGAATTTCTCAAAAGTTAGACATATTTAAAAACAAAACTAGGTGAGGGGTTAGAATTTGCACATCTCAACATTTTCTCACTCAGGTGCACACTCTGCTCTTCGTCTGCTATTCCACATTTCCTTCGGGGAGCAGTTTGGGGACATTCATTACACATAACGCAGTTGAGGCTTACTCATTTCAGCGTTCCTCAGCCTTGCGCTCCTAGGACCTCAGGACCGTGTCCAACTTGTGTGACGGAACGCAGTGTGGACAGCGCACAGCAGACACATGTTCCGTAAAGAATGTTGCTTTGCTGCCCTTCCATCGTTCACATGAATACCTTAGCAAAATTGGGCACTGCTAAATAAAAGCGAATCATAACAGTTCAGAAGCAGGGATGGGTCAAATGAAACGCCGAGCAGGAACTGAAAACCCCAAATGGATATGTCCTGACGCATGCCTACTTCTCCCCTCCCTGCTTCTCAGACAACGATGGCTTCTCGTCTGGGGTGCTTGGAAGATGGAGATCATCTCAGCGTGTGGACCATTGCCTCATACATGTTTGCCTCTCATCTCCACGTCAACGCCACTTCCAGCACAGCCAATGCCTTGTTCTGGCTTCTTTGGGCTCTGTATGCATGTGGTTCACAGATAGGTGTGCCAGCAAAACACCCAGACATAAAAATAAATTTTAAAAAAATCTAGAGAAAAAAGTAGTGCCTGAATTGTTTGACTTATTATTTATTTCTTTGTATCAATATGCAACTCTTGGTAGGTAGACTATCTCCACACCTAACATAGTGACTGCTTTATAAATGCTTATTAAATGGCTATCAACAGCCAAATGGAAAATATAAATGAAGGGAATGTCTTTTTTCCTTCCTTTCTAGCATTTGTTTTTCCCTGAACATGGAGTTTTATGAAATTATCTCCCAGCTGGTGTCAGACACTCCTGAGAGCTCCCTGAATAGCCGTCCTGCAAGATCGTTCTAAAATTACAGAAGCACCTTTATCCAGCGCAGAAGACTTCCCTTTCAAAGTTCCCTTTGAAAGTCTCAGACCCGATTCACACATGCAGACACTTCAAATTTGGCTTATTTTTCAACAAAAGATAAAGAATCAGGATGCGTAAGAAGTCCTAGAGTACTGACTCGGTATCTTTAGAATTTGATCTTGTACACCCTCACAGAGATTTAAAGAACGGTGTTTTGAATGCCATGACCAGTCTAAGAAAGGACAGCAGAAGAACAGTGGTTTTTGGGACAGTGGGGAACTCCCCTACATCTTCACACTTGACAGCGAAAAACCACGGGTCCTGCTGGACAGTCTCCATTGTATGCACACAATGTGTTTCCTCATACAGTTCCCGAAGCTTCCTGCCTTTACTCATGAAGATGTACAGTGGGGTAAGAGAAGACACAAATAATATCCCTCGCCACCCATGAATGTCAGCAATTCTTTTTTCTCTCTCTCTTTTCTTTCTCTTTTCCAACCTACCTCTGGGAAACTAAAAGGAGCTGCTCCACATAGGCACCAGAGAAATATATAACTACAAACTGAAAGCCTGTGACCTCAGTCCCCAGCGCCCCTTGGCCCTCATTACAGCAGCAGTTGGTGTAGGGAAGGATTAAAGAAGGCTAGAAATCATTGGGTGAGCGCACAAGGTCTCAGAAACTTGACCTTGGTTACTTAAAGCACAGAGTCCCCACTAAAAGCTGGTCTAGGAGGAGAATTAAAAACAGAACAGGGAGAGGTCAGGAGGCATACAGGCGCACTAACAAAGATGAGGCTGAAACAGAAAAGAAAACCCCTCCAAAATAGACATCTTTTCTTCCACCAGACAAGCATGGACACCACCAGGAAACACGCTGGGTTTTGCCACTAACCAAAAATGCAAAAGAAACTCCCAGCAGAGACATGCCAGAGTATAAGCCAGACAATGGAGGACTTCCCAAGGCTACTCAGCAAGCTCCAGACTTCTTAAAGCACTTCCTAATGAAACAGAATCGGACTGAGCCTCCCTCTCTCTCTGATAGCTTTTATTATCTGGATCTATGAATTACCCGGGTTTAATGGGAAATACAAGAAGAGATTACAAAGGCACTGACTAGTAAAATATTTTTACAATTGTGAAACTTACAGCAAGGCTCATTCCTTTTCTGGAGAAGTAAAGTAAGGGCAAGGGGCTAACGCCATAAAGCATATGCCCGTGGCAACAGCCCCAGTGGGGGCATGAACTCAAAAGCATTTCAGAAAACCTACACTTAGAAGTGAATGATTCCCAGCTGTCAGCGACAATGGGGCCACATTATTCATTGTTCCTTCAGGCTTGTGTGCCGTGGCCCTCAGGAGCAGGCTTGCTCTTTCAGGGACTCTGGTCATAGATGAGGAAACTGAGGCATGTATCTTGGACTCAGAATAAATCACTGGCCCCTAAGAAATGTGCATCCAGAGGTTAGCCAGTGTTTGCTGAGTTCAGAAAGGAAAACCCAATCGCCGACTCTTTCCTTTCTTATGAAAGAACCATGATTATAGTAGCATGTCATGGTTCCATAACCGGTTGAACTTCCCCAAACACGTTCTTGCACTTTCAAAGATGAATAAGCTAAACGCTATCACAAAAAGATGGCAAGATGTGTGTGTCGGGATCTTTCTCTCTGTACATCTGTCACCATGTCTTGCTCTCTGTATAAACAAAGAAGCGAATTCTCTAGAACAGAGCTGTCCCAAATGCGTATAACTCGATATGTTTGTGCAATGTAAATGTTTATAATAGCTCTAATAAAAAGGGAAAGTGAGCAAGTGAAATTATTTTCATGATACTCCTTATGTAAACCATTGTATCAAAATGTTTAGAAAGGCTAACCTAAAATCTACGGTGATGTACTTTTGTAATATTCTTACTCTTTTTCAATCTTATTTTATTTAATTTTGTGTGAAGGGAGTAGCACATGCAAGTGAGTGAAGGTGCCCGTGGAGGCCCTAGGCACTGGGTTCCCCAGAGACTTGGAGTTACAAGCAGTTGACAGCTGCTTAATGCGGGTTATAGGAGCTGGACTCAGGTCCTCTGCAAGAGCAGTACCTACTCTTAAGCACCGAGCCAACTATCCAGCCCTTAATTTCTACTAAACTTTTAAAATCTCATGCAGTTTGTACCTGAAGCATACCTCAACAGGATTAGTTAGCTTTTTGAAGAGCACAACCCTAACCTTCCCTACTGTCTTTAAGTAGAAGGGCCTACTTCACCAGTTTCTTTATTCTGTACAATAGGCTAAAAACAGAGTGACTTGAGTTACTTCCAATGTTTCAAAGATAAAACTATCTAATAATACATTTGGAAGATAACAGCATATATTCTTTAGTGTCAAGGACGAATAGATGAATATGTTAATGAATATACTACATCCTAACCGACACATATTCTTTTTGTTTGTTTGTTTGGTTGGTTGATTTGGTTTTCTGAAACATACTCTTAACAACCAGTAGTAACTGTGTGCTTATTTCATGTAAAGCATAGTACCTAACACCAAACCATGAAAACCTACTATGTACTAGATGACTCTGAACACCAAGCCTCCAGTTGGCTCGAAAGTGTTAAACAACTCTTAAGTGACGCTAATTCAGTTTCAAACATGGACAGTAAAACATGACTTCAGACCTTCCTCTCTTCTTTATAAGCACTCTGATATTGTGCAAAGCATTTCCTCCATGCAATTTTTTCATGTGCTCATTGGTGAAATAAAGGCTAGATACCTTCAAATCAACTGTCCAGTTTGAAGAGGCTGTGCCTGCATGACATAATTTACCTCTCTTTAATCAAAGAGCCCATTCTTCACACTTCAATGACTGTCGGCATAGTGCAACTTTTAAACTACATGTAGAACTTCCATATTTAGGGAAAAATATACATATATGTTCAGGTAAATAAGTATGTCCCATGTACTATGTGATATGTATGTATTTATAACAAAATTTATGCACTGGTCACCTGAGTTTTCAGCTTGATTATCGCTATGTATTTTATCTGGTAACTCCAGGCCTTAAGGGAAGCCTCCTGCAGACCTGTTTCAACAATGAGACTCAGAATATGGTGGACTGTGACACAGAAGAATGGGACAAGCACACACTCGTCTGGCTTGGCATGACACATTTTCACTCCACGAGACTTGTTTCTAAGCTTCGCTTCATCCTTTGCCATCTTAAACTAACATAAGAAGTAGGTGCTTCTTTATATTGTATCAATGAGGAAACTGAGAGGCGTCGGGCTAACATCCACACTCCGTGGCACAGTAGATGCTTCTGTGTGACACAGTAAGCACTACATGAAACCCCACGAACCTGCCTTTTCATATTCTCTGCTGATCCTCTGAATCCTACCCATGTCCATCTCTTCTGGAGCCATCTGTCCTTATCTGAACTCTCCTTACGGTCTGGGATATTATCCTACGGGTTGATACTCAGTGGCTAACCAATTAGAATGCAAACACTCTGAGGACAGAAGTCTTACGATTCTCCATCTCCTCGTGCTGAATGAGAGGATAGCTTTTACTATTTAGCAGACTTTGCTGTTGGTGGAATGATAACTCACTAGATACTGTTTAAAAACAGTTCATGATTTTGTCTCATTGGAGCAAATCTAAACTTCTGTAACCAGTAAAAATGGTTAAATTTATACAATCTTATGATGTAGGTGTGTCTTCTATCTATCTGATGATTTCATTGGTTAATTAATAAAGAAACTGTTTGGCAGGATAGGTCAGAACATAGGTGGGTGGAGTAGACAGAACAGGATGCCGGGAGTGAGGCAGATGCCTTGGGCAGTCGCCATGACTCTCCTCTCCGAGACAGACGCCATGGAGCCAGCCGCCAGGTCAGACACGCTGAATCTTTCCCGGTAAGCCACCACCTCGTGGTGCTACACAGATTACTAAATATGGGTTAAAGCAAGATGTGAGAGTTAGCCAGTAAGAGGCTAGAAACTAATGGGCCAAGCAGTGTTTAAAAAAAATACAATTTGCCTGTTGTTATTTAGGGGCATAAGCTAGCCAGGCGACCAGGAGCCAGGTGGGAAGAAAAGCAGGCCTGCCCGCAGCTCCTCACTACAGAGTGGCACCCAACGTGGGGTTCTAACCCACGACCCTGAGATTAAGAGTCTCATGCTATAACGACTGAGTTGATTGTAGCTCCTCACTACAATCTTATCTATGCCAACATACTAATATTTTAATTAAAGATGGGTAAAATGAGCAAGAAGAAGCAGGTTTATAATAAAGTTAGAAGGCTGGCCCAACAACAGAGCTAGCTGGACACTACCAGCCAGAGCAAGCCAGGGTCCATTCATGTCCATAGAGTTTCTTTGGTCAATGAGGACTGCAGCAGGAGAAGGCCAATCTCATGCTCCCAAAGTTTAGTAAGCAAAATTGGGCATTTTATATCAATTGAGGATCAAGGTTATTTAAAACTCAGAGGCACCTGTCATAAAGTGTAGTCAGTGGAGAAAGTGACTGACAGGGGCTAGAAAGTTTCTATTAGGAGACTGGGATATATGGCAGGATGCTTATTTGAAACCTCAAGCTGTGCCTGGTCACTCTCATTGGCCTGGTGCAGAAAGATGAAGAGCCGCCTCACATTAGGTGACATACAAGTACCAGAACTAATGCCAGAACAGGAGGTCTTAGAGAGTCCATAAAGCAAGACGAATTTTAGATCCCACCTCCACTAAAGTAAAATCTTGCCTACTTCCCAGCCTCCTAGGAAGAGGGGAGCCCAAGGACTGTGTGCTAAATCCATAGATCAGGGGACTTAGCACTTACATTTAACTATAGGCTTAAGAGAAGTGAGGACAAGGAAGGTTTATGATTTATTGAATAATTAGTAGATCATGAGTATCATTGGGTAAATAGCTTTAATTTCAGATTTATCCACAATCTCAGTAGAAGGCTCAGTGATGATAGTGCTTGATGCACAAGCCTGATGGCCCAAGTTGGAATCCCCAGAACCCATGCAAAAGCAGGCCAGACAGCAGACCTATAATCTCAATAAACTCCTACCAGGAGATGGGAGATGAGACAAGAGAATATCACAGGCCACCTAGACCACAATCCGCAGTAGAAGAGAAACAAAAGAGACCCTTCCTTAAGCAAAATAGAGGTAAGGACTGATGCCCAAGTGTTTCTTCCGACCTTCACACTTGCACTACGGCATGTACAAGCTCCGCACAGAAATGCAGCATCACATGATACCCCAGAAACACCTACAAGTTTTATAGTTTATGTATTTGCTTGAATTCTAAAATTTTAGATTCCAAATGAAAAGAGAAACACAAAAAAGAAAGTCATTTTTCTAACCTGAAGTATGAACACAGCTTAATACGACGGTACAGAGTGGATAATCTTCCTGGGTTTAGGAAGAGAGATTTTTTTTCTCTTCTCCTAGCTATTGAGTAGTAAGAAGTTTGTTTAGAAATAGGCAGGACTCACTGTGTTCACCTACCACATCACTGTTCCTACTAACAACGCAGTCGTTCTCTTTGTAGATAATAATCTACATAATTAGCATGGATATGGTAGCTAAGGTGGCAAAACTATGTGATCCGACCAAGAGGAGAGTTCTCAGGGTCCCTGCACACAAGGGTATGGAGAAGGAGTGAGAGGTGGGAAAGCAGACTGAAGGGGAGGCATCTGGGCAAACAGGGAGGGGTTCAGAAATTCTGCTCTAATACTTGTTTTCACACAGGTTTACCCAGCTTTCCAATTTTGGCTCCTGCAGCCGCTGGCTTTTAGCAAGGTCTGGCAAAAGATTAAATCCAGCTTAAGCAGAAAACCAACCAAAGAATCACAGACTTTTCTTCTGTCTGCACCATGGAGAGTGAGATTGAGAGGCAATCGGGGAAATGTATGAAATCGCCACCATTCAAATTCGAGAGCTAAGCAGTCACTTGTCTTTAATAGGATTAAAAATATGAGTCAAAAGTCAATGGAGCCAGGCCTGGTGTGGCACACGTTCTATAACCCCAGCACCCAGGAGGCTGAAGTAGGCGGATAACAAGTTTAAGGCCATCCTGGGATACAGAGTGAAACACTGGATCTAAGACAAAAGAAAACAAATCAGAGAGGAGTGGAAAGGGTGGGTAAAACCAGGGCAGACCTGTTAAAGACTCCTGGGTCAGCACTTAAATCTGTGTTGAGAACTAGTTGTTTGCTTTATCACCAAGGCCCTCACCATGCTTCCTAAGTTTGCTCCCAACCATATACGTAACATAATCTGTAGAATTTAGAACATGGCTTGGTTTTTACCAGGTCCTGCAGATATGTTAGATTCAAGCAATAAATTGTTTTCCTCTGGCTATAATATTAGATATTAATATACAAAGGTACCAGGAAAACAACAATTGACCTTAACAACCTTTCATTTTCTTCTAATATACTTTAAAAATATTTGAAGTTTGTAATAGGCAGAAAATTGGCAGTGAGGTTAGGAATGTCTATTAAACATATAGTATCAAAAAAAACCCAGTTCTAAGATTTTTCCTGTTTGTTTAATATATTATTGTCCTCATCTGCCCATGCATGCTACATGTTAGCGTAGGGCTTTTCCAACATTTTAAATTCCATTACTTTAAAATATAAAGCTCTGTGCCTGTGATATATTACTAATGCTAACAGATAAGATCACCCAATTATAAACTTCAGTTTGCTCTTATTAATGTGGCAAATGAAGCCATGGGAGTGAGTGAGATCTCATTTTGGATAAGGTCCCACTTCTTGTTAAATGTTGTTCTTTCAGAGCTGGGCATACATCATCATTGATGTAACAATAACAGATGTCTTATTTGTGGACTTCTCTCCTTTCTGCCTCGCAGCAATGATTTTACTACTTGTGAAGGATTACAAAAAATTATGGGAGGATTTACATAAGGTCTCTGCAGTATTTATTTAGGAGTCAAGTATAATATTGTTTTCCCAAACCCATTAACCAACACGACTTAATCCTGACTCAAAGGAGCTGCGTTATTTGCCCCTTAGTCAGCCTGTGGGATTATGGTTTCAGAACCATCTATCAGTAGAGGTTGGGTTAGTCACGACAGCAGATGTAAGGTGAGGGTGAGAAGATTCAGTCTTCCTATTGTGCTGGAAACACCATGATCCTGTTCTGCAAGAGTTTCTAGCACACAGTTTTACAGTCCGTACCAACTGAGTCTGTTCGCTTTCAAGCTGGTTGGACTTTCAATGGCAGTGGTCCTCGATCAAAGGGTTGGGAATCTACTTGCTTTCAGGCTTAACTGAAGATCTGTTGTGTTTTTACGAATTAGCAGAGAATAAAGGCAATAGACATTTGGAGATTTTCCAGCACATTTGATCACTTCCCTTGTTACTTAAATACTTACAGAGAAAGGCACAATATGGGCCTGTAAACTTCACAGTGATGGGCAGTCCTAGGGCTGTGTACTCACATATCATTGACAACGTAATGCTCTAAATGGGAGAAGTGTCAGAGCTCAAGTATGTAAGCACAGAGCTGGGATGCCTCTTAGGAAATACTTTCTTAATATTTCAGGAATTGCCTACAAAGCCATATTTAACATTACCAAGAATATACTAGTACAATAACCTAGTACTGTTTACATAAATGATAGATATAGATCCATTTACTAGTATTTTGTTATTTAGGCAGTGAGCCTACCCTATATCAAGTATCCTGAAGGCATCCACTCCCAAAGTTAAACCTCTTAATTCAAAAAAAGGAGCAGAAGTATGCTTACATATCCTGAATATTTGTCAGGGTGGAGTGGATCTACCTGTATGTGCCATCTTAATGTAAAAAGAACCAAGTAACCATGTCCTGGGTCAGAATGTGTAGCCCTTGTTGTCAACAATTTTGATCAACCTCAAACTCTCTGACCTTCAGACAAGGTGGAAATAGGCTCACATTTTTGGGCCTCCACAGATCTTGACCCCTCTGACTCCTACAGTCCTTCCTGCCTATCTTCCAAGGGGATTCCCCAAGCTCTGCCTAATGTTTGGCCACGATCTATGCAACTCTTTCAGTCAGTTGCTAGATGAAGCCTCTCTGATGGCAACTGGGCTACGTTCAGGTCTACAAGTATAGCAGATTAAAATTAAGAATTTTATGTTTTGTTTCCTCCTAGGTCTCTGGACTATATCCAGCCTCTGGTTCTTGGCCACCCAGGCATTGTCAGGCATGGGTTCCCTCCCATGCCATGGGCCTCAGGTTGAAATAGTCGTTGGTTGTTCACTCCCACAAGTTCTGTACCACCATTACCCCAGGATACTCTGAAAGCAGGACAAGTTGTAAACTGGACATTTTGTGGCTGGGCTGATGCTTCCACTCCTATCACTGGAAGCATTGTCTGGTTACAGAAGATGGCTGGTTCAGGCTCTGTATCTCTCATTACTAGGAATCTTCACTTGGGTCACCTTCATAGATTCCAGTGAGTTTCCATTGCACTAGGTTTTCATAATATTCCCCAAATACCCCTAATTCCAGTCGTCTCTCCCAGTACTATCTCCCCCATCCCTCCTCCTCAAGCCTGATCCAACTTGTTTCTATCCCCACTCACCCCAAGTCTGCCAATGAAATCTAATCTATTTCCTCCTTCCAGGGAGATCCATGCATCCCCTCTTGAGTCCTTCCGTAACCTAGTCTCTATTGGTCTATAGATTGTAGCATGGTTATCATTTACTTAACAACTAATATCCACTTACAAGTGAGTACATACCATGCTTGTCTTTCTGAGTCTGGGTTACTTCCCTGAGGTTGATTTTTCTTTATGGTTCATCCATTTGCCTGCAAATTTCAGGATGTCATTTTTTTAACAGCTGAGTAATGCTCCATTGTGTAAATGTGCCACATTTTCTTTATCCATTCTTCAGTTGAAGGACATCTATTCTGTTTCCAGTTTTTTGCTATTATGACTAAAGCAGCTATGAACATAGCTGAGCAAGTGTCTTTATGGTAGGATGGAACATTCTTTGGGTATAGGCCCAGGAATGGTATAGCTAGGTCTTGAGATGGATTGATTTCCAATTTTCTGAAGAACCATCATAATGATTTCCAAAGTGGCTGTACAAGCTTATACTCCCACCAGCAATGGAGGAGTGTCCCTTTGCTCCACATCCTCTCCAGCAATGGAGGAGTGTCCCTTTGCTCCATATCCTCTCCAGCATGAGTTGTCAGTTGTGTTTTCAATCTTGGCCATTCTGACAGGTTTAATATGGAATCCCAAAGACACTTTTATTTGCATTACCCTGATGGCTAAGGATGTTAAGCACTTTTTCAAGTGTTTCTCAGCCATTTGAGATTCATCTGTTAAAAATTCTCTCTTTAGATCTATACCCATTTTTAATTGTTTTATTTAGTTTGTTGATGTCTAGTTTCTGGAGTTCTTTATATATTTTGGATATTAGCCCTCTGTCAGATGTGGAGTTAGTGAAGATCTTTTCCCATTTTGTAAGCTGCCATTTTGTCCTGTTGACAGTGTTCTTTGCCTTACAGAAGCTTTCCCATTTGATGAGGACCCATTCACCAATTGTCAGTCTTAGTGTCTGTGATATTGGTGTTCTGTTGGAAGTTCTCTCCTGTGCCAATGCATTCATGGCTATGCTCCACTTTCTCCTCTATCAGTGTCAGAGCATCTGGTTTTATGTTAAATCTTTGATCTACTTGGACTTGAGTTTTATACAGGGTGATAGATATGGATCTACTTGCATTCTTCTACATGAAGACAACCATGTATGCCAGCACCATTTGTTGAAGATGCTTTCTTTTTTCCATTGTATGTTTCTGATTTCTTTATCAAATATCATGTGTCTGTGGGTGTGTGGATTTACATCTGGGTTTTTGATTCGATTCCATTGATCAATGTTTTGTTTAAAATTTACTTTTCCTTTTATTTATGTGTCTGTGCATATATTACATATATGCTGGTGTTCACAGAGTTCAAAAGAAGATGTAAGATTCCCTAGAGTTATAGTAGTTACAGGTGGTTGTTGTAAGTCACACCATGTAGGAGCTAGGAATTGAACTTTGGTCCTCATGAAGAACAGCAGGTGCTCTTAACTACTGAGCCTTCCCTCCAGCATCATGATACACTTAGTTTCATTCTCTTAACAGCATTACAGTTATTGTCTAGTTAAGGAAAGACACTTTAGACAATTCATGAAGAGACAATGGTGACCTGGTGATGAAAGCCAGATAAGGAACAGTGAAGCAAACTGCAAAGACTTTTCCCATGTCCAAGATACAATGAAGTAGGTGTTCCTGGAGCTAAAACTCCAGAGCTGTTTGGAGTGACCTAAAGCCCCAGAAAAAGATCATCAGTGGGAACCAGGACCATATGAGAACCATCCGCAGAATGGCTACACAGAACCAGGACCATAAAAAGCCAACAAAGAAGCAGCTTCCAGTCCTGACAGACTCGGGGCTGGTGCTAGGCTGCCACTGTTGTGTGTGCCCATCTTCATATTCATTCATTGGCTCAAGTTCTGTTAGCATCTGAATTACCTCAAAACACCTTCTCCCCAGCTAACCAAAGCCTAATTAGGGTCTTCCATTCTATTATTACTGTTATTATTATCTATTATGGAATGTCTGGGGAGAGATGAAACTTCTTAGCTAAGGAGCTACAGCTTCGCTCACATACCAGATAGTGTTTTTATATGAGCCCCAATTATTGCTTGATGTCTTAGGTAGTCTATTCCATGAGCTCTTTATGTTGCTTGTGTTTGCTTTGTTCTATTGTTTGTTGTTTTTTGCTTTGTTTTGGGTTTGTGTATGTGTGAATGTTGTTTGGTGAGACTGGGGTTTCTCCGTATAACAGTTCTGGCTGTCTTGGAACTTTCTTTGTAGACCAGGCTGGCCTTGAACTCACAGAGATCCACCTGCCTCTACCCTTCAAGTGCTGGGATTAAAGGCGGTTTGCCACCACCGCCCAGTGCTTTGCTCTGTTTTTACAGAATATGGAACTTTCCAGGAAAGTAAGTATCACATTGTAGTCGGAGTCTTATCAGTACAAATATCACTTGGCATGGTTGTATAAGGTATCATAAGATGGACATAGCATTGACGTGACTCTTTCATTCATGCATGCAGCTTTTACTAAATATCTTTGTACTGAGCAAAGCCAGATATCAGGGAGAGATTTAGTCTGAAGAGTCGGTCTGCAGGATTGGGAAGAGATCATTAGAAATAAAGCAATACATGGTGTAATGGAGGTAAAACCAGTACAATGAGAGCTGGGAGCAGTAGTTCTCAACCTGTGGGTCGCCATCCCCTTGGAGCCAGATGACCCTTTCAATGGGGTTGCATGTCAGATATTTGCAATATGATTCATAACCAAAGCAAAATTATAGTTATAAATTAGCAGCAAAATAATTTTTTGGTTTTGGGGTCATCATAGCATGAGGAACTGTATTAAAGGGTCATACCATTAGGAAGGTTGAGAACTAGTTCAGAGCAAGTCAAGCATGACTTTAAGGTTTTAGTAAGAAGTGATAATAGTATGATTATGAACAATGTGTTTGCCAAATGGTAAAGGAGAAAAGAGGCATCTTGAGCATAGAAAATGATGGCAGTAATTAGAATAATCAACTAATAGGAGAGTATATAGGTCAGCACTTGGGAATGGAGCCAGCACAGAGAGGTCACACGGAAAAGAACCAGAACCACTGTTGGCCGGCAAAGTGAGTTGCTCCCTCTCCATAGAGGCCTGGTGGGCCCACAGAGTTTACAGAGCACCCTGTGAACCGCTGACTCTGCTGGGCTCTTGAAGGGAAGGAGTACCTTGATGAGAAGTGTGTTCAGGACGATCACACTGGTGTCTCTGTGAAGACTGTCTGTGGGACTGAAGATGGACGCCTGCAGACCAGGTGGGAAGCGCTGCCAATCCCCTAACAAAATAATAAGGGTCTAAGCCAGTGGCCATGAGGATGACAAAAAGGGACTTTAGCCAAAGGACGCTTCTGAGGGAGAGCTGACAGGCCTAGTGATCAGTTGGATATGAAATAAGGAACCCAAGTCAATGATGACGTTCTGAGATCTAGCTGAGGCAACAGGAAATACTGAAATGCTGTTAGCACAATGCCGTAGCAAGATGCAGGCTTAAGGACGAAGACGCCACTATTTTCACACCATCAGGTTTATTTCCTAAACGGACATGGTGCTTCCGGTTCTGCCAGATAGATATAACCATTGCCGGTAGAAGCTGCTTAATTATTTGGTGTCTATATTAGAGGCAATAGTAGGTAATCCAATTTCCTAATCTATGAAGCATGTTTTGCTAACTAGGGCTTGTAAAGAGATCAAGTTCAAATCCGTACTCTCAACATTAAAAAATATCATTAACAGCAACAATGTATTTCCATTCCAGAGAGCCTCTGTCTGGTTTGGCAAGCATGTAATAGAGGGCTGGGAGAGAAACAGTAAAATCCAGGGTGGGAGAGCTGGATATTACAACCAAAGACAGAGGCAGCTTCATGGAAATGCTTCCAGTGTACATAAAGAAGGCAATACACACCCCTGAATTAATAGGAATATATATTCTAATTAATTGACAGCAAGAGCTGTTGATAGAAAGAAAGAATGAATCTCCAGCTCCCCAAGCAAGCACCCAGACACAGCTAGATAAATTGCCAAGACTCTGTTCATATAATATATGAAGCGGTCCTGCAGTAATCAGCCTATGTTTCCCTGCCCTCCATCTATTATTGTGGATTTGGGCTTCTTTTTCATACTTACAGTGAGCACGCACACAAGAGGAAATCCAGAGGTGGGAACTAGAACAAAGGGAAAAATAAACATTCCAAACGAATGCTTCAATTCAGGTAGAATAACCAGCACATCACACACTTGAGGAGCCTGTTACTTCTTCCAAAAATAAAAATGATGCTGTTTCATGGCAGCGCATGTTCCACATGTGGCAGGTTATTTTGGACATTTTCTTATCAAGCCCCCTGTGACTGAAGCACATCCTATGCAGTAGAGTAGGGCTAGAAACGTAGTCTTCCTGTTACTGATGCATGGACCGCTTTGCCTCTCAGGAGTTTCTTCAGGTTATAAATAGGCTGGAAGTAGAGCTCCATGAAGGAATGCATGCCTGACACCCAAGGCCCCAAGTTCTATTCTCCAGCCCTGCAACCAACAAACAAAAATCTCTAGGTTAACTAACCCCTCATGAAATCATCTACATCCTTCTCAAAATCCTAGGATGTGTTGAAGTCACAAAAGCAGGAGGAGAGGCTTTCCTGAAGCCTGAGCACCGGTCTAGACACCTGGCTTCCATTTCTAATGCTGCCTTAGGCAGTAAAGTCATGAAGCAAACAGGCTCTTTACTGGACTGTTGTTAAAAATGATGTGTGTGTGTGTGTGTGTGTGTGTGTGTGTGTGTGTGTGTGTGTGTGTGTGGTGTGTGTGTGGTGTGTACGCACTGTACTGATTTTGCAACACAGAAATATTGTAAGACGCTATTCATACAAGCCCTTCATTCTAATAAGCAATTGATTAGCTAGTACTGAGCATAAAGTGAGAATAATTGTAAATTGCCTAAACAGTCTAGAAATAGTCCCCATAGGAGTGCCAAAACTGCAAGCCGTAATATTAGGAGAGCAATGGAAACTTGCATAAACTTCTGTAAATTAAAATGAATTCTTAACGATGTCTCTGCCAAGCTAATATTATCATTACCATTTACTAAACTCTTCACTTGACGCCAGGATCTGGGCTTAGAGGAAGGACCATCAAAATGGAACTGACCTCTGCTCTCTACACTTAGTGGTTAGACCAAACATATGGCCCCTTCTAATCCCAGCACTCAGGAGGCTGAGGCAGGAGGATTGCTGTAACTTTGAGGACAGTTTGAGCTATACAATTTGTTCCAAGCCAGCCCAGGTTACAGTATGAGATAATGAGTAAATAAATAAATTAAAAAATCTGGTAGTTTAGAGGAGAAACTCAAAGTATTCTAGCTATGTATGACAACAATGTTAAATGGTATTACACATTCAGGATCACATGTTTGTATAGCCTATGAAAAACACCCATTAAAAGGCTTAGCCCACAGGCAATGTTTGATAGACACTAGTTCTGACTATTGGGAAAGCCTTCATATACACAGGGGTTTAATCAAGACATGCTGTTGGACCAGGAGTAATCAGAGAGCATCATCTCTGGATGGGATCCCAAAAGAGAAGGCAAGAGCCGGCCAAGCTGGCAACAACAAGCGTGTTGCATTAAATGATGCAGGATATCAAGAAACCACAAAGTGTTAGACAGTGCAGGTAAAATCGGCAGAGAACAAAAAATCATGGTGAGAAGAATGTACGCTAAGGGGGCAACTACTGTTTTCTCTCTGCAGCCAAAGTGAATGCCTTCCTCAAGTGAAAGAGAAATATACAGACGTCTCCCATTAGGCAGTGCGAGAGGAAGGGCATCACATTCAGAGCTCAGCGTTACCCATCTGCAACCCACCCAGAGTGGCTCAAGAGAAAGATCCTTTCCCCAGTTCAGTGTCTCAGTCCTGGGATGGAATTGGGAATCTGGCATCCTTGTGATCCAGAAGGCTCAACCCACTTGTTGAGACTGCTTGTAAATTTTGGCTCACACCACAACAAAAGACACCAGATCCCTCAAGGTCCAAGACACTGAGGGATTGGTGGTGAGACGCCATGAATCCATGTGTGAACTGTGACCTGTTGTAGGTTTTCTAAAATTGCATTGGGAGCATATTATGTGGTACAGGAAAGCAGAAAAGAAACACTTGTGTAGATCGAGATCAAGAAGAAATACCCGGAGAGTATTCTCTGCTTCCTTAATGCCCTGCACAACTTTCTTATTGCGATGCGCAGAGAAATGAATTCCAAGTGTGAGTCAAACAGTAGGAGGCCGCTGCTGACAGCTGGGGCGGCTGGAAAGTTGCTCACTTAAGAAAAATGCTGCAAGGAAAATTGTGAGTTTCCTGCTTGGCATTCACTTCGATTCAGCGATACATTCCTTTCAAAATGTAAAATGCTAAGGAAATGGTAAATCAAGTGCATTTTTATTCGTTCATGACTGGAGAGTGTCTGCCTTGTGCAAAGACGAAAATGCCTACAGGCAAAGGGATCTTTTCTCTCAAAGGAAAAATGCTGCGGGTAAAAACAAAGGTAGAGTCGGGGGAAGGGGGATGGCCTTCATTTGGGAAGACCCTTAAATTCATTTCAGCCACCGAAGTACCAGTTAGCACATGGTAGGTATAATTCACTGAACAGAACCCTGGTGGCCTGAAAGAATCAATGCTACCAAAGAGACAGCCTCACCTACAGGGAGCAAATTAGGTGCTCACTGAATGTCTGGTTATTTCGCCATTTGTATTTATAGAGCCAGTGAGTCAACAAGTATTTATTGACCCCCACCCCCACCCCAGAGGTTGCACTGCTCTCTAGTAAATGTGTAGGAGCTTATTAGTAGTTAGACACAGTCTCTTGCCCTCAAGGAGATTTACAATCTAATCAAGGTGGCAACTATCCTTTAAAACAGACACTTATGAATAAATACAACAAAGGGAAAATTAGAAAGCATGTGTTGGGGATTTCTGTGAGACATTGGGAAAATGCAGCGTGAATAAATCAGGGCGAATCTTCAAGGAAGTGCAATGGAGGGATTTTTGTTGTTGCTGCTGCTGTTGTTCATTTGCCATTTGGTTTCTTTCGCTTGGCATTTTGGGTCTTTGAGTATTGTCTTATTTTGTCTTCTTTTAAGAAGCAGGGATCTGGCATGACAACAAGAAGGAGAAAATTGCTAGAAAACTTCAGAAAACAATTCAGTTAAGAATTTTTTGAAAAAAAACCAAAAAAAAAAAAATAAAAAAGAATTTTTTGAGATCAAACAAAGAGGAAAAATAGTATTAGACTAAAATACATCCCATCTTATTTAGAAGGTTAAAAAAAGACATGACCTGAATGAGAAGAGAGAGAGCTTATTTCAGGGCTGTGTCTGTCCAATGAGGAGTTTTAAAGGGCAAGATTTGGAGCTAGGAAAGAGCCCACATATTCCCAATATCAGTAAATAAAAGAGAGGGACGAATGGATAGCACTTCGGCTGTGTACAGGACAAGACTGAGGAGCTGGGAGACAAGACTGCTCAGACAGCTTGGGTTGTGTAAATGTCCATGGAAGCCTAGAGAAAAATGAGCAGAACAGAAGGTGACTTTTGGATGATCTTCTGAAACAGGGGCAAACTGTAGCAGATGACCTAAATTTTAGTCTCACTGGACTTGATAATGACCACAGGAGATATGCTGAGGGCCAGGAAAAATCTGGGGACCAAAAGGAAAATTTGAGAAGAGAAGGAGCTGGGCTTGGTGTCTCATGGAGGCCGAGATAGGAAGATTGCTCTAAGTCCCAGGGCAGTCTGGGTCACATAGAGAGCCTGTCTCAAAATAAATAGGTAAGTAAACAAACATTTTACAATGTGGGACCATGAGAGATTAGTCCTTAGAACATGATGGGGGTTGAGCAAAAGCCTCAGGAGGACTCTCCTTTACTGAGGGAGCCATAATGACAGAGGATGAACCATAATTGTCCTCTTCGTAAATGACTGATTCTTTTACGTCTTCATCACATTAACCAATTTTTAGGAATTTTTCTCCAGTGTTCTATTTGGAGTGGAAAGAACAAAAACACCAGAGCCAGTGACAATTGAAACATAAACTGAGGGACACTGACCAAATGAAGCCTCCCTGAAGCCTGGTGATGCAAGGCTGCCCTCTGCATTGAGCAGGTCCAAGAAGCTGGAGAGCTATCATCTCATTCACAGTGCCAACCCACTCAGGCCTCGGCGGTTCTGCATGGCGTATTCCAGGGATCAAGAGACTCAAATCCCTATTGTGCTACGAATGAGCTTGTCTTAAACCTATTTGAGGATCCACTCCACTCTAAAAACTTTTTTTAAAAAATGGGTTCTATTTCAGAGGTACACTGTCAATGTTAAAAGATAACATATATGTGTGGTAGATGTATGTTATGAACTAAATAAACACAACTTAATTACTGTAATATATAAGTATAAAAGCATATATAATATATATTCAGTATACCATCAATTTATCTATTATTTTTGTTTTCCATAGTTTTATCTTCTTAAAAACCTACGTTCATTTTATTTTGTGAACACACACTCAATTTGTTATTTTGGGAAGACATAATCCCATTTAGAATGTTCCATTATATTTGTTTCCAAAGTTACAAATGTTCATTTGGACTTTATATCAAAACAATATAGTTAAAATTTAAAGGACCAGGGATTTGAAAACAAAAGATGTAATTAAAAAGATTTAGTTAAGCAATTTAAACAAAACTCTTAACCTTTATATATATCCAAAGTGTCCTTATATTGATAAATGGAAATAATCACAGCAAATGTGTTCTAGAAACATCAGCAGCAGTTCAGGGTTCTATCAAATTCCTTAGGTCTATAGTATTTTTAATATTCCTAATAGGAATGATTCTTAGGGGCTATGGTCTTTTCATCGATCGGAAGGTGAAGTCAGAAAGCAGACACCGTTGCAAACCATACAGAACATCCACAGTTAGCATTAAGAATTGCATTCTAAATGTCTGCACAGAGCAGATGGGCAGCAGCCACAGACAGACAGACACTGAGCAGCAGTGTGTATATTGGAAAGGTGTGCAGCAAATAAGTACCAACTCTTGCCTGCTTGTTTATCTTCTTCAACAACAACCGTGGAGAATGGAGCATGGCTTCTAGTGTGTGTGTGTGTGTGTGTGTGTGTGTGTGTGTGTGTGTGAGAGAGAGAGAGAGAGAGAGAGAGAGAGAGAGAGAGAGAGAGACAGAGAGAGAGAGACAGAGAGAGAGACAGAGAGAGACAGAGAGACAGAGACAGAGAGACAGAGACAAAGACAAAGACAAAGACAAAGACAAAGACAGGAAGAAAGACAGACAGGCAAACAGACAGACTGTTCTCTACTGGAGTAAGATGATCTTTTGAAGTTGGTTCCATCATCCACCAAGTGGGTCTCTGATCAGACTCAATTTGACAGGCTTAGCAGCGAACACCTTTACCTGCTGAGTTATCTCACCAGTGGGAGAATGGTGTTTTTGACCAGAGGAATTAAGGGATTTCTCGGTTCAAATTTGCCACCTCATCTTTGGGTCCTACACAAAGCATGTCCCATCATGGAGTTGACTACCTTTAATTCAACCTTTAACGCTTACACCAAAGCTTTGGAGCTATGTGTTGGCCTGTTGTCTTCAGACTGTGGGATTTCTGAATTAGCACATCATTTCTAGGAGGCTGTGGAGAACTTTAGCTAGCTTTCTAATTATGGCGCTCTAACATCGAACAGAAGTCTGAGCTTCAGGTCTAGAGTTATGACTCTTTCTCAGACTGCCCATTAATCACAAGACACGCGGACTCCAAACCAGGTTTTATTTGCTCGAAAACTACTCCCAAATCTCCCTGTTCTTCTCTGAGTCCCACCTTCTTCCCCTTTAGCTCTGAATGTCTCTCCTTGTCACACGCTATCTTTGTGTGTAACTAATGAACAACATTGATTCTGCTGCCAGGTGAGGAGGATTCAGCTTTAAAAAGTAAGGAATGACAACTTCATGGACGGTAATAAAACCAAACCAGCATGTGCTTTCCCCTGAAACCAAATTGAGGTCCATTAAAGAAATAATAATCAGGCCGACAAGATGAGTAGGTGAGTAAAGGCACCTGCTATCAAGCTTGACAACCTGAGTTCAATTCCCAGGACCCACTTGGTAGAAAGAGGGAACAATTTGTTCTTTGACCTACACTTGTGTGCTATGGTACATGCGTGCACACACACACACACACACACATACACACAACAAACAGACTTTTAAAAAAAATAGCAATAGCATAATCTAGATCTAAGGTTGGTTTAAAAAAAAATAAACAACTAACCTTCTCCAAACAAACCACACATACCTAAAACTACCTTTTGAAATAAGCGTTCTTATGTCTCTCTAGATAAAACATGCCTCCACCCCTTTTCTCCCTCCATCTAAACATCCTAATTCTCTGCCTCAAGCCCAGTTTATAATGACACTTTTCTCCACTCTTATCTCTGAAAGAGTTCTAGCCTCCTCTCCAGCTTCTGGGGCTCCTCTTCTCTACGTAAATTTCTGCTGTCTGTCTGGATTCTCCCCTTCCTCTCTCAGCCTCTCTGCCCCTCCGTCATCATAGGCAGTGGGGGAGGTGGAATGGAGGAGAGGAGAGGTTGGGAACCTTCAGGTTTAATAGGTGTGCCTGTCACAAAAATTAACATTCTAAAATTTGAAAAACTGCCCAAGTTTGAACACTGTCTGAACTTGATGGTGGTGCGTAAGTAATGAGAAAAAAAAAATTGAAACCCTTCTAAACTGTTTTGTACACCTGGATATGCCCCCCAGGAAATTCCTGCTGGTGACTGCGGTGCTAATTTTCCCATTGCATGGCAGACAATAGCTAAGAATGCCCACCAGTCATCTCCCATGAATCCAGCTTAGATGCTGTTAGCACAGTGCTAGTATTTCAACATTCCTTTGGCTTTGCCATCTTTATGTTCATTCTAAATTAAGAAGTCTGAAGCAGATCTTATCAAATCCATGATATTGTTAAGAGCACTTCAAGGTCCTCTTAAAAACAAGAATTACTTACATCAGCCTACTTTATTGCTTCATTTTCTGACTCCAAAGGACACCAAGTATACTAAAGCAATTTCGCATGGCTGTAACCTACAATTTCAGCTTCCCCCGAGGGGCCATTTCACCTCTTGTCTTCCTTTTCCAGACCAAATCAATAGAGGGGAGAATCAAGTCAAGACACATGTCATAACTGTACCAAAGGTCAATGAGGTTTAAACAAATTGGGCTCCACTCATAAATAATTGACTCACAATTTGTACCGAGGTACGGGGTGAAATGGTGTTCACCTGAAACATCTTTAAGGTTTATGCAACCTATTGTTGACACCCTGGGAACTGTAACTAAACATGTGCTTGGGTATGAAAGTCACCTATCAACAGAGACATTCATGGAAGTAATAATCCCATAGGGAATGTGAACAGTCGGCCTCGTCCATCACCAAAGAAGCTAAGGGAGGCTGTTAGTGTTCCTACTTACAGATGAAGGAGTGACAGACCGCAAGCAATTCTGAAGGGTCTTCCTCACCACACAGTTTGTACCTTTGCTGAAGCATGAGTTTAAATTCCAGGTGCTATAAAACCGAGTATGAAATGGCCACACTCCTTTGGATGTCCACATCCAACTGTGGACACGGTTTTCTGGTCCTCTGCTTAGCATCCCAGAGCTTGTAACAGTTGAGAAGGCTCCACAAGAGCTTAACAGGCTTCAGTTACAGTTAGGGTGAGGTGTGGTGACCCCCACCTGTAATCTCGGCCCTCATGAGAGGAACCTAGAAAGACTGCAAATTTGAGGCCAGCCTGGGCTACACAGTGAATTTTAAGACAGCTTATTGGGTTGTCTAGTAAGACTCTGCCCCAGAAAAATTAAAAGCTAATCAAAACAACCTCCACCAAAACCAAAACCAAAATTCTTCAGCAGCAACCGAGGGCATTTGGGAGACTTGAGGCCATGGAATATTCCTGCTCTGGACAGAAGATGCCGGCTGGTGCCTTGTGAAGAGGAACTGATCAGAGGCTCTGAGGAAGATACTCTCCTTTGTCAGGGAGCAGGAGACATGTGTGGATGACTCAGCAGTGCCTCTATGACCTCTTCTCTCTCGTGGTGAACAATAACCAGATGCCTGCCTCTAGGACAGCCATCTTACAACTGCGAATTAACAGGCAAGAAAATAAAAATCTAATGCACCAAGTATGGTAAAGAGAAACTTGAACTTGGGCCTTTTAAGAAGTCGTTAAACTGTCATCTCTTCTCAACCTTGTTGTTTTGTGGAGTAATTAAATATCCCTACTGTGCAAGGCTGAAAGCAGTCCTGATGGACACCGGGATGGATGCTGGTGTCCCTCCACCGGAGGAATTTATTAGCCACTCGGGGAAATAACAAAAGGATCCAAACAAGCTTTATGACTTACAGAAAAGTGTAGAAGCCATGAGAACAGTATAAACAAAGCACTGCTAAGATTGACAGGTGGGACTGCCCTGGTCCAGAGGGGGAAGGTAGATTGGAAAACAAAGAAAAGGCAACGAGGAGAAGAGAACTAGTCGGGGCTGGAGAAGGAACTCTGGGGGACAGCAGCTGCTCTTTTGGTAACCTTTATTTTTAAATTATGCATACACCTCCCTCCCTCCCTTCCTCTCTCTCTCTCTCCCTCCCTCCCTCCCTCTCTCCCTCCCTCCCTCCCTCTCTCTCTCTCTCTCTCTCTCTCTCTCTCTGTGTGTGTGTGTGTGTGTGTGTGTTTATGCCAGCAGAAGCCAAATGAGAGCATCAGATCACCTGGAGTGGAGTTCATGTGGTTGTGAACTGTCCAGTCCAGTTGCTGGGAACGGAACTCAGGTCCTCCAGCAGAGGACCACACGTTGCTAGCTGTTAAACCATTTCACCATCCTCAAAGCTGTGCAATAGTGAACATGTGGTTTGACCCTTTAGAGCGCTAGCTCCTCTTGAAGTTTTCAAATATTGAAAGCTAAACTTCAGTTACGAAGCTAGAACATGAAAAAGTATGCATTTAGTAGTATTTTTTTAAAAAAAATTAGTATCCTACTCCATAACTTGTCTCAATGAGGGGAAACCATACCATCATTCCAGCCCACAGTATGATCCAACTAAAGGAGCCTCATTCTGGCGGTCAATCTAAGTAGGTACTGCCTGTATAATGATTGTGATAAGGAAAAAAATGTGTTTGCAGAGATGCCTTTGTGGTTGAAAGTACTGGCTACTCTTTGAGAGATGCTAGGTTTGAGTTCCATCATCCCCCTGCTGCATACCTTCTTTTGGCTTCCACCAGCACCAGATACACATCCGATGCATGGACATCCATTTGGGAAAGACATGAAAATCCATGAATTTTTTTTTAATTGAAAAAGAAAGAACCAGAAAAAGAAGGAAGTAGTATCAATAGTCTCTCAGAGTACTTATCACTCTGAGCTCCAAGAATCACCTCCCACCAGATGGAGAGTGTGGTCCGGCTCCTCAGGAAGGGATTAGAACTGCTTTCCGGGCAAAACGCCGTCATGCTTTACCCTCTGGAATTATCACCTTACATCCAGCAAGTGTGTCTCATTATCACACATTGCTGGTGAGAAAGCAATACATTAAAGACATAAAACCAGCCTCAAGTCGAATAGGGAAAAGAAATTCACACTGAGATTGATTTTAAAAGTTCTTACCATTCCTTTCTCCTTGATCTACACGTGAAAGAACACGGCAAAATTATGTTCTCTCTCACTTCCCTTCAAACACTTCCTCCGTCAAAGCTGGTTTTTTCATACTCAAACTCATAGAGATGGTGTTGTCGGATTCATGGGAATTGGTGTTTCCTGGGCACCTACGGCGTTCTGTTAATAACATGGATCCAACAGGTTAAGCGTACATCTCAGAATTGTAAGTGATAGAGATTTATATCCAATGAACTCCAAATCAGAACCCGGAGCGCAAGGCAGTAAATATAAAATTTCTTGTATGAAGTGTTAAATAGTGAGTGATACTCAAAAGTTAGGCCTGTGTAAATTTGAAGTTCAAGTTTTTCATCTACATCAGCTTCACCTCTGCAACACAAGGAAACTTCAAAGATATTTTGAAGTGAAGCACACGAAAATGCATGGACCACAGGGAAAGCAGTATTCAGAGAAGAATGCATAGCTATGAACAGGGTTGTGAATAAGACCTTACATCAATTGGTTAACTTTCCCAAGTCAAGAAATGAAGAGGAAGGGGACAACTAACCAGGAAGGAAGAAGGTTAAAACAAAAAAAACTATTAGAGTTGAGATAAAGTAGAGAAGAGTGAAAACTAAATAAAATTAAAGTTCTTTAAGCACTTGGGAGGCAGGAACAAGACAATCTCTACAAATTCAAGGTCCGGCTGGTCTACATAGTGAGTTCCAGACCAGTCATGGCTATGTATGGTGAGACCTATCCTCCAACCAAATGGAAAAAAGAAAGTTATTTGAAAAGATCAGCAAAATTGATGAATCTTTAGACTAAAAAAAGAGATAAGAGTCAGATAATTAAAATCAACAAGAAAAGTATTTCAATATGTAGGCGTGTTGAAATTACTAACTGATGAATCTTCCACAAGCTGATTTTGTTTAATCAGCTAAGTACTTACCAGTACTAATTCATGTTATAGCTAGAGACAGACACATGCAACAGAGAGGTTAAGTGATTTACCAAAGTACACACAGCTCTTTTAATGGGGATCCAGGACCTGAAATAGGACAGTGTAAAAATTAATCCTCCTCTCTGCCCTTCATCCATTCTATGTCATTGTCTCTTTTTGATGTAGCTCAAATGCTTCAAAAGGTCTTATTTCTGCCCTTACCAAAACCTACAAAGATGATAAAACACCCACCTCAAGTCTTCTTTGAGAGCAACAGAAAAATAAATCGCACTTACATTATATATGTATGTGTGATATTAAATTTTCATCCTCCCCTCTGGCAACAGAAAAAAAAATGATTTTATAAGATTTCACTACCATAAAAAAGGGACTTAATTGGCTCCAGATGAAAACGGAGCTCATTGTCGCCCCGTGTAGGGAATACCCAGAGGCCTAAGCAAGCCAAAGTTTTCACTGCAGCAAGTGGGCAAAGCCTCCTAAGACAGGTCAGCCAGCCTTTGAGAATAAGGTCAGGATAGCAAGAAGTTTTGGGGTGGCCCTGGCTTGGGGACTGGTTTGCGAGTTTAGAATATGCTTCTAACATGGCTCCCTGACACTGCTCCAACTTAGTCAAAATTAAAGATTCACCGGCAAGAAAACAAACAGAATCAGAATTTTCCTATTAGGCCGTTAATTCATTTATGTTTTTATGACAAAGAAAAAAAGATAATTGTAAACTAGTGACAAGCAGCCCAGTGTATATGGGCTTCTACCAGATGAAATTGTTGAAAAACCTTTCCCTTCCTTGACTATATCTCCCCTGTTGAAATAAAATTTCTGAAAATTTCTTCAGTATATAATTTAAGTGTGCTTGTGTGTGTGTTCTGTATTCTATGCAGATCCTTATTAATCTACCTGCTTTCCTTTTTTTTTTTTTTTTTTTTTTTTTTTTTTGGTTTTTCGAGACAGGGTTTCTCTGCAGCTTTTTTTTTAGAGCCTGTCCTGGAACTAGCTCTTGTAGACCAGGCTGGCCTCGAACTCACAGAGATCTGCCTGCCTCTGCCTCCCGAGTGCTGGGATTAAAGGCGTGCGCCACCACCGCCCGGCTCTACCTGCTTTCCTTTTAGTGAATTTCGTCTTTAGAGATCTTAGACAGCATCTGAATGCCTAACTATTTGTAATGTTTACAAATACACACCCTACCCTGTAGACTGCAATAAGAATGACTAAGGACTAATGTGCTTTTTTGTTTAAGTGATAATCACAGAAATATACATTGCCAATCAGAGTCCCTGCCGGAGACAGACGTCAGGGAGACAGAAGTCACTCTCTACTGGGATTAATTGGCATTTCAATGTAGAGAGTATTTACAACTTTTCAATTGAATGATTAGCACCCCAGGCCTTAGCACCCAAAGACCTGATGGGTGAAGGGGAGAGATTTATTCTGGGAATCTAGAGTAGCTAAGTAGAGGGGACCACTAGGCCTACCCAGCTAGGCTACCTTAACTTGAAAGGGAGGGAATCATAAACAAATACCTTTAAATTCATTCTTTCCCTGACTTCTGAACTTTTATCAGTGCCTCCCATTGCCTGAAGCCAACACGGCCGAGTGGAAGAGAAACAGGGAAGATTCCAAGAACACCAGAAAAGGTTAAAAGTGCAGGCAGAGAGGGCCAATAAAAATGCCCCATGCATCTGCCATTTCTATAGGCCTGAGATCTTGGGTGATAGCTCTAGCTTGCCTCCCATCTACTGCAGAATACTTACATGCCTTAGCACTAATTTTCCTAATTCTTTTGTTTTACGTATGCAGCTTTTCTCAGTTTGTGATGCATTTATTTTTACCTCAACTAAAAAGCATGGATTATGTCTGACTCTTCCTTCTCTTTGATTTCCCCATGAGTGAGTATTTCTAGACAATTGTTCTGAAAATTTGGTTCCCTTTCCAGTTTCTTCCCTTTAATCAATACCCTAATGTTCTGTGTCCTATAGTTATGCAATGATTGCCCGACTCAATTCCCACTAACTCTCCTTGTTTTTGAGCCATTCTTTTACAGACGTCACCCTGCTATCAGTTACCTTTCTAAACCGCAGATCTAATCGTGGCATGCCTTTGTGAAAACCCCTAATGTACCTTTGTTGCCTTGGCATAAAATCTAAACTTTGCACACGACCTACAAAGCATTAACCTGTGCTGTTGGCACCCCGTGTGTTTTATTCAATAGACATCTTTTGAAAACACTGTGTCAGGTAAGGCACCAGATAAATGTGGCCACTAGACAGCACCGGGAGTAGCCGATGAATAAAAATTCAAATCAAGTGACAGTCAGTAGGAGACAGAGAACGATTAACTGATGAGATGTTTTGGGGTGTGAGTCAGGCAAGAAAATGGAAATACCGTAAAGATCTAATCAGTCTGCAAGAAACAATTCAGTTAGAAGGTGAAAATCTGACTAGAGAAAAATGTTAAGTTCCTGTGAATCAAGCAGACAATAGCAAGGTTAATTTGGTGAACTTAAAGAAGAGTTACAATCATAGTCTTCATGAATAATTAGTGAAAAATCATACTTTCACTATAGATAAATTGTACCTTTTTGTTTGTTTGTTTGTCTGTTTCTCCAAACAAGGTATCTGTAGTATGCAATTCCAACTGTTCAGGAATTTACTATGTAGATCTGTCCCTGTCTGCTTTTCCAGGGCTGGGATTAAGGTGTGTGCTACCACACAACAATCATTTTTAATTGAAAGGAACTTTATTGAGGATGGTGAGTGAGTCCTATATGATTCTGGGCATATACTTAAGAAAATTTATGAATTTTATTGAGTGTGGTAGTGCATGCTTTTAATGCACTCAGAAAACCTAGAATAAGAGAAAATAAAGCCAGAGAAGAGTTAAAATATATTTGTACCTCTCAGCATGTATGAAGACAAATTTCAACTTCAAAGATTAAAAAAAAATTCATCATGGGCTCAGTTTAGCAGTGTACATCTTTAATCCCAGCACCCAGCAGGTGTAGGTAGATGTTTGTGAGTTGAAGGTCAATCTAGTCTACACAGAGTTTTCCAGGACGACTAGGGTTATATGGTGAGACCCTGCTGCAGAACAACCACAAGAAGCAATGCAAACAGAAATAACCACACAACGGCAGCAAACCATTACTATTTATAGTATCCACATTATCTCTCTTCTTCCAAAAGGACCATTTTGGAGTAAAAAAGATTTGGGCTTTCCCTGTCATTTATCAGTTGTCTACAACTGGACAGGTTTTAGTTTTAAATTTTTTTGTAGTTGAGCCTTCCATCTTGGGTCTCAAAGGACTCTATCTGAGGTTTAGCAGGAAAAATAATAAATGAGCTCTGTTATTATGTAGTGTTTATCAGAATATATAGAAATAAAAAAATCTTATGAACCTACCAGGACATTTCAAAAATGACTTTTTTTGGATATTCATTTTGTTTTTTGTTTGTTTGTTTGTTGTTTTTGAAAACTCACCTTAGTTTCTTTTGATGCGTAGAACTTCAACAGAGGCAAAAATAGCAGGAATAGTGTTAGGTGACTGATAAAGAGTCTACACTGTGGCAGTAGCTTCGTTTTATAGTGACAGATAAGATGCAGAAACGTCTATGGAGGCAGGGATGTGTGGCAATGCCAGCTCAAAGATTGAAAGCAAATTATACAAATCTTGGGATGATCTCAACTTTGAAAGAGTTATATTTGAGACACCCACATCCTAAGTGGATACGTGGTTTTGAATCTCTAAGATTTCTCTTTGTATTATTTTACGTTGAGCACACTGCAAGAATGAAAAATAGTTACTAGCCAATGGAAAACCAAAATGAAATTAATCATTTGTGGAAATCTGAGTACTGATGGCTGTAAGCCTGGAGGATTTCAGACATAGTTGAACTTGAATTCAGGTCATCAGGATATAAATTTAAGTCTTGTTTGGGAAGTAAATAGGAATTTGATACAACCAAGCAAGTTGGCATTTAGTTATCTTGCTGTCTATCTTCAGAAGTACAGAAAGCTAGCCAGGTAATTACAAAAGAAGAGGCCACAAGAAGAAACAGCCTGTTTTTAGTACTGTTTGATATATTTATCAACAAGGTAAAGATTTGATTTCATTAACTCTTAAGATCATCTAATCTATTCTTCCACCTGACTTCAAAGTCTAGTCTTATAAATATTAGAAGGCCTTTATTAGAGAAAATTCTTGTTGCATTGCTGATGACAGCTTGGGAACAATCCATAGCTAAGAAAGTGATTGTGTAACCTGTATGTGTACCACTGAAGACAGGAAGGCATGTTAGTCTACATCCTCTAAGGAACAGATGCCAAGACAGAATCTGACATGAAAGAGATGAGATTTATTGGGGTTATATACCTGCAAGGGAACTGTGCAGGGAGAGACTTACCTGGGAAAGTTGTCTGACCCTTAGGAGGGGAAGAAAGGAGCCAGGCAGAAAGAAAAATAGGGAAACAACAAGCCAGGGAGACAAGATGGAAGGTAGGAATTAGACTATCTTAAAAAAAAGAAAGAAAAAGAAAAGAAAGAATTACAAAGATGTATTTAAAGAGATGCTGTACTGGCATTTCCCCTTTTTATCATGTATCTGAAGTATCTGAAATCTTTACGGTGATTATTACTCCAGATAGCATGTTGTCAATTACATAGAGGGTGGCCTAATTCTACATTAAACATTCTTATAATATAAAAAGAAATAATTGGTTACATGAGCAAAACAAAAAAGTAGCTGTGGCCCATGACTGGGGGAGATAGATGAAGAGAACTTGAACATATTGCCTTAGTTAAACCGTGAGACATATTGCCTCAGTTAAACTGTGAGAGCCTCGACTCAGCAATACAAGCCACTCTCAGCTGTCCTGAGAAGAGTGACATGTCAACCAATGTCTTTAAATTGAACAGTGATGAGGAGAGCATGTGATGTGACTTAAGGACAATATGTTCCTGTTGAACTTATAAAGCAAGAGACGTTTTTTACTTAACTCGTAAATAGTCTCAAAATTAACAAGCTGCTGCAAAATAAAGAACAGTACAAAACAAAAGGCACAAAGTGGCTATATATCCTGTAGATTCATCGACTGCTGACATTTTACTACACTGGAGGTGTCATCCACTCTTGTCATTGCCCTTATTTTGGTAGATTTTTTTCTGTATCAGTCGGGTAGTCCAGCTACATCATGGATTTTTTTTTCTGCTATAGATACTTCAATGTATAGTATAAAATATATAGTATAATAGGAAAGGGATTTACTTGGTTTACTTATATTATCCAATTTTCAAATTTAATAAATCAATCATTTAAATTTCCACTTAGTCAATTTATCCAATAAAGCCCTGTTTAGCACTTCTCCCTCACTCAGGGCCAAGGGACGTGTTTTGTCATCTTGCCTCTGTCTAGCTTGTGTTAAACCATAACATGAAGTAAGACATCTTTTGGTAAACTAAACCCCATTTGTTGTAGGATATAAAATTTGACGCAAAAGATGTGATCAGTCCTGTGCATTGCTAATATACATGACTTAAAACACTTCCTGAAACATGTTATCTCTCAGAAAATGATGAATGAAGGAAGGAAGGAATAAAGGAAGGAAGGATAAATTTTTGTATAGACTTCCTTTTCTACTGCTAGCCCCAAGTAATGACAAGACATTATCAATTATGAAAGTTTGACCAATAGCTTAGGTTTGTTTTTAACCGGGTTTTATAAATTAATTCACATCTATTAATTTACTTTCTGCCTCATGGCTTTATTACCTCATCTTCATAGTGCTTCATCCTGCTTGCTTGATAACTCCTGGCATCGCTGCCTTCTTCTTCCCAGGATTCTGTCTGCCCCAGAAGTCCTGCCTAGTTGCTGGCCATTGAGATTTTTTTATTAAACCAATTAGAGTGACACATCTTCACAATGTGCAAAAAGATTATTTCATAACAAATTTTTTATGACTGTTCATATTTTCTTAAGGGGATTTGACACAGTTGGGATTTATATTTTTTAATTTTGTCTGTGTAAACAGTTCAAATGTCACTTTGTAAAACTAGCTTTGTATATATTTGTGAGAATGTCAGTATGTGGAGAGATTAAGTGTTTTTGAAGATCTCACGTCTGTTACTCCCTGCTCATACCATTACCTTAAGTTCCTTCTCATCTCTATGCTAACCTAAGCCTTTAAGCATGCTTGAAAGGAAAATGGAAATCCGAGCTCTCTGGCATGAGGATTGGTATCCAGAATGACTGTGCTCTGAGCAATGCAAAACATTTTCTCCTTGCACCAATAACCATGATGAATCTGGATGTCCAAATATATGCCTACATCGTGCTAAAAAATTAATAATGCTGGCTTCTATCAGCATGCTGATTGTCAGAATGCATACAAAATAGGATGATCAGTAACACCATGTCAATCATAGTTCTATAAATGGAATGTCCAGGAAAGTTCTCCATGAGTTACTAAAATCTCTATCTTAGTCAATACATATATGACATCATTCTCGATGGAATAACAGCAGGTTGATGAAGGAGAAGAATGCTTTAGCCTCTTGCAGCCATGCCAAGGATCTCACTCAAAGATTAGCTTGAGAGTCTGTCTTCTATTCTCAGAAACCTACTACTCTGTTCTTCATGTGAACACAAGGTCAATTACTAAGTACTCATGTAGATACTGCTTGCAGTGTAATAGAGATTAGTTGGAAGTGGACTCAGGTTATATACCCAGTCTGATTTATCTAGTAAAGGACAGTAGTAAATGAGTGAAAGGAATGTCACCACTGATGCCCAGTTGCAGGTTTTCAAGCTAGGCCAGGGGATGATCCAGAATACCTGACATTACACTGTTGGCTAAAAGAGATACATATGTTTTGCTGATCATAAGTAAAGAAGCTGAGTTTTTAAAAGTATTTTTATAGGCTCATATTTTAAAATTAAATCTAAGGAAACTGGTTGAATTTGCAAGGCACTTTGTGCCTTAATTTCCCTACACATCAAGTAAAAATAATTACATGAGTTACAGATTCTGTGATAGATACATTAGGTAATGACAGAATGTGCTTTTTGTTTTCTTAAAAAAGCAGTTCCTACTATTATTATAACTGCTATTCTTACCTATGAAGGAATTCCTTTTCTTACCCCTCAATCACAGAGAAAGAATGGGTTATAGATCTTGACTGGCATCTTACCTTCTCTTTTGAAAGTCTAACCTAGTGGGATGGCAAGAAAGGGTAATGTTTTAAATGAAAAGTCTTAGCGCTAATCTTTATTTGACACATGCTTCCAATTCAAGCTCACACAGAAAGGAGGGCTTATTAGGGGAAGACTTGATTCCCTGCCTCTTGCTCCTCTTCATTCCTCCACCAGCCCTGCTCCTTTCAGTTTCTGAATTTATAAATGGGAGAGATCCCTCAGAACATGATGTATTCTTGCAGAACGGTCTTGGGGACAAGAAGAATGATTGACAACTGCAGAAATTACATCTGAGGTTTGGTCCTACAGGAAAAGGGGCACAAATTGCCTGTGAATTATCTGCAAGTCCCTGATGAGCTCGAGGACAAAGTTTAAGAGCCTTCAATCTTTCCCCAACACACTGGTTCATGTATCTCCCCCGTTACGATGCAAACACCCAAGAGGAGTCATCCCTGAAAAAAAACCACCATTTTTGTTCTTTATCCTTCTCAAATATGGCGATGGTAAATGTGTAAATGCCGATTGACACCCTTTGTCACCCACCCAAGCATTCTGAGTATGTTTCAGAATAGAAAGGATATATAGCTCTTACCAGTGGACTCATAATCTGAAAAAGAATTGAGGCTTAATGCTATAAAACACATGGTATTAATTTCATAGGGTAGAATTTACTTATTTGTATATCATCTTGACATGCTAGGTAAATGCTATGCTTTTGAACTACATCCCTACATTGGATACAAATCACTTAATCTGCAAAAAAATTGTTACTTTTCTAACTGCATCACCAGAGAAGAATGAAATGTAGAACAATGATGATAATAATGATGATTAATACATAGAAGTTCAAAAGGAACAAGTTATATTCCTAACTAAGAGTTCATGGAAAAGGTGAGGCCATAGATTTTAGAATTAGCAGTGTTTGGACTTATGTAGTTTACAATACTTATTTGATGAGATATAGCAGTATGTTGTGAGGTATTTGATTACACTGTGTAAAGATATGTCACTGTGATTGGTTTAATAAAAACCTGAATGGCCAATAGAGAATGCTGAGAAGAAGAAGGGGAAGTTGAAAGGAGACATGGAGGAAGCAGGATGGATATAAATATATAGATGAGGTAAACGAGCTTCAGGGCAGCACATAGATTAATAGAAATGGATTAAGTTAAGCTATAAGAGCTAGCTAAAAACAAGCCTAAGCTATCAACCAAACTTTCAGGATTAACAAGAAGTCTCCGTGTGGTTATTTTGGAGCTGACTGGTGGGACAGACAAAGACTCTTTACAGTGGTGTTTACAATGTGGTCTATAAGCAAGGAATGGTTGTCAAACTTTTTGCTACATATCTGGATATAGTAAGTGTTAAAGTTTGCAAAGATCTATGATGTCATACTCAATAACATATTAACACATTGCTGGTTTGTCTTTGTTTAAATTTGGTAATTCAGTAATTCACTTTTGATCTTATTTTAATTGTACACAACAAATGGAAGGAAAGTAGGGAGTTTAGCATGGATAATGTGAGAAACACTAAATTCTGAATGTTGTACAGTAACTGATGAAGTAAACAGAAGCCACCTGTAGTTCTTACCTTGGTAAGCACCTTAGCAGTTTTGAATAACAAACACTCAGAGAGGTGCCACACTGGATTGCACATAGGTAGGGCAGTTTCTGCTCATAGTGGGTCTTCCCAATAGCCCCATTGACATGTGGCCTTCCTCTGGAGTCAGGCCATTGATTTTTACAGACCTTTCCTACTGACTTCTACAAGGACCCTAACATTTGGTTTTGTTCTTCCTTATCCTTTTACAGCTGGTTTGTCTTTCTGTATGTTTTTCTTTCATCAGTCATAAGTTGAGTAAGTGTTTAATCTCCATTGATTATCAGATACTTTTATTGTTTTGAGATTAGAATAAAATGATTTGTCACTGAAAGGTAAAAAGTATAGAGATTTTAACTTTGATTTAAAAGATGGATTATATAGGGTGGTATCTAACAGTTAGATTAACTTGGGTTTAAATCATGGTTTTACAAGTTAGTAGCTAGACATTCCAGATAAACTTCCATACATTTTTTAAAAAATTATTTTATGTATATAAGTGTTTTGGCTGCATATATGTATATGCGCCACATGTGTTCTTGGTGCCTATGGAGTCACTGGAACTGGAGTTACGGATGCTTGTGAGCTAGCACGCAAGTGCTGGGAACCAAACCCAGGTCCTCTGCAAGAGCAAGTGCTCTTAGCTGATGAACCGTCTTTCCAAGTCCAACCCTCATTATTATTATCATTATCATCTTAATCCAAAATTATCATCATTATTATTATTGTAATTATTATTTAGCTTCATTTTCCAGTATGTAAACCAGAAGCTTTAATGGGCAGAGTAATTGTGAAGATTAAGTGACATAAGGAAGTAAGGGAACGTCTTAGGGTTTTTATTGTTGTGAAAAGACATCGTGACCATGGCAACTCTTAGAAAGAAAACGTTTAATTGAGGTGGCTTATTTGCAGCTTCAGAGATTCAGTCCACTATTATTATTATCATGGGTAGCACAGTCGTGTGCAGACAGACATGGCGCTAAAATATCTGAGAGTCCTACATCCTGAAGGCAAGAGGAAGTTGACTGAGAGTCACACTGAGGGAAGCTTGAGCGTCCTCATAGCCTGTGCCCACAGTGACACACTTCCTCCAACAAGGCCACACCTCCTAATAATGCCACTCCCTTTGGGGGCCATTTCAAAGTTGAAATAACTTCCTGTAATAGAGTTTTGAAAAAAAAGAAAAAGCATTCTTCTTTCCCCATTTTCAATGAATATATTTCAATTATTTTTCTTTAAAATTATCACTGAAAATATTGACAGCGAGCCTATGAATAGGAGTTACAATAAAAATACAATAAAAATAGTATGCCCATTAATTGAAAAGCACACATTAGATTTGGTAGACCCTTTAAAAATGTGGCTGAGTCTTTCTAAGGCCAGGCACTCTTCACTCTGCTTAGAACTCTTTGCTCCAGTATGAATAATTTCCCCAGGCATATAACATGACTTATTCTTAAATTCCCTCCTTTGTATTAGTGTCATTCTCGAATGGATCACATGCCTCCCCTCCGCACTCCATCCCTTTTCAAAACTCTTCAATATTTATATCATCCAGGAGTTGACCCAAGGAAATTTGATCAACTTTCTTCAATTTGTGAAATTGTAGGTTCTGCCAGGGTGCTATACCAGGCCCTACTTATTACACCCCTCCCCCCTTAGCTTGTTTTCTTACACTTTCCCTATATATTTTTAAAGGTTGTTTTTTTTCCTTTGAAATGAGACCCAATCATTCCCTTGGTTGTGCTTATAGTCAGAACATTTAGGATGAGAAAGACTGTTGTTCCAGATCAGACATTCCATTGTCTATTATTCCAAACAGGGAGATGGCCAGGTTGGTTTCTTGTTTGTTTCACCTTTTAGTTTTGTGCTATTATTCCATAGCCCTCTGTTACTTAGTGGGGAAATGGTATTTCTGGCTGATTGAGAAACAGGGGCATAAACTTTCAGAGAAAGTTCTAGAAGAAACAGCAGATAAGGGACACAGAATGTGATGAGAGATGTGAGTGAGATGGGCAGAAGGAGGAAGAAAGGCAGCCTCAGGTGCATACCCAGCCAATCGCAAGCATTTCAGGAGGAAAAAGAAACCAATTAAGCCACAACAGAATAGTTCCGCCCAGCTTCTATTTTGTGCTCAATAAACAACACTACCATCACTGCCAACGAGAGCAGCAACATAGCACGTCTTTTCTCCCAGCACCAACTCTAAACAATCTACTGGATTTGGGTCAAAATAGTAAACTGCCAGCATGTTTAAAAAAAAAAAAAAACAGAAAAACAAACCTGGCATTTTCCTTAAGGGCTGTGAGGGTGAATGCAGGACAAGAGCCAGGGAGAGGAGCTGCTATAAAAATAACTAGTGCAAACATCCTTGAACTGATGTTTTCTATAAAAATCCCATGGCTGTGAACTGGAAGGAGTGAAGCCGTGAAGGGGAAAGGAATGGGGAACCGAGGGGTGTCTGTTTATCGTCAGTCAGCTTTCATGTAAAAGTCATGGCAGGGTCAGCAACAAACCAGCCAGGTGGCAACTCCAGGCTACGCTCCCATAAATAACAGTTATGTACTAATGTCACACAACCAGAGTTAGATGTAAAGCATATGGGAAGGAAACATTCTGATGTACAGATCTAGAAACTAGCAACGCTTGCTCAGTTTAGGGTCTACTTTCGGTACTGAACTTTGGAAACCATTGAGAAAATAAAGGAGTAAAACATTAGAGGGCAGAAAAAGAGCTCCAGGTATACAGTTTGTTTGTTTGTTTTTGAAATTAGAGTATTTACTTTAAAAAAAAAAACCAAAACCCTCAACCTTAAGGTTTGGAAGGATGACTATTCGATGAAGTGATTAGGAGTTGTTGAGAGCCCACAACCCCACACACCAATTTTCACTTGAATTCCGTTCCTACTATTTACTTGTTCTCATGACCTCTGGGAAGTTTCTTAACCTCTCATGCCTTTGTTGGCTCTGTACAAAGGAAGGAGGGGAGCATAATGGGGATAGAACCTGCACTAAGGGAAGTTATGGGGATTAAGTGAGTCTTTACAGGGGAACCCACAAAGTACTATCTAGTAAATATCCTATCCTGTTTACTTATAAAACTAACTTATTTTAAATAGACTGTTTGCTGGATGCTATGCTAGTAACTTTTTACTTGTACTGTCTTATTGCTTTTATTGGCATATGGTCATGCACATAGTGCTAGATTTCACAAATATACGTTCTTTCATGTCTATCATGTTCACACGCTTCCATCCTCATTACTTCTTCAGTCTTTCTTGCATGTGTATGGATATATCTGTACATGTGCGTAATATATATATATATATACATATATATATGGGGGATGTATTTGTGATCTATGTAAATTGAGTGTGTACAAATGAGAGGAAACACAAAGTATTTGTCTGAGTCCTTTTCTCAGAAGATGACATTATTTTAGGCTTTAAAATTGAGGCTGTAAACCATTTTATCCTGTCATCTGTTGACTGACATCCAGGATGACTCCATAACACGGCCATATACTACCTTATTTAATCTTCAAACCAGCCTCATGAGTTAAAAACTTTTATAGGTAAAGTAATGGAGGCTTTGATGGATTAAGGAATTTATCAAAGGGGTCTTATCTAAGCCAATCTTCCAACCTATGCTTTACAACAAATGTAAGCTACAATAAGTGTGTTAAAACCTTAGCATGTTTTCTTTCAGTTGCTGAAAATGTTTAAATTTGAAGGGAACACACACAACATATGTCCACCTTAGAAGAAAAAAATTAAAAAAAAAGAATTTGAGGGACTATTGTTTTAATGTATTGACTTTGGGAGGACTGTGTTCCATTCACAGTAAATACTGAAAATAAAATATTAACTCAGCGTTTCATTTCTCTAAACATTTATTAGGAGCCCACTATTTTGATGGCCAGAATGAAGAATATACTTCTTGAGGTGTAGGGAGTGAAACTGACATTCTACTGCCAGTTGATTTAAGATGCAGGATTTAAATCCTCAATAAAAACAGCATTGCTCTCCACGAGAGCGGCTGAAGAAATTCCCCAGCGGAAGCTAAGCTGCAGGCTTGCAGAGATCCTTACCACTGAATGAGACCAAGTTTCTTGCAGGCCACCTATTCCGGGCGGCGAGAACTGGGCGTGTCTGGAAACAAATTCAAATTCCGCGCTCCAGGAGAGGACTTCCGGGGCCCGGCTCAAGGCTGGAGGACCACCTCGGAGACGCGTCCCCAAAACTGTGCGACAGGATCCCCCTGGTTTCTGGCAACTATCAGTGTGGCTTCAGCGAGCATTGGTGTGCCACTTCAGAGAGGTGACGCCGGGGACACCTGCCCCTAAAAGACGCAAAGAGTCCTCCGCCCGCAGTGGCCACTTCCGGATTGCTCTGCCCTTACCTAAGATGGCGGCGAGCCGCCTTCGGCCCGGCTTACTGCGGCTGCTCAGTATCCTCCGCTGCGCAAACAGTTCCACAGCCCGCCGCAACCGCGGAGGAGCAGCTTGGGACGCAGCGTGTCTCCGCCCTGCGGTGCAGCTAGGGGGTGTGCTTTGGGGGCAAAGAAGGTAGCTAGGAGTAGGACCCAGGGTCGTGCTCCTCTCTGCCTTTCCCTCGCTTCCTGGCACCAAGGCTGCACGAGCCCAAGGGTGATTTTTCCTTGGGCCCAATATGATACTAACTAAAGCCCAGTACGAGGAGATAGCCCAGTGCCTAGTGTCTGTACCGCCCACCAGGCAGAGCCTGAGGAAGCTGAAGCAGAGGTTCCCCAGGTAAGTTCCCAGCCTCCCTCTCACAGTCTTTTTGCCTTCAGCTCAGTTCTGGCCACCCTGGCAGTGCTTAGGGGCCACGTGTCACACGCAAATGGGAGGAACATAGTGACAGGTCAGAGATCATTAGAAAGCTCTCTCCCTTTCATCTGCCTACCATACAGAACACTCTGGAAGACCCCTGGAACCTCTCCCAGCGTTGCAATTGAATTCAAGTCAACAGATGTTTATTGAAAACTTGATCCGTATTTGGTGGGGGAGGGGAGAGTACACATAGTAGGCGCTTCATAGCTGTCCAGCAGTTAATCCAGAGATACTAGCAGTGGATGATGGGTAATGGAGTCATTCCAAATAAAAATGTGAACTGCAGGTTCATCAGACTGGCTTGCTGCCTACTTTGCATAGACAACTAGAGATGGTAGATTAAACAGAGGACCCTTTCGTGTTGCCGCTGGTGACAAACAAGAGAACCAGGCCTAAAGGGGCCTTGTGATGTGGGCTCTGCAATGGAAAGATTCTCTGTGTGATCGAGGATTTTGGTATCCCGTGGCTTACACTCTTGAGTCGGGCCCTTTCCACCTCCAGGTCTGAAGGTTTTTCATGCGCATACATATTCCCCATGGGTTTCATACTTCTGTCTTCACATTGCTGTGACGTTTTAGGTTTATTCAAGATGCCAGGAAAGGTCTCTTAGAGATTATGTAACATAGACTCCTCATCTCAAAGATGTGAAAACAGATATAGACATTTCTTGAAGGACCTGTTCACGGCAACTAGGTTATCATAGTTAATGTTAAACAACACAGAACATTTTGTTTTTGTTTTTATAACTTAAAACCATATTATGGTATTGAGTATAGTTACCCCTAATGGAGAGATTTCCTATTTATAATGCATAGTCTCTGACCAGGGATCACCAGAGAGAGATTTCATTGAGAAAGATGAAAGATGAGTTAATTGGCTAATAGGTATCAATTCAAATTAGAAGGATATCTTTTATGATATTTGGTAGACTAATTTTTCTAGTCTCTAAATAGAAAAGCTCTCTTTCCAATATTTCCAATTTTTTTTAATGGTTTTTCGAGACAGGGTTTCTTTGTAGCTTTGGAGCCTGAACTAGCTCTTTAGACCAGGCTGGCCTTGAACTCACAGAGCTCCGCCTGCCTCTGCCTCCTGAGTGCTGGGATTAAAGGTGTGTGCCACCACCGCCCGGCTTGTCTATACTTAAGGGTAATAGTTATCCCTTTATAGCTGGAGAGCTTTTTTTTTTTTTTTATTTTTGAGACAGGGTTTCTCCGTATCTTTTGGCCCCTGTCCTGGAATTAGCTCTTCTAGACTAGGCTGGCTTTGAACTCACAGAGATCCGCCTGCCTCTGCCTCCTGAGTGCTGGGATTAAAGACGTGCGCCACCACCGCCCAGCTGGAGAGCTTTTATCATAGCTGCTGTCCAAGAACTCAGCTGACAAGTTGGAATTTAGTTTTGGCATTAACTTTTTCAGGTCTGCCCATGGGCAGTCAAATGAGTGGTGTCTCATCACCCAAGTGAAAAAGTTTAAGGTGTACATATATATCATATATATATTATATATCATATAATGCATATTTTATATATATACACACATACATGCATTGCTGAGCAGTTTTGAAGCTTTTTGATACTTTGCTTTCATTATGTACATATACTTTTGCTTTTAAAAGAACACTATTGTATATGCTTCGGCCCACATGTGTCAAGGTGTGTGTGTGTGGAGGTAAGGATAACTTCAAGTTGTTTCTTTCCTTCTACCAAATGCGAGCTCTGGCAATCAAACTTGTCAGGTTTGGTGGCGAGTGTTTTTATCCACTAAATCATCTGATCAAGTCTACTATTTGTTTTAAGTGTTATATTTTTAAATATTTACTGAAATGTAAATTAAAGCTGAGAAAATAAAAAATACTACTTTTTTTGAAAAATAATAAGTATATTGCTTGTTAATGTATTTAATGTACAATAGCCAAAATATACATATGACATGGTTGTATACTTTGCAAATTTCTTTAATGTCTACCTTAAATACAAGGAACCTTGTCTACTTTTACATTGAACTGGTTGTCCTATGTTGCTGATTAAAGGGTAGCAAGAGGACTGGGGAGATGGCTCACTGAGGAAAGTGCTTGCTATGCAAGTCTGAAGAGCTGAGTTTGGATCTCCAGCATCCAAATGCTGAGTTTGGATCCCCAGCTTCCATGGAAAAGCGGAGCAGCTCAGCAGAGAAAATGCCTCCATCAGATTGCCTGTAGGCATTGTGCTGGGGCATATTCCTGAGGAGTGATTGATGTGTGAGGGTTCAGCCCACTGTGGGTGGTGCCACCCCTGGGCAGGTACTCCTGCCTTGTGTAAGAGAGCCAACTGAAAAAGCCCTGGAGAGCAAGCTAGTGAGCATTGTTCCTCATGGTCTCTGCCTTAGTTCCTGTCTTTAGGTTCCTGCTCCGACTTCCTCTCATGATGGCAACAGTAAGTGGAAATAAGCCCCCTTCTCCCCAAGTTGCTTTTTTGGTCATGGCAACAGGAAGCCAGCTAACATAGAAACTGGCACCTGGCTCATTGAATACTGCTGTGACAGACCTGACCATGTTGTATGGAAGAGGGGTGCAACGGAAGGCCTAACACTGAAGAGGTCATGGAGAGACCCTGTCTCAAAAAATATGGGGAAGATATGTGATGCACCACATGTGCATACATGGGCGAGTGCACCCACACACATGGCCGGTCATACACAGCTATACAGTACCGTAGAAAAAGAAACAAACAAAAAATGCTTAGAAACTCTGCTCATATGTAGTCATAAAAGAGAAGAATAACGTAATAGACTTTGTAGATAACTGTGGATTTAAAAAAAGATTAGATGTTTGTATTACACAAAAACTAATGCTAGTTTCCTGAAGGCTGACTATAATGTGGGATATGAAAACCCAGCAAAGGCTGGTCACCTTTTTGCGTTGTAACTTGCGTTGTAACAAGTGGCCTGTTTTGAACGCAGTTGGGCTTTTCCCCATGGAATATTGGTTTTGAACCACACAAACCTTCCAAATGTTGTCACCTTTCATTCTACTGTATAAAAAAAAAAATTGCATTTGCTAATCTCGTCAGTGATCTCATTAGATGTCTGTAAGGTTTGAAGCTGTCAAACTATGGTGATGGATATGAGCTTTCTAATATTTGAATTTTCCCTTGAAAGCTCAAATTTTATCATTGGCAACACATGCTATTAGTTGTTTTTCTTGAAAATGACAGGCTCACGTCATTTATGTTTGAGAAAACGTCTGCCAGATACCCAAATCTGAATAATCATATTTTGTTCATTGTTTATTCAAGTAAGAGTTGTATTCCTTGGAAGAAGTGGCTGGCTCAGCTCTTTTGTCACTTACATTCCTCCATGGAGACACCACCGTAACTTTAAAATGGTCTTTCTATTTCTAAATTCTGCATACATAATTTTAAAAAGATGAGAATTAATATCAATTAGTGACTATTCTGAAGTGAAATACCCTATTTATTTATTTATTTGTTTGTTGTTTTGGTTTGGTTTTGTTTTTTTAAGACAGGGTTTCTCTATGTAGCTTTGGTGCCTGTCCTGGTACTCACTCTGTAGCCTAGGCTGTCCTTGAACTCACAGAGTTCTGCCTATCTGGAATTAGGTTTGTTTGTTTTTGAGACAGGGTTCCTTTGGATAGCCTTGGCTGGCCTTGAACTTACAGAGATCTGCCTGCCTTTGCCCCCCAAGTGCTTGGATGAAAGGTGTGCTCTACCACTGCCTGGCCAATTTTCAATTTTTTAAAGCTGTGTTGTGTATATGAGTTTGAATATGACTGCAGTACCCCTGCCTCAATTTCTTATGTTTGGAAGTTAAAAAGCTATCAACTTGAGGGGTACTGGGCGTGGGAGGAGTCCAAGGCAGGGTAGGTGGAAGGGCTTGCAGAAGGGAAAGTGCTATAATTCCATTTTTATTAAAAACACATTGAAAAAAAATAGGAATTGGAAGTTTACCCTCTGTAGTATACAATCGGCACAAATGTCAATAGACTAGAAGGGGGGAAGTAATATTTTTGTAAAAATTAGTTCTGACCTTGTAGGCCCCTGAGAGGGACTTAGGGACTCCTGGAAACCACTGGCTGTTTTAAATCAAAGCACGTTTACATTTGGTAATACACAATACGTGGGAATTGACAAAGGACTACCAAGAAGATTGCTAATTTTTTCATCTGCAGAACATGGGAATCTCTGTCTCTGAAACTTTTGCCAACACTGAGCAGAGTCATTATTTCAACTGTTCTGTCTTGAATTAAGAATGACTTTGAGTAATTTGAGATTATATTAGCTTCTTTTTCTTTTTTCCCCATTTGTGGGGATCAAATCCAGTTCTTATCCAAGCAAAATCCACCCCCCCCCAAAAAAAATAATCTATCATTGGGCTTTACCCACATCTAGTGTTTTCAAATTATAATACATTGTAGGTTATTTCAATAGTTTTTGTCTATTTAATTCTCTTTTTGCATTAATGGAGCCACTTGGTGTTCTATACCTATTTTTCTACTGGAGTGTTTGCTTTTATGAAATTTGTTATTACTTATTATTTGTTTTGTGTGCTGGTGTTAAAAATGTTGATTTTGTTTTTCTTGCCTTTTTTGGTTGTAGATGTTTTCTAGTTTACTTTTACGTATTCTGATTTTAACTTCCTTAAACTTCAATTTAGACTTCTTTTCTTTTCCTTTTGTTTTTGCATTTTCGATTTTTGAGACAGGGTCTTTCTACATTACATAGTCCTGGCTGTCCTGGAATTCACTATGTAGACCAGGCTAGTCTTGAACTCACAGGGAGATCTGCCTCCCAAGTAATGGGATTAAAGAGCTGTCCCTTCACACCTGGCTCATTTTTTATAAAACAAGTCAAGGTCTAGCCCTGGCTCTCCTGGAATTCACTTTGTAGACCAAGCTTTGAACTCAAAGATCCACCTACTTTGCCTCTGGAGTGCTGGGATTAAAGGCGTGCACCACCATACCTGGCTTTAAATTCTCGATATTCCCAGTTGTGGTTCATTTTGTTGGACACTAAGAGACATACATGTAAAGTGAGTTTTCCCCAGGATTAATTTTATTTTTACTCCATACCTCCTGAGGGAAGCCTCATTTTGGTATGTCTTTGCTCTTTTCACTGAAATTGCAAAATTATATCATTTCAAGGCACCTCATTGAATTGAGGAACTCCTTTTTTCCAGTCCTTTCTCAGAATCACCTCCTTAGATAGCAGAGTACTTTCCAGCATGCACAAGGCTCTGGGTATAGTTCCTAATACTGTTTAAGAAAAAGCAGAATCCTCTATTTATTGTGATGAGGTGGAACTTTGTGATCTTTAATGCTTTATGTTTTGAAATCTACCCTCATTCTATTTTCTTCTCTACAGTTTAATAATAGTTGGTGTTTCCGGTCTTAGCAGATCAGGTGTGCTGTGTGAGTCTAGAACCTAAAGCTGTTGTCAGGATTGTATTTAATGTTTATGTTTTGTGTTTTATTATATTTTATTTCATGGGTTTCTTATCTAGTCCCAGTCCAATCAACTGTTCCTCCTAAGACTGTGTTGTATACTTTCCTGTCCAAACATTCTATTTGTATATATTATATGTATCTGTAAGTAGTATTAAACTCAGAGAAAATTTGTAATAGTATTCCAGAGACTTCTTTATTCCCTCTCCCATAAAAATGTTAACATATTTCACAGCCATTGGACCAATGGACAGGATTTCAAAATTAGTTTTAACATGATATAGTCAGTTGCTAGGTCTTTTCTGAACTCCACAGTTTTTTTGTTTGTTTGTTTTTGTTTTTTGTTTTTCCAGGAATGTCCTTCTCCTTTCCTGTTTCTGCATCACACATTGCCATTTGGTTTGTCACATCATAGAAGCTCTCCTATATGTGATGTTTGCTCTTTGTCTTTCATGGTTAGGACATCTCTGGAGAGAGTAACCATCAGTTGTTTTCAAAGAGTGCTCCTCTGTTTATGTGCTTTTTGCTTTCTCCTGACAGATTTGTGGTAGGAAGTTTGGGCAGCAGCACCCCAGAAATGATATGCCCTTCTTAGCGCATCCTGTCATAGTGTCATAGCGCACCTTAAATTTGTATAATATACAAAAATCCATATCAGTGTAAAATAATTAAGTTAGTAATTGCTTCTCTGGTTTAAAAGTAGATTCAATAATCTCCCTTTTAATCCTATTTCTATATCCCCTTTTTTCTTTTCAAAGTAGATTCAATAATCTACCCTTATATTTTATTATATTTATATCCCCCCATTTTCTTTTCAAAACAAGAACCTTGAATCTAAATCCTTTGTTCAACTTTTTCCTTGACCATTACTAATAACAACTTGGAAACAACCACTCAAAACAATGACAAATATCTATACCCAATGAACAACCAAAAAACACCCATTCCACTTCTTGGGAATGTGGGTGCCATGTTCTTAATTTTATTTCCTGCTGTCAGCAGGGTGACGGCATCTTTAGGAGATCCCCAAAAGAAAATTTTGGGGTTAGTTTTCAAGTCTTGGGAGAGGTAGCGGTATCATTTGTTGTCCAGTCTCTGCGTAATGGGAACGTGTAGGGCTTGTCTCAAGTCCTGGCTAGAGCAGCCTGTGAGGCTGGGTCATCTCAGCCAGCCACCTACAAATTGTCCTGAGCAGTTTGTAGTCCAGAGCCGATCTTTAGATGGTGCCTTTCAGCTTAGTAGTATTATCTTTGTCCTTGTAGAACTGTTGTGGGGCCCCATCATCCTTTTGGAAACTTCAAAGGTCACTGTTAGGTGTGGTGATGGTTCACTGCAGGAAACTTAAACATTTTAAATGTCATATGCAGCAGATCTCAGAGAGGTTAAAGGATCAATATTTGTATGTACATCAAGAGTACAAAAACTTAATTCCTTGTTACATGATAGAGACTCAAACCTGAGATCATTTACAGGAAACTAGATGAAGCCTTTTTTTCTAGAATTAGTATGACCATTAATATCATGACAAAAAGTTTAAAATGTGTGTGTATAAATATATATATGTATATATATATATATAAATCTTATAAATTTTGAGCTAATATTTATACCTTAAGAAAAGCATTAAAGAGTCAAAATAAAACCAAAGGATTATGAGATTATGAAATTAGTGGCAATAAAATAGTCCTTAAATTTTGGTGGTTTTTTTTTTGATCCATATCTGACATAAGACAGATTTTGGATTTCACTTTAATAAGCATGTTTGGGTTTAGAGAAGGAAAGAGCCACACTCCAACTCCAAAGCCAGCTTTAATTTTTAATTAGACAGGGACTACAAGAGAACTGTTTTCATTATATGAACACGAGAAACAATCATTTGGGAAGGTTTATGAAATATCCTGTTGGAAATGTGATATACCGATAGGCCAATTTACTCCCTTTTCTTGGGAAATTTTTTTCTGGATGATTTGTTGTTTTTCTTCAGATGTTTTATTTGCCTAGTGATCTTCAGATTCCTTAGCTGGATCCTTTTGGTTGTTGTTGTTTGTTTGATTTGTGTGTTTGAGACAGGTTTTCTCTGTATAGCCCTGGCTGTCCTAGAACTCACTCTGTAGACCAGGCTTTTGGGATCATGATTCTATACCAATATCTATACCCTGTTGCTGAATTTTTGCCTCAGATTCTGGGCTCTGGTTTTTCTAATTATGCCTTCCAGATCTGTAGGTATGTTTTTTTCTGTGTTGGATGCAACATCTTCCCATTCTTAACGTACTGGCTGGTTTTGTGTGACAACTTGACATGAGCTAGTCTTCAGAAAAAGAAGCCTCAGCTGAGGAGATGCCTTGATGAGAAAATACCTTACAGCAGAATCATTTTTAATTAGACAGGGACTACAAAAGAACTGCGATCTTCTTGAGAACACTATCCATTCCTAACTAGAGTACCAGAGTGAAGGATGGTTCTGCTAGCCTCTGCCTTTGTTGAACTTACTGGTCCTTGGTGGACGTAGGGCTCCAGTGTAGCTAGTTACAAACACGATGAAATATTATTTATTTTATGTTTATTGGAAGTATCCAATAAACTTTTCTCTTTGGAGCACCTCCTGTCCCCACACAGGATCCATTTTCTGGTCTTAGGTCTTCTCACAGGAGTTCGCTGTTGTGTGTTCTTGCTTTCTAGAACCATTTGTCCTTAGGGAACCGCGTGCTTCTGTCTCATGTTAGTGTGGCTCAAATCCCCACATTGTAAAAGGAGCCAAATCATAGAAATAGTAGACGGAAGAAACGAGCTTCAGACTCCAGTGGTGTCTTTCTGGAATCTTCCCTTGTTGCTGCTTCCTGGTAAATTCCTTAAGGTTATGGTGAGCACTAATTAAACCAGAGCAGGGAAGCACTTGACTTGGTGTAGAGCCAACAGAAAGTGTCTGAGGCGCGATTCCTATTAGAATGTTGTCTTTTGTCTACCGTAGATGACATCTCCGAGTGGTGTCATTTCAAACGTATGTACAAAAGAGGCAGTAGATTAGCAGAAAATAGAAACATTTATATGGACCCGTTGATTATTTCTGATATTTAATGAACTATGCCTTGCATATTTCAGTATTTTGTAGTTGATTTATAGTGACATTGAAAAACTTTTTAGCTTTGAAAGTTTTAAGAATCACAGTGAAGTATTACAATGTATAATTTATACTCAGGGTTGGTTTACATAACGGAAATATTGTTTCTGTAGGCCTTATTTGTCAAAGTTGAATTGAGTAGTGGTGGTTCTTAATTTGTGGTTAGTTTTTTACACTCTGCTAATGTGTGGTGAGCTCGACTTCCAGAACAGTCGGTGAGAATGGCTCATAAAGGGAGAAAAAAATCATTTATTGAACCTGAAATGTTGTTTGTGGCTTTACCAAAGAAATACAATTAATTTGCAGGACATTAAAAAGTAGTATTAATTCATGTATTCTGCAAATATCTAGATATGCTTCTGCAGGAGCTATTGATTAGAGTGTCTAAGCAGTGGATATGATTGCTTGATGTATGCATTGGAAATCTTGTAAAATGTGTTTTTTTTTTTAATTCTGTAAGATGCTAGGTTTTGAGTTTGTTGTCACATTGTAGGTTAGTGTTCCGTTTTTCTGAGAAAACATTTTGCTTGTGCACGGCCCCTTTGCAGAAAAAGATAAAGCAAGCTTATCTTTCATCGGGTAGTTGTACTTCTCTGTATTTTTAACACTGTAAGGTAAGATGAGCTTGGATTCTCAGTAAGAGAATGTTTAGGAACAACCTTAGATAGCAATATTCTGTGAAGCAGCCACATGATGATTGCATTTCTTATTAGTTTTGAGGGGGTTATTCAAATTATTAGGATACCAAATTCATTTTAAGCCTGTATTCAGGCACCACACTTCAGCTTTCTCAGCAATAACCTATATGAGAACAGTAATAGAGAATACATATTTTTTAGGAAAAAAGACTGAGTGAAAGTAGGAGACAATAATATTTTATTATTTAACATTTCAATAAACATGGAGTGGATTTACCTTTATTTTTTATTATGCACTTTTATGCAGTCTTGCCATATTGGTTGAATTTTCTTTAAAGACATAACAGTCAGTATGTAAGTACTATGTTACAGGGAAGTCTGGAAAGTGACCTTTCTTTGTAAAAGTCATGCCACCAGACAGGCTGGGGAAAGTAAGCCTTTAGTTTTCTTCTTTGTTTTAATTACTTTATTGAAAGTAGATATTTCCAAACATTTGATGCAAAGTATCTTTCTCCTTTCTCCTGACAATAGCTGCCGCATTGGGCTGTTTTATAGAGCACACTGTGGCTGGTGAGGAACCCCAACTGAAGGAATAGAGGGGAACAGAGCATATACCTGGATGTAAGTTTGTGAGGTTCCTGGACTGGACAGCAGAGAATATCCTGTGCCCCGTGATTTGAGGTGGTGGTTATGTGGGAGCTGGTGCGTGTGGACATAGCTACAGAACGGGGAGCCTGTTGATCACAAATCCATCCTTTCCTGCCGCGTGGTAAAACTGATGCTCCCTCTGCTTGTCTGCTCTTTTCATTCCTCTGCTCCGTGAAGCTCGGCGTGAGCAGCCCTTCAGAATCCAAAGCCCCCTTCACACCGAAGGGCCCCACATGGTTTCCACACTTTTGAGTGCACCACTTGGTGGAGGTGTGGTCTTTCTCTTCACTCTTACCTCCAAACAGAGACTATATGTTTTTCAACCTCCTCTCTTGTTCCAACTGTAGCCTGATACATTTTGGAGTTCAAGCAAGATGAGGGGTTCTACAATTCTCATTCCAAGCAAAATGTTGAGATTTTTCTGAACCTCTTTCCTTTACATGTTCAAAATGTAGTGATGCTTCAGCTACCACAAAAATTGAAAACTATTTAACTTATCATCCTAAATCTAAGACTATAGAGTAAATATTTTTACACAATAAAATTCATGTAGAGGGAAAATAAAGTAGCTTCATATCTTTTGATACCATTGTTCAGCCAAATATTGAACTATTTGAGTTTTTTTCTGACTAAGTGCTGGGTCCTAGCCTTTTTCTCTGATTGTCCTGGGAGCAGAAGTTGTCTCTCAGACCCAGATTTAAAACACCTGATGCACTGTTGTTGCCTCCCCCAGTCCTGTTCCTTAACCTACTTACATTTCTTTAAAAAGAATTTTTTTTTGTCATTGTTATGAGCCAGCCTTTGCTCTTGTAACAAGAAAGGATGAGCTAATCTAATCTTATGTTTATTCTATTGGAGGAAACGGGCGACGTAGCAGACCCTGGGCATTTACATGGGTTATCACTTAAGACCACTGCAAATCCTCAAGGTCTCAGTTAGAATCTTGTAGGATATCCAGAGCCTACAAACCTGTGGATGAGAGTATTTGGTTAAGTGTACTTATCAGCCGGTTCACCCTCTGCTTCCTCAGATCAGCTGGTACCGGGGAAAGATTCAAACGTGCCCACAGCAGGCTTCTAAGTCACTGTCCATCATGTGTTTGTGGTCCCTCTCAGGTAGTCAGAACCCGGCCTGTTCATTCTCCCAGGGACGGAGGATGAATAGAGGTGGAAGATAAACACCTCGGTTTGACGATCTTCCTTGTGTCACACTGTAGTCCCCTGAGATCCGGCGGCTTGCAGCCTAGTGCTTGTGACTCAGGGTTGAGTAAGACTCTCGTGGGTGCCTCGCTTGTAGATAGGATCTCAGAGATACAGCATCATCTAATCAGCTTCCCTCCAACCACACAAGAAATTAGACCGGCGATTAATTTTTTCGATCCTTTTTCGTTCCTGTTCACAGTTCTCTCAAGCTGCTATCTTTTGCTTAAGGTATATGATTCCACTATTTGTTTTTGCTGATAATATTGGTAGGCAAAGCTGTAAAGTTTGAAATTAACTTGCACTTCAAGCCTCATTTAGCTAAGATGGTAAATGGAGTGGGGCTGTGAGACAGACACATTGTATAACATTAAAAAAAAAACAACCCGCAGACACAGCTCGTAGTCCTCGCTTTCTGACAGGTGGAGGAAAGGTCGTCTGGACCTGTATTCTCTGCAGCCAAGGATAAGGTGCGGACATATAAAGATAAAGCCACCATTCATCACAAATTGGCATTTTGAATTTTTCTTAGCGTGTGGTGCCACATTCGGTACCTAGATGCACAGATGCACAGATCACAAACACTCCTGCTGCTCTTATTCTGGACCCAGCGGCCTAGAGTGAACTAGTAGTGTTAGGTTCCGATCGCATCTAGAGCTGGTCCCAGTTCATTACCGCTAAATGCAGAAACCCATAGAGCGGTCCCTGCCAGAGCTCTGGCTGCTTGCCTTTTCCAGCTGCTCTTCAGTTGGAGAGCTGACACACACGCCAGTGGCCAGGCAGGTGTAGTGACAATAGCAGCGAAGTCAAAGCAGGGTCTGTGCCTTGCCGTGGCGGTTGCTGCTCTGCCCTGCAGGACTGTGGATCTGACTGCTGCCAGGGCTTCTCCATGGGCACCCAGTCTAGACCTTAACTCCCCCACTTCCCAACCCTTTAAAAAAAGATCCTGGGTGTTTGATGTTTTCAGTTTGCTTGAATTCTTAAAACACCATGTGGGTCAACATTTTTCTGGCCAAACAGAGTAAGTCTGTGCGCTGAGTTTGTCTGATGGCCAGCGATTGCTGGAACTCTCTTCTTGGCTCCTGAGAGTCGATTTTCAGTATCTTCTCCAGACCCTGTAGCTCACACTGGTTGCTAGACGTCTGTGGTCAGGGTGTTTACACCGTAAAAATCAGCAAATGGTGCAGATCTGGGCTCCCCCTAGCCTCAACCGTGAACCCACCCAAAGGCAGTTGTTTAACTCCAAATGCCACAGTTTAAGACTTTGCATTACTTATTATAGCACTATAACATGACTTTAATAGAAATTTCTTAATTCAGTTTGTTCTCATTTTAATTTTTTTCAGAAAAGGAGCTCAAACTACTTCCATTTGCTTTTCATTCATTCTTATTGTTGTGTTAGACATTTTTCTCCTTATATGTGCAACGTAAAATTCCAACATTACACCCTCACAGTACGGAGTAATAGCGGGTATTGTAATGTATCACACGATGGACATTTGAACTGAAGGAAGTTTCCTTCTTGCCTTTTTTATAAAGCCATAGTGCAGATTTCTCCTTTAAGAAAATTAATCCCTTTCAAATAGATTAATTAGGTAAATTTAAGGATGTTATAGTCCCTTTTAGCAGGGATTTGGAAATGTTCCACCTGAGGGCTTATCTTGTCAGAAGTTATTTCTGGAGAAATTTTAAGCTTAGGAGCTACCCTTTTAATTACTAGTTGTTCCAACATTAGAAGTGACTATCCTGTTCACCAATTACAGTGAAAGACAATGGGAAACTCTTAATTGATTACAAATTAATTTAGTGCCATTTTCTACAACTGAATTGATCTATTTCTTTTCTTCTTTTTTATATCATAATTATTAGTCACTAAAGCATATGATGGGCTGAGGAGAGAGAGGGCTTAGTAGGGAATGTGATTGCTGTGCAAATGTGAAGCCTGGACTTCAGTTCCCCTAGAACCTGTGTGAAAGCTGAGTTGGTATGGTGGACTCCTGCAGTTCCAGCATTCAGAACTGGAGATGCGGGTTCCCCCGAGTAAGCTGGTTAATTATGCTAGATATAATGATAGACTTGTCTCAGTTAATAAGGTGGAGGGCCATCCCGGAAGACTTCCGGTGTCAGCCTCAGGCCTCGACACACAGGCATGACACACGCAAACACACCTACAGGCACACCACACAAACATGCATGCAAAAAAGAACAAGAAGGTGACAGAATATAGTTTTCAATCAAATTAAGTCTACTAGGCAGGATTATACAGTTTAGAGTGACGCATGGGATCCTGCGGGGGGCGCACCAGAGTGAGTCAGCTGGTATGCTGTTGAGTTTGGGGAGTTGTAGCTTGTGCTAGACCTCGGTAGGTCTACTTAGCTTTGCCTGCTCGTGATAATTATTTTATAAATTATGGACCCAAAGCATATTACTATGAACCCCATGAGGCTGTGAGAGTTTTTAGTTCTAAAGGCTTTCTTTAAAAAAAATTCATTTTTATATTTTGTGTATGGGTGTCGGGTTCCCTGGAAAACTGGAGTTGCAGACAGCTGTGAGCGGCATGTGGGTGATGGGAATCAAACCTGGGTCCTCTGGAAGAGCAGCCAGTGCCCTTAACCACTGGGCCATCTCTCCAACCCGCTTAAAGACTTTCAGAAGTTGGTTTGAAGAACTTGATTCCTGAAAATAAATATACAGATGTGCATCCTTGACTTCCTTGCCAGGTAACCTAGGATGGGTCTCTTCATTCCTTGATGGTACCTTTGTTTATAAAATGAAATTATTACCAATCCAAATGAGAAAGTACATGTAATACAGTGAACACCATTCTTGATACCCTGACTAGCATAGATCTTGTTATTGTTACTGTTGTTTCTTCAGGGGTGTTCGTTGCAGTACTTTTTAAGGTATGGGGATTAGACTTAGATTATTAGAAGAGAAAGGATTTTGCCTAACACCAGCCTTTTGTTGTCTAGTTTTCCAAAGTGCTTTCTTTTGTAATCTCCAAGATGATAGGTAGTTTTTGTTTTTAGTAAATTGTGTTGAAATCTTGATGACATATTCTGTTGATGTAGAGCTCTCTCTCTCTCTCTATACACACACACACACACACACACACACACACACACACACATACACACACACAGACACATACGTATATGTTTTAAATGAATTTTCTTCTCCCCCAAAGAAGTGTTTTATGAATCTACTTAAGAAAGAGTAAGTCACAAAGTTAAAATCTGGAGATTTAAAGTATTTTTTCTCTGGTGCAATGGTCTTCAGCCTTCCTAATGCTGTGATCCTTTAATATGGTTTCTCAAGTTGTGGTGACCCATAAAATTAGTTCATTGCTACTTCATAACTGTAATTCTGCTACTATTATGAATCTTAATGTAAATATTGGATATGCAGGATGTCTGATATTGAACCCCCAATGGAGTCACGACCCTCAGGTTAAGAACTGCTGCTCTAATGAAAACTTTGTTCTCAATTTGATTTTTGCATTTATTGGTGTATTTAACTGAATACCAATTCAGATTCTGAGTTTTTATCAGGAAGCAGCTGGAATCCAAAAACTGTGTTTAGGTGTCTGTCTTCAGGACATGGTGGACTCGATCTTCACATGAATGTTGACTTTGGATCTAGTGTTTAATGCAAGCATTATCGGCTTTGAAGAATGTGTCTCTAAATAAGCTCAAAGCCATTTGTCATGCTAGTATTGACTATGTGCAGATTAATGGAAAATACAGAGTTACATTAAGTTTATAATGAGCCTAGAATTATTACTCCTAAGTCTTTGCTTTTATTAATATGTCGTGTTCTAGAATGCTGCCTTCTAAGATAACCTTTAATTTCTTTTACTTCACAGTTGAGTGATAATGACTTGGGCAAGACCTCACCCTTCTCCTTCCTTTTCTCCTTCATCACAGAAGTTCTGTAACACTGTATTCTAGGTCAAAAGAGAAGCTTTGAGTTAGATCTATTTCACTTCATCTGGTTCAAATGAAAGTGTTAAAATAGCTTAGAGATCTTTGTCCTTTTGCAAAAATAATACTTAAAATCTTGAATGACATTGACAAAATGTTGCCCGCAGCCTAAGTCTGCAGAAATAAGCTGTAATTGTGCTACAGATTATATGTTTGGGGACTCGTATTTGCCATGGAGTTCTTCTGAAGTGTTAAGACATTGGGTAGCTTTATTTCATCTGGTGGAGGTGTATAGGGAGTCTAGATTTGGCACATTGTCATGAAAAATATTTTATTCATGTGATAGCTTTTTAGACAATTGTATTCTGTATTATATTACAGTGGCACAATAAATTGCTGGATAAACTGTCTGCTCAGTATGACTTTACCATGAAAAATTTGATGCATAGTGTAGGAGAGGTTGGAATATATCAACCTTTTCTGACAAGAGACTTTGAATTTTGACCTAATATAGGTGACCTTTGTGCACAATAAAAGTGAGCTTAATCTCAAGGTTAAGGTTGAGGGGAATGGCAGGGCATGGTGGGGCTCACGCTGTGGGGAGGGGCTTCTCAGCCCCCTAGCTATTGGCTAAGTGAGGCCTCTTACTGGCGCTCTCTCTCTCTCTCTCTCTCTCTCTCTCTCTCTCTCTCTCTCTCTCTCTCTCTTTCTTTTTTCCGACTTATTTTATAAACTAAAAGCATCTCTAGAAGCTTATTTATAGCCCACACTGGCTGTTAAACAGCACCCTGCTTCCTCCACACTCTGTTCTGTGTTTAATTGTGCTAAGTTCTTCTGTTTTTGCATAGATTATTTCTGAGTGAAAGGTCTGAATGTGATATTGTCTCTCTCACAGATAAGCTAGCCATATAGCTAAAAATAAAAATGTTCTATGGCTCATAGGGCAGATAGCTGACATATATAAGCTTGGAACTGAAAATATATGTTCTTTAAAGAGAGTTTTGTTTTTTTTTTTTCCATTGACAGGTTGAACTTTTGTCACCGAACTTTAGAGTGGTCAGAAGAGTTTTAAGTGGGGCATGGCTTTAGGCAGATTGTAATTAAGAGGACTCATGTAAGTTATTGTTTCAATAGGCTCTTGTGATTTTGAGGTTGGTCCCTCCCCCATAGAATTTCCTTTGAAATGTGTTGACTAATCCACTTGCATTATAGTATAGCATAATGTGATAATATAAAATAATTTTGTGTGTTTTGCCTACTTTACCTAGAAGGAAGATTGTTTTTAAATGTAAATTTCACTGTTAAATCCTTCACCTTGAATGCTGTATTATAAATAAAAGGATAGCCTATCAAACATTAGGAAAAGCCTCTAGGTCTTATAGTATCCGAACACCTATTGAATATTCTGCTCAAATAATTGGCTAGATCAACAAATATTGGAGGAGAGTGTCAGAGGCTCAAATGGAAAGAACTTCTCCCTTTTTAATCGAGCTTGCAAAATCTATTCCCCAGGACTGATCAGCTCTGAAGCACTGGGCTTTGATGATCAGGATGGCAGGAAACCATGCTTTCAGGACATAACGCATTGACGAGGCCATCCATCATTTGTTAGCATACGCCGAAATGTGGGCTGTGTGTGCAGAGGCTTGTGATTTAGTAAATACTTGGGAGATGAATAGAGCTTACACACGGGGGAAGATATTGCTGTCCTTCAGCAGCCTGAGACCCAGGCGCCTGCTGAGAAGGCCATCTGACGGCACATCATCAGTAACTGGCCTGTCACAGTCAGCGGTGCCCACCGACCATCACCAGTATATTAAATGCATTTTTAATATCTGCTTGAGTAGATTTAATGAAGAAAATTTAGTTTCCATACTCCAAGCACTGCTTCCTCAAGTGTTGGAAACATGGACTCTTCCCTGCACACAAAAGGAGGACGATCATGTTAGCAGCTGATTGGAAAGGGGTTCAGATAGAAATAATGTATACACACACACAAAAGGTTTTTTGTTTGTTTTTTTTTTTAATCAGAATGGGTGTCTTGTTGGTATAAAAGCTCATTTACAAAAAGAAAGGTAGAAAGAAACCTGTAGATTTTGGGTTATTTTCTGAGCCCTCAACTCTTCTTAGAAGCTCTTTGTGTGGTAAAGGGCTGTAAAGCTATGGCTTTGAAGGAACAGTCCAAAGTCCGTGTCATGATGTGGCGTGGTCCGAGGGACCTGTGGGGAGGGATATTCACGTTTTAGTTGTGTTGTGTTTTGAGACATTATTGTATGGTCCTTTGGATTGGTACCTAAAGGTATAAAAGAAGGTTTTTTTTAAGTTTGTTGTTTTTAAGTGATAGAATATTGAACATTAATTGTTAATTTGTTAATCAGTACTTTTTGTTTGCTGTCGTGTAAAAGAATTCAAAATGAGTGAGAAAAATAAGTGTTCTGCTTTCTTAGACTAATGTCTCTTTAAAAATTGTAGTTTTAGCATGTTCCCTTCTTCTGATTAGGCAAAGTATAGACTCACTCTCTAATGAGTTTCAATTGCTGGCATTATTTACTACAAAACAGCAAGACAACCAATTAGATATTGTTGCAAGTGGGCACTTTAAAGGTTTCCCTCTTTAAAGAAAACACAGGAGAATATGCTCTGGTGTTCACAGAAGCAGCAGCCTAGGAATGGGATCTATAAATCTGACTCCTGCATGTGTCAAAACAGTAATGTATTAAATGCATATTATTATAAAAATTTAAGACATGTCTTAAACACACTTACATTTTTATAACACATGGCAATATTAAATAATACATTTCCTTGTTAGCATCTGTTTGCCGTCATTGTTGGCAAGACCTGTGATTTATTGCTTAAATTAATGACCAAGACCGTTTTGGACCTGATATATGCCCCTAAGCTTATTACATCACTAAATAAAGTAAAATGTATGTGCTTGTGACAAAGTTATTTTTATAATTGTTTATCCCTTTAAAGTGCTCTATTCAGCAATTCGCTGCAAGGGTCACAATGGTTGGCTTGTGACCAGAAAATAATCTCAGAAAGGTAAAATATATTTCTTGTCTAGAAGTAAAATGCCGGAGTGATGGTGATGATAGGGGACCCAGCAAGAACACACAACACAACACTTAAACCCCTTTTCTTCAGTGTTTTTGGTGAACTCTTATTGCGCATGCTAATGTTCAACCTCCCTGCCTTCATCCCAGCTCTCAAGCTGCAGAGCTGAGAACCGACATACAAAGACATGCATGTTGGCCAAACATTTTGCTGTGACCACAAACTGCAAAGGTTAACTCGTTCTTAACTCAGTGTTCTGCAGGTGCCATTGTCACCTTGCCTTAGACTATAGGTTCTTTTCCCGTTTTCAGTCTGGAGGTGGGACCTTGCTGTTCTGTGCTGAACTCTATTTGACTTCATAGACTTTATCTTTCTTTTCTGAGGATCTGGTGTGACAGCCTCTTGTGTATTTTTACAGTGCTCTGTAATTCATCGGAAGGCACTCTGCCACCTGACTTGCAGTGCGGTATTATATGGCTCCCTGGTTTTCTTGCTCAACGTGAAGTTTCTCATTGACTGTCAGCCCTCCTGTCATGGGAGGGAGAGGTGGAGATCTTGAGAACTGCTTCTGAACCGCAGTGTCTGTCTTGAAATGAAGTTGCCTTGGATGTTAGCTGTATTACTGTGGCGAGTTTATTTTTCTGCGTACCTTGGAAGAGTTGGCATTTTCCACTCATAAATGGCAACAAAACCATTCCTAAGAAAGGTATTTTCTTGCTTATGTTCATCTCATGTTCCCTGCATTTCTGCCCCCCCCCTCCCCCAGTATTCTTTCCCATAGCAGTTGATCTGATCTTTTTTTTTTTAGGCGTTCACTCAAAAATGATCAAAGCCAACATACATTCATGTTTTCTTTGAAAACTCTTACTAACTTTCTTATCCTTTTCTTTTTTTAAAATTTATTTTCTTGTTTTATATTTGACTTTTTTAGATGATCTTCCTTTGTACACTGGGTTGGTCCGATTTTCTTGAGTGCTGGGATTAAAGCAGGTGCTGCATCCTTTATTCTTTGTCCTTTACCTGGAAGACTTGTCTCCTTAAAACAAGTTTAAAATGTCACTTCTTGTTTCTTTTTTTCCTTGGGTACATCTGTTCTGCCCCCTTCCCTGTTTTCTCCTAGGCCTCTGCTTTCTTTTGCTGTCCTCCCTGTCCCTGTCTGTCCCATCCCCTTTTATTAACTTTGAATATTACAGTAGATCCACTAAACTTTTTTCTTCAACAGTTATAGTTACAATTATCTATTCATCTAGAACCTGTATATTCCTCTCTTTTGCCTCCTGTTCAATGACCTGTGAATTTCCTAGATATGACTATTTGGCTGGAATTTTATTTTTTAGCTCTTCCATTTTGTACCTAGGACTGTATTGTATCCTCTCGTGGATTTGTTTGGTGAATTGTTGCTAACGGTCAAATAAGGGCCAGTGCTGCTTGCTTTATGTTAATGACCCCTTTTGAGGTGGTGACTTAGAAGCAGGTTTGTTCCTCTTGGCCACTATAGTTCTATGTGGCAGCATACGAAGAGCTTACCAGTGTTTTCTGAGATTGTTTCTTAAGCTCTCACCCTGGAGTTAGGATACTTAACTCCTTTTTTAAAAGAAGGAAATATTCAGTTGGCGGTTAGGGATTCAGTCTGGTGTTCTTGGTCTTAGTGAAATGGAAGAGACCACAGATGTAAGCGCATGTGTTATGTTTTAGTGTGTGAAACAATGGCTGTAATTTTGTGAGTTGTACTTTGTTGTGTAACTCCAAGGCTAATCAAAATAAATCCTGGACAGTGAGTAAATATTTTGTGTGCATTCTCTGCGCTTTCAGAAGTAATGCTCCATCTATGAAATGTTAGTAAGTATATTAAATAAAACAATATGATGTACACTATGTCAGATGTGATAAATTATTCGGTACAGAACATTTATACAACATATGTTGAGCTGGTACGTGAACAGCTTAATGACTATAAATTATGTTCATCTGCACTGCCATTTTTGTATTTTGTTTAAAATCACACAATTTGCATTATAGATATTTCTACATCTGGGACGGGGAGGGCAGGGCTGAGAAGAAGGCATCAGCAAAGTGCAGGTCATCTCCATGATGCTCTGACAGTGATCTGGGGCTCCTCAGCTGTGCCGTGTACATAACACAGATGTTGGGGAGTCATCTGTCAGCCATGCCTCTCCTATGGAGTTAAAGTTCTAGAGGGAAAAGAATTTGACACCCTGCTGTCACTGTTAGATTTTCACAATAGAAGAGCATGCAAATATTGAACCTCCTGCTTAGCCACAGTGTCCTGTCTAATGTCTGTGCTGGTTAGAAGAAAAATCATGGGTGCATCTCGGTCTCGGAGATCTGACAAAGGTCATGCTATGTTGGGCATTTGAATTGGAAATTGTCTGGCCGTAGATTTTATAAAGCTCCCACTGTTGTGTGTGGGGAGAATTTCGGCAGGGTTTTGTCCCTGGAGAGGCCTCTTAGGCCCTTTTCTGTCCTATGAATGAATTTAGATGTGAGGTTACTCCTGCCTTAAAACTGGTAAGTTCATTTTGCATACATCCCTAGAGAGAAAAACTGGCAGATGCTTTTATCTTGGAAGTGTTTAAAAGAAAACTGCAGAGCAGGAACAAGAGAGAAAAGGGGCCCTGTGTGGAGTCCCAGAACATTTTGGAAATGGCCAATATGCAGTTTTCATCAGTATGAAGGCGGGGTGCAATATGGTGCCTGCAGCTCACAAGGGAATATGAATGTTGATTAAGCATACTCCCAGGCTTTGAAATTCTGAAAGCAGTGTCAGAATAATGGATGTTGAGCAAATGTCAAGCATTTGTTAATTTCTCTGTTATTTGGAGTTTATCTACCATGATCAATCAAATAAACTAGCGCTTCTCTCTTGTGGCATGTGTCATTGATATGGTGATTAGGTGGCTAGAGAGACCTTCTGCTTTTTTTCCAGGTAAGGCATTATAAATGAGCAGAACAGAGCTCTTCAGATAAATTTTTATTTATGATTTGTTTTAGTTAAAATTTTTTTTGTAGCCAACAACTTTGTGTTGACCGTGATATTAAAAGGAAAAAAAAGTCATGTGCCCAACTTATTCTTCACCACGTTACCATTTGCAGCTCCCAAGCTGGCATTGGTGTCTACGCTTGCTGTCTAGGTACAGTTTTCATAAGTTTAGAAAACTTTGATATGAAACTGGCTGAACGAAACTGACCTGAAGGAGTTCTAGCCTGTTCACATTCTTTTTTCACTCCTGGTCTTCCCACATTCCCAGTGGTTAGTTTCAATTTAGATATTGGTTTCAATCCTTTAGAGGCAGTGCACGGATTTCCTTTGTGTGATCTGAAGTCATTTTATCTTGTTATCTCTATGCTCTTTGGAGGATCAGAAAGCCTTTGCAGCATTTGCTCAAAGCACTAAGTAGACTGTGCAGTGGTAATGTTTGCAGATAGGAAGGGTAGTTTCTCTTTAGAATGTGAATGACTTTACTAATTGGGAGTTCATTATGGCTTGACACCAGGCACCCTGCGTGAGTGCCCTGACCCCGAGATGGGGTAAGTAGAAGGGTGCAATCTTCATGTACAACCTTTTAGCAGGAAGCCATACAGGTTTATGATTAAAAATTTGTTTTTTTTTTCTTTGTCATTTTCATATGATCCTAGGCAGGTAGCTTACATGATTCTGATGAGACACATGCATTGTATACCAGTCCTGACCATGTCAACTTCATACATCTGTGGTCTATGGCATGGATATAGCTGCAAACCTGGACCCATTATCAAAACCCACTGAGCCTTTCCTTCTAATGACTCACAGCTGAGCAGCCATAAAACACTGTGTGACCACATCACACACTGTGCTTTCTGGTAACCTCTTTAATTATCTTAACCTGCCAACATGTCCCAAATATGGCAGTTTCCCAAGCAGAAGAAAGGTTTCAGCTTCCCCATCATCCTAACTATGTATTTTTAGTCACTTGGCTTTGGCCTTCTCTGGAAATCCTAGCCCTCCAAGTAAAGTCCTGCTTGGCCGGTGGTGCTGTGCTCCTTCCAGCATCATAAAGCAGGCAGCAGTGCTCACTGGCAGAAAGCTTGTCATGGCTATGACGGGCTGGAGCACCCCGAGTCGTTACCGTGCATCATTCAGCCAAAGCGTTCATGGTCTCGTCAACACGCAGCTCAAGTGTGCTCTGTTTATAGCCATGAACCGTGCTTTTCCGAGCTGACATTCAAAAGGCATGGATAATTTTGTTTTGGTGTTGAAAATTGCTGTATAATAATTTGAGAAAGACTGACTTTGAGCTTCTGTGATTCTTAAGCATGTTTACTCAGAGGGAGTGGATCCCAGGAAGTACTCCAGGGATAAGCTGAGAGTCTCCTGTGGCAGGATGAGTGTTCCACTAACAGGGAGGCCCATGTCCCACCAGCTGTTAGCTCCTGAGTCACTTGCCTTCCTCTTATATCTGCTGATGCTCTCAGATAATGGAAGTTTTCTCCTCTGTGTTTTTGAGCTGTAAAGAGATCGTCTGTTTTTAAAAAGTCTTTGAAAGGATGCTATTTTCTCATAGAAATACATTCTAATGATGGCCAGAATGCCCATGCACAATGTCTTCCATATTTTTAAGGGTTACAAAGTTTGGTACTTTGAGAATGGAAAATTTGGAAACATAACTATCATTAGGTTTGCTAAATTAAGGGTGTGATGCTATAAGATGACCTTATAGCCTGGAGCCATAACCAGTTTTCTCTGTATTGTCAGTCAGTTGCATGTGTCTGTGTTTCTAGACTTGATGGCCACTCTGTATTTTGGCATGAGATGTGATGACTCAGAAATTAGCTTTGTTTCTTTTTTAATTATATTATGTATTCATTTCTCTCTCTGTCTCTGTCTCTCTCTCTGTCTCTGTCTCTCTCTGTCTGTCTCTGTCTCTGTCTCTCTCTCTCTCTCTCTCTCTCTCTGTGTGTGTGTGTGTGTGTGTGTGTGTAGGTGTGCATATGTGTGGAGGCCAGGGGCTAATGTGTGTGCTCTTCAGTCACTGTCCATTTTACTGTTTGAGACAAGCTCTCTCACTGCGCCTAGAGCTCACCAGTTCAGCACAGCTGTCTGGTCCTCTTGTCTGTGCTCCCCAGTGCTGGATTATGGGTGCACACCAGGCTGGTTTGTGCACAAGTGCTGGGAATGGAACCCAAGGCCTTGAATCTTGAGCCATCTTCCCAACCCCAGCTCCTTTGTACTGAAACTGCCTTTCGTGCCTGCCTTGTGAGTGTTTGAAGGAGACTTCTGAAGAGGAGTTGTTGCTGGACAAAGGCAGTGTCGTGGCAGCAAATGTATAGGTTCACTGCCCTCCATGATGAGGACTCTGCCCGAAAGCATTCCATTAAGCTATTTGTTTTTGTTTGTTAGCAGAGAAAGTATTTTGTACTTAGTAATAAGCCTTGTCGCTTTTCTTAATTACTAACCCTTATTTTTGCCCCATCCCCTTCTCTGTGCAGACCCTGGAGACACACATTTCCTCCTCCGTGCTTCCTTCACCCTCTTCTCTAGGGGTGAATAGCAGATCTTGAGGAGGAAGAAAGTGAAGGATTACATAAGTGCTTGCAAGACAGCTGTTATTTTGAGTATCAGAGAAATAATTCAGAATAGAATTTTTTGGTCAACTGTTAAAACTTTTATTTGTCTAGAAGGAAGACTGTAGTAATTTGGGAATTTCATTCTAGAGTGTAAGAAGTGTTTTTGTAGACCTTTTTTTTTCCTGTGATTCTCACAGATAGGGTGGGTTTACCCATTGGATAGTTTTAATTTTTTCTTATTTTTGTGCAGACTTTTTAATTTGTCGAAGAGTTGCACTTATCTTTAAGAGCAGTGTGAAGTTACTTCTGTTGCATCATGAAAATTCGTGTTTTCTCTCAGGGTGAATGAAGTGAAGAGGTTCACATCTTCCTCTGTTCAGAAGAGACCTACATCTATCACAGAACTGGAGGAACCGCAATATAGAAGGGGAGACAGACCCTTGAGTGGACGGTTACTGTCTGTTTCTTTCTTTGGACCATTCTTAAGGAGAGAAGAAATATCCCTAATGCCATTTTCAGAACTGTGTGTGTGTGCGCGCACCCTCGTACAGTTAAAAAAAGTAGAAATTAAAATTTTCAGATGAGTAACCATCCCCTTGACCACACCCTACCCCTCCACAAAGCAGCTCCCCTGCATTTGTGAGACATTAGCCATCCCACATTGTATTCGATGCTAACTGATTAAACATGTTTTTGGTAAGATTTAGACCGTGGAGACAGAACTAGTAGCTAAGAACAGTAAACACTATTTGGTGCTCAAGCAAAGTATCTGACTGTAAAGTTTTTACACTGAAGTGTTCCCTCAGTGTAAGTTCCCTGTAGCAAACCACAAAACCTTCAGAACTTCCAAGAAGCAGACAGCTAGTTTTGGTGTAATCTGAACTTGGGTGTTTTCCTTTGTGCTCCAGTTCCGCCCTGGAGAGGGTAGTTCTGCACTTGACACATGCAAATGCTAAATGCAGCAGCAGCATGAGGTCTCTGTCATTAGCAGTAATTTATGTAATGAAAGCCACCTGGCTGGTTTTTATAATTAATTGCTTGTAAATAATAAATTTAAATATAATTTATAGTTTTCTAAATTTGATTACTATATAGTCCCAACAACAAACCTAAAAGATAATGATGATTTCACAATTAAATAGCGTATATTTTTAAAAGTGGATGTGTTTTGGAGAATGATGGTGATAATCTATCCCCTGCTAGCATTTTTCTAGTTGGGATGCAGATTTTGAAATTCTCGCTAATTTATTCTTCATATTGTTACTTCAGTTGATCTTTTAATATATAATTTAATACACAGAAGAAAATAGACTAATTAACACAGATGAAGTTAGCTCTACTGAAAAAAATGTTTTAAAAACCATTTTATAAAATTTTAGGTATATTTGAAAAAAAGTTTACATATGGATGAAGAACTTAAGCACCTATATTGGTTTGTTATGCATTGTGGCAATAGTAAGAAGCTTTGCCTGGGAGATGCATCAAGTACTAAAGTTAGCCATTCATTAAGGAAAGCTTTACAGGAAAGCTTTACATGTAGCCTGGTGTCTCAGCCGCCAAAGCCTTGTTCTGATGCAGAGGCAAGTATTAGCGATTCTCATGACTCCAAGAGAATGGAGAATGTGGAGCTTAGTCCTTGGTGCTCTTCATTCAAAGAGAAAGAAAGGGAGGGCAGAAAGAGGGTAGAGGAAAGAAAGGAAATTATGGTTTTATTTTTAAGACTGACAATTATGTTTACTGACACCTCTATAAAATCTTCTCAAACTTTATACATTGGATTTTTAAAATTAATTTCTCTCTCCTAAAATGTATCTCTATTTAAAACTATGTCCTTTAAATATTTACTGTTATTTTGCTGTATAGCAATAAAATTACTGTCATTGCCAATTTATGGAATGTGTAGAATACACGAGGATTAATAGGTTAGAAAACTATATAGCTCTGAGCTATAGGCATAAACTAGAAATCATTTTCCTCTGCATGAGACCCTCAGCAAGTCTTGTCATAATTTAGATAAATCAGTAATGCTGTTTTATCAGTTGGATCTAAATTTTTTTTGATCTACAATTCTCTATGTTCCTTGTAGAAGACCAGCTAGATCATGAGAAACTTAGTTTTGTTAAGTAACAGCATTGCGTGTTGACTGCTTATGCCGTGGAAGGAGTCAGCGAAGGGCTGTATGTGCAGAGGTTGCTTATGAGGAGGCTGTGGCTTCTGTCTGTGGTCAGTGTGACCAGCATCAATCACCTCAAGAGCTGACATCACACTTGTTCGTTGCCTGCTTTCTGAGACCTCTAATAATCCCTCAAGAATTTAGAATGTTGTTGACTGTCCCCATTTTCATCACTGAAGAAAGAGGCTTTGGAACAGGTGCAGGCATGGGGAATACTAATTGTAGGGTGTGCTTAATCTGTCCAGCAGGGAGACGGACTCCAAATTTGGTATCTTGGAGCGCAGAGTGACCTTTTAAAGTCCTACGATGAGAATTGCCAACAATTGCAACAGGCTAATTATACCCACAAGGAGTTGTGAAGTGCTTTCAAGTTTCCTGTACACCTAGAAGTTCAGCCACCGGTTTGAAGTCATTAACGTCTGACAGATGCACTCCCTTCCAGGGCTGCTGCGATAAGACTCGATTGCAGAAGTGGGAATTTGGCCACAGCTTATCATTGCTTTGTTAGCTTGCTTACTTACAGACAAGGAGGGTGGGGTTTTTTGGTTTTGCTTTATTTCTCTTTTTGACTGTTATCTCATCCAGTTCCACATTCCCGGCCTCTTCTCTTTCTGCAGACAGGAGCTCACAATAGAGAACCTCGATGCTGATTTTCCCTAAGAAAGTTACACACTGACAGTGCCACATAGATTTTGTATATAAACACACAGTATATTGGACATATCATTTGTCTATTTATAATTTAACCTACGTGAGTTTGGGTGTTTCTGTTTCCATTTACACTATGTCAGATATAGCAGCTGCTTCTATGTAATTTTTTTTGGGTTATATTTGTTTGTTTGCTTGTTGTCCTACTGTGTGTGGTGCTGAAGATCCAGCCTGAGAGTCTTCCTGCGTGGCAGGCAAGTAAGTGCTCAGGCCTGGAACTAACCTCTCACTTCCGGCCTGTTTCTGTTGTTACCTATGAAAAGGTGTACACATCCTTTCTGGTTTAGAAAATCATTGAACATGTGACCTTTGTTTGCATAAAGTTGACCACGGTTTGAAGTTGATGAGAGCAAAGAAATTCAATTTGGATCCTTGCCTCTGGGTCTCTGGGCAGACAGGAAACCTTTTCTCTTGAATAAGGGAACAAATGGTGTGGGTGACCACATGAAGAGAGGTGGGTAGCAAGCACTCGGGGCCTCATACTGGAACCCCAGGACCACAGCACTTAACCGAAATTGCTTTTCATTACCTGCTTGAAAAGCATCCAGAATAAGTCATATAGAATTAAGGTGACAAGGTTTCTGGGTGAGACCAGTCTCTGGTAATTTAATTTCCCTTTTTAGTGTCTTTGTATGTACCTAAGTATGATTGTTTCTATTTCACCATGGATTTCCTAATACATAGTGAAATTTTATTTCAATTTGTTTTCTGTTGGGTTAAAATCTGTTTAGAGGACTTACAATTCCCCCAGGCTTTGGGGCATGATGTAGATTTTGTCTTCCCAAAAGGTATTCTCATGTTTAGCTGTATTCCCATCAGTTACCAGCAAGGCCTCTTTGTGCAATTAGGGATGGTTAATTTACTGTAAGTAAAGTTGCTCCCTGTCTAGGGATTAACTGAAGTAGGTTGGAAGTCTCAGAGAGACTTTTGAGTTTACTTTCAAAGCGGGAGTTGACTTCTTAACTTTCTACTGCTGTTTTGGTGGCAGTGTCTGGGTTAATTTGTGATCTTGGTGACAGCAGGTGTTCTTGGTTCTGATTCCTGAGGATGTATAAACTCTGTGGGGTAAAATGTAAGTGTCACTAGAAAACCCTGAGCATCAGGTGCATTTGTGCGTGGTCCACATAGACAGTCAACGGGAAGGAGCTTCTGCTTCTCTCTGTTAGTGGTCTGTCACTGGTCCGATGGCTGGAAAGTATTACCAGGGTCAGGCTTGTGTTCAGTGGATAGCTGGTACCTCAGGGAAATAAAACCCAGGGGAAGTTAATTGTGTAGCTCACAGGAGAACAGAAAGATGTAATATTACAATATTTAAAGTTAGCTATGGAGAATGGCTTATTCACTAAAGAACATTGCTTGCTAGAAAGGTTTGCAGTGTAGTACATGCCATGAAATGTCTTACTTCTCGTGACCCCTTGTGAGTGGGAGCACATTCTCTCTGGTTCTTCGTTTCTCTGGGGGGAAGGGGGATGAAAACAACAACAAATGACTGATTGAATCGCAATCAATTTCTTTCCCCTCATTTTTATTTTATTTTGTGGGTATTTATTTATTTATTTATTTTGAGGATGACTATCACTGTGCAGTTCTAGCAAGCCTGTAACTCCCTGTGTAGCCCAGGCTGGCCTGGAGCTCACAGAGCTATGCCTGCATCTGCCTCCCTGAGTGGAGGGATTAAGAGTGCATCACCACACCTGACCGTCCTGACTCCTTTTTTTCTTCCTCTGTCTTCCTTTACCTTTCTTCTTTCTAGATGGGAGCTGAATTTGTTATTAAGTGTGTAAATGTTTATTCCTCTTTTGGTTAGACTTTTTCTTACAGAGATTCATGTCCTGTCCACAGTTACTCTCAAACTGTGAGGCCCAGTGAGTAAAGTGCTCACTGCTCAAGCATGAAAACAGAAGGTGAAGAGTCAGGCCTGGTGATGCAGTCCTGGTGCTGAGCAGGTGGAGATGGAGGCAGAGTCAGGCCTGGTGATGCCGTCCTGGTGCTGAGGAGGTAGAGATAGCATGTTCCTGGTGTCTGCCGGACAGCCAGCCTAGCCAAATAGGTAAACCCTAGACTATGTCTCAAAAAAAGTAGACAGATCTCAGGAAATAACATCTGAGGTAGTCCTATGGCCCCTACAGATATTTGTATACTTATGTGCACTCATTTGCACACACATATGAACCTACACACATGAACACACACTATTATCTCAAATGGCTTTTAGTTTCTTACAAACTTGTCAAACTGTCACTATTATCTAATAACAGAATTTTCATCACCCCATAAAGAAACCTGGTAGCCATTTTTACTCTTTACCTCAAGGCAAGCACTAATTCCTATCTGTGTATGTACTTACCTGTCTGTACTTGACATAGAAATGGTGTCACACACCACAGTGGGCTTCTTTTTTACAGTCTAATGTTTCTGAGGTTCATTTATGATGTTGTAGTTTGGTTCTATTGAAGAACAGTTAGTTGAATGACTACTATACATTTTGCTTGTCCATTCATCAATTTGCAGATACCTTGTTGCTTCTTACTTCATGCTGTTGTGAATAATGCTTCTGTAAACATGAGTATGTATGTTTTGTGTTAATGTGTCAGGATGTTTTGTGCGAGTGTGTCAAGATGTTTTGTGCAAGTGTGTCAGGATGTTTTGTGTGTGTCAGAATGTTTTATGTGAGTGTGCCAGAATGTTTTGTGTGAGTATGTCAGAATGTTTTGTGTGTGTCAGAATGTGTTGTGTGAGTGTGTCAGGATGGTTTGTATGAATGTGTTTGAATGTTCTGTATTTCCTGAGTAGCTGTTTTGAAGTAGAACTTCTTACCATTTCAAGGAACTGCCAAACCATTTTCCAAGCTGACTACACTGTAGTCCCACCAGTAATACACAAGGACACTGTTTTCCCAGCTCCCTCAAATTGACATATCATCCATCTTCTGCAGGATGAAGAGCAACATCTCAATGTGGTTCAAATTTCTATTTCTTCAATGACTAATGGTTAACGTTGGACTTTTTTATATGCTAATTGATGAGTTGCAAGGCTTCTTTGCCTTTTTCTCATGCAAAACCCTTGAGTGTTTTCTCCTTCTCTTGTGTTCCTTCCTTATATATAGAGTTCTTCAGTTATCCCTTCAGAATGGTCTTCCCTCCAGACGGGAGGCACAGATCTCGCTGTGGAACATCTAGAATATTCCTGCATGGAAAACCTTGCTCTTTAGTGAAATTTTTATTATTTAACATAGCTATTTTTATAAAAATTGTTTCTTATTTTAGATAGTATGTTAAATATTAAAAATACTTGTCAAACAGTTTCTTGAATATAATTTAGTGTTAGACATGTTTTAATATTGTCTTTTAAAATTATAGACATATATATCTTGATCATGTCATCTAAACTAAATGGTATTTTGATAGGAATTGTTAGTAAACTGCTAAAAGTAAAGGAATGCAGATCAAAAAAAGCATGATTTAGAAAAATAATTGTAGCTGTACAAAACCACAGCTCATCAACTTGAGAGGAGAAAATCTAAACAACATTCCATTGCTTTAGAAGCGTGAGCCATCACACGTGGCTGTGAAAGGAACCTGCAAGGGGAGGGTCAGGTAGAGTCCCATCCCTGCCCCGGCCACACAATCTAGTCTGGAGAGCCAGGAAAGCCAGGAGGTCCGGCCCTTGCTGTCCTACTGCAGTGTTAATGCCATGGGTCTGGGCACATCGCTCCCTCTCTGGAGTTCTAGTTTGTCTGTGTGAAGAACGAATTCGTCCTTTTGTGTAGGGATGCAGTGAAGATGACAAGGGATATGTATAAGTTTCCATAAAGGATTTAGTGCCAGGCTGATGCCCTGCCAGTCTGGAGGCTGGCCTTCTCCCAGAGCTCTGAAAGGAAACTCTGCAGACTCAGGAACGAAGTAGATGCTTCTCCCTCAGTGGCACAGTTACCTGACTTCTGACTGGGTTTAGAAATGTGACCATTCTGAGCAGGGTGTGCGCCTTCCTTGGCTGAGTGTTAACTCAGGTGGGTCAGTGTAAGATGTTGCTGATGTAGTTTTTAAGCACTTCTAAGAAACAGTTCACAAGCATTAGGTGATGTGAAAAACTTTCAGCTGGCAGGCAGGTCTTTGCATTAAAGACAAAGCAGATGACAGCTGCCTTAGAGCCCAAGTATAATTGCTTGTTGAAATGATACTTGATGAAAATAAGGGGGCATGTGGAGGGCCACTTGGAATTGTATTGTGAAGAAGCATCTAATTGCTTGCTCCTTATGTCATTTGCTTCTTTTAAGTGACTTAAGCAAGGTAGACTCTGAAATTGTGCTTTTATGAATCGTCTCAATTGTGTAATGCAAACAGTGCAAATGTGTGATTATCCAGGCTCTTTATCTGGCTGCAGTCGGATAGTGTGTCATCTCCTTCGGATAGCTAATAAGATCTTGGCTTTTGTGCTATTTACTTTATGGAAAAAATGAATAGCTTTCTTCACAGCTAATTCTTTTGCCACACTTTATCTTTGGTTTGGATTGATGCATATGTAAGTCTGGGGGTGGTGTGTGTACTTGTTTGTACTTTATGTATAAGGACAGTAGGAGCATATGAAGTCTAGGTTTTAGTTAGATTTTTATCTTGTATTAGACAAAGATATCTGCCTCCTTTCGTGGCCATCCCCTCAAGGAAATTAAGTGTCTGCAAAATTGGTGACCTGTTTTTAAGAGGACTTGTAACGTCTTTCTAAATGAAATATCATTCCAGCAGTACCTAATATTGGCAATTTTCCTCTGTCTGCTTTTAGAACTTATTGGCCAACCAGGTCAGACATTATTAAAGTTCAAAGGGCCCAGAGGGAAAAGTAATGGTTTTGTGCTACTATGAATTTTAAATGTTGCCATTTTCTCATGTTATAGCATCATCTGTTCTCACACGCCACTAAAATGTATAGAAGTTTTCGACTAAATCTAGGGTCAAGGTTACAAGAGTCAAAATACTTCTTGCTTCTTCTTACAGATGTTCGCTACCCACATTAGCTGCATACCGACTATGTAGCAAGACGCCTTCCCACATTTAAAAGAATGTACTATGAAGATAGCAGGATTTTTTTTTTGAGGGGGTGGCAGTTGCTTATCACTTCTTGGAAATGTATACAGCTTCAGTCAGAATCCGTTCTCACAGAACACAGTGACTGCTGTCTATCCTGGCGCAGATGGAAGCGAGTCCTTTAGTTCTGACATGTGTGTGTTTGACACTGAGCATGCGTAAGGCTCTCTCTGTTTTCTCATTTCTGAGGACTGAACTCAGGCCTTGCATGTGCTAGACAGGTGATTCATGCTCCCCAGCCCATAATACTTTTTGAAGATGAAACTTTTGGGAAGGCTTAGTCCCGTTTTCCACACACATGCATGTGCAAGAACGCGCACACACACACACACACACACACACACACACACACACACACACACACAGTCTACTTAGAGTTTGTCAGCAAACAAGAGCTTGATAAAGATTTGTTGAGTCACTGAGGTGGATGTGCTGCCTTTGAGCACACTGGATCTCTGGGTTGTAGAGGGTGTGGCTGAACCCACCCAGGTTCCCGTTGTTGTTCCTAAGCTGTTTCAAAACCTGTGCATCCCTGACACTTGTGATTGAGGACATGTACAGCATTTCTATGAGTTTAGTACTTTGGCTTTGCATTTCTGACAGAGTCAGGAGTCAGATGTGGCTTTCATTGGCGCCCTGTATCATCTTTCGGGATGATTTGGGTGCAGGAACTAACTGCTACAGAGGGAAGAGATCTCAGTGCCCCTTTTCAAAGCATCTGTACTTGTAGTTTGGCCACAAGCATCTTTCATCCACAAAATCTTTTCATTGATCTCTGATATCTTTTTAAAAAAGAGATGGTTGATTGTTGGGAACTTTGTGGTACTGTTACCATTTTCTCAAGTGCCACCAAAGGCTGGCTTATCCTAGGTTCTCCTGTCCCATGTACAGTGTGGTTCAAACTTCTGGGCCTTCAAAGTCATCTGGAAGTAAACAGTGTGTTATGCTTGGGAATTGTTTGGCATCTCAGTTTTGAAGCAGAGCCTTCTCTTTAGTGGTGACTTTTGCTATGTGCTCACATGTAGTCTTCATGAGTGTTTGTTCCCTAATTGAGATTTGAAATGTTTCTTTGTTTTCCCATAAAATAGATAATGTGTTTATTTTGAGGCTGCATAAATGTTAAAGAACGAGTGGAGGCAGATCATTCTTTCTTAAGTTATAACTGTGAGAGTTAACTATGTGCCAGGCAGTTGTAAAGGTGAAAAAGCTAAAAACACCTCCTTGTTTTAAGTAGTGAGTGTCTAATGGAAACACAGATGAAGAAAAAAACACTTGAAATTAAAATTCAGACTCAGACTAATTTATGGCCTCCCTAAATTAGAAGTCTGAAGGTTTTATAAACTGATTTTAACGTTTTTCTTTTAATAGTGTGTATATGTGTGCATGTGCATGCAGTGCACTTGTGCATGCCATGTATGGAGGTCAGAGGACAACCATACATGTGGAGAGGTCAAAGAACAAAGTTGGTTCTCTCCCTTTACCATGCCAGCCCCAGGGGTTGAAGTCGGGCACCAGGCGAAAGCACTCACTGAGCCACCTCACGCCAGACCCATGTGGCTGCTGGCTCTTAAAATAGTTATACTAGTTCCTTCTGCCTAATGTCTTGAATTCCTTGAATGTACATCCTAGAATATTTTTTTTTTGAAATTTTCTGTTTTGGGGGGAAAGGGTCTCCTTCCTGATTTTCTTCTTGGAACATTTCATAATTGTTGAGATTTTCATGTACTTCTAGCTTCATGCTGTCATTTTGGAAATCCCAGCTATCTTTCATCTTTTTATTCTAAAGGACATTCTAATGACATTTGTGTTTTCAGTGTCTCAGTTGAGTGTAATATTGGGCCAGTGAAAGGAACTAGAGAAACTGTTACTGCAGGGAAGTGACAGTACAGAAAGGACAGGAGTGGGTTACAGACCCTCTCTCTTCCCTTCAGGGGTGGGAATGCCAGCCTTGCTGTCTGAGGAGGACGGAGCAGGTGGTGAGCTGTAAGGAGCTAGGCAAAGGACCTGGAGTCCCAGCACTGAGTTGTAAACACCCTAGTCTCGGACTCTGGCTGTGTGCTCTTAGTATTTTTGAGATCTTTATTTGCTAACCTGCAGAAAGGAATGTTAGTGTTATCCTGCTATAAAAAACATTGCTATAAGAATATAATGTATATAGAATTAAAAAGCATTGCATCTAAGTTTTTTTTTTTTATTCTGAAAAAAAACCTACTAGTTTTATAATCTTTTTTTAGAAGGTCAAATTCATTCATGCTATCTCTTTGAAACTGTGGGAAGGGTGATACTTGACATAAAAGTTAGGGAAAGCTTTTTTTGGCTGATGAAAGAAGTTCAAGGTTTTGTTTTGTTTTCCAAGGGCTTTTAATAGAATTATTTGGTCTAAGAATTCATGATGAAGTAAAATCCTGTATTCTACTGTATTTAATGAGACCATAAGTTAGCCTTAGGGTGAAGGTATCTTTTTCCATTTTCATTTGATATAGTCCATTGATGTGTTAGTAAAAGTGGTTAGAATATTATGTATATAAAACTTGAGAAAAACTTAAGACAGCACAGTGTTTATTTCTTCCATCATTGTGTCACTTGCTTTTAATCTTTTATGATTGTGTTTACACTAAGAATTGACTCCAGTATATATTCCCAAAGTATTTTCTGACAATTTTTTTTACTGTTAAATATTGGATTAAGGTTGATCGAATCCAGTTTTCCTCATTAAATTGAGTGGACTTTAGGGAAGAGAGGATGTGCCTTTAGACCTATCTTAAAATTTTCTCCCTCTCTGTCCTTTAATTGGTGTGAAATAGGTTGGAAGAAACCCAAAGCAGGTGTTTTACAGGCATGCCAGTATGGTGTCCAGGGGACAGTGTTCACAGTAACACAGCCAGGGTAGAAAGTTCTAGCCTAGGAGGAGTGCTTAGTGACAGGTTCTTAGCAAAGACAACTTTCTTCATTAAGAGCTAGAGCATATTTGCACATTTTACCTCAGCAGCCTGTGGGCCTGCATTTAAATATTAAGTATACGAAAAAGCAAGGTCCCTCTTGCCTGTAATCATAGCACTACATAGGTAGAGGCAAAAGGATGACAGTCATTCTTCCATCCGCAGGGAATTGAAGCCCAGGCTGGGCTACATAAGGCCCTCTTTCAAAATAACAAAGTAACAATAGCCAAGCATGAAACTAAGTCAGTCAATCAACCTCAACTAAACAAAAACCAATAAAAGAAATACAAGGAAGTTGACTGTTAGTAGACTTGCCATGGAGCACTTGAATATTTACCCAAAGCTGCTAGTGTCCTTTCTGATCTCTGACTCTTAGAGTCTTTTTGTCTTCTCTATGATGGTCTGATGAGCCAAGTGGGAGTGGGTGTGATAGAGGTGTCCCATTTGTAGCTGAACACACCACAATTTCTTATTCTCTGCACTTTGACCTGTTGTGAGTTTCTTCATTGACTACTATCCACTGGACAAAGAGACTTGTCTGATGAGGTCTGAGAGCTACACTAATCTATGGGTATAAACATGTGAATTTGGAGGCAGCTTGATTGGGTGTCCATTTAGCAAAATTATAGTATTAGGTTCACCCCTGGAGCCTATGAGCTAATCAGTCATGGGATCTCGAACAGATTGGTTGCCCACCAGAAGTTAATGCTAAGACTCTTTGCTGATGATACAACACACACTTGTCACAGGGAGTGGAGACATGTAGTTGGGACTGACAAGGGAGCTTCCTCCCGCTGCCTGCCTCTTACAGTACTAGAAGATGATATGCAGGGTCCTGGGGGTTGAAGGGGTCATCAATAGTCTTATCCATCTGAGAACGTGTAAACTGCCATCATGACCAGCATGGCAAGGTATGCCTATGGGTGCATTAGTGGCATGAATGTTATAAGGGTAACCAATGACTTTCTGATTGGATTTAAATCATTTTTTAATTGTGTCTTTTTAGACCTTGAATTTGTGTGTGTGTGTGTGTATGTGTGTGTGTGTGTTCTTGCTTACTTAAAACTATAGTGGCAATATAGCTTTTTTTAATAGTCCAAATTGTATTTGTTTAATTAGTTGCATAATTAGTTTCCATAATTAGTTGTTAACTTTATTGTAGGTAAATTCATACGTGCTAAGTAGAACTTCCTACTTTCTCTCCTATTCTATATTTTTGTAATTCTGAGGATCAAATTCAGGTCCTTATGGTACTTGAAATGTTTTACAGCTTTTTGCTGCCTTCCATCTCCCTAGTGGTAAATTTGAGTGGTGAAAATGTCTATGTGTGTAAGATCTGTTTCTTGGAAGTTACGTTTGGGATGTGGAGTTGTACGTGGTGGTAGTGAGGGAACCCTCAGAGCTCTGGAGGAAACTGGAGGCTGCTGGTTGTGGTGTCCGAATGGAGCCTCATGTGATCTGGCATTTTGGTAATGAAGTCTCTGAGCCCCATGTCCTGGTCCTAGGAGCTATCGTGAGCTTTCTATTCTTAGTAAATGCTCTTTTGCTGAAACCGGATTGAGAAGATTTAAGGACTCCTTTGCAATTGGCAATCCTGTGATCTGTTGGTGCACTGGTTCTGGAAAGTTATTTGTCATTTGGAGGCAGTGATTAAGAGCTTAGAGCCCAAGGCCAAGCTGCCTGTTTACATTTTAGATGTGCTCATTTGGCTCAAATACTTCACCTCTTCTTAGTTTCTTAAATAATGGAACTATTTTTATTATCACAGAGGTAGCTAAGTGAAGTGGAGCCTGGATCCTAATGAACTCTGTCCATGATGTTATATTCGCTATCATAAGCGCCATGGCAGTATGTATTTACAGAGCAGTCTGTATTTATTTTATTGGAATTCAGCAGAAATGGGAAGAAGTAACACAGGAATAGTCTAGCAAAGTTAACACTGAGCAAAGTCTGCATGTTTAGTGCAGTCTTGATGACTGAACTCCATCTCTGCTCATCTGCCGGTATCCTGAAGACACATTGGAAAGAAGGGAAAGATTTCCAGCAGTGTTAAGATGGATCTACTGCAGTCAGCCTAAGTGCTCAGAGTGACTGTCAAGGGGATCTGATTGTGAATCAAGAATAAAAGGCCTGTGGTATGATTTAAAATTTTGTTTTATAAGGGAAAGGCTTAATGTACCTGAAGACATTCCATTTGTTGTTTTATCATTGCCAGCATTTATTATTAAAGTGCGTGGTTGTGGAATAATTATAGTCCATATCATGGTGATGTTTTTAGAGATTGAAAATCTGCGCTTCTTTCAGGTTAATGTAGCAGAGAAAACACGATGTCTGCTGAGGTTTCAGATACTTTGCCTGATCTCCTAAGTGTGACCCTGCAAGTACTGAAAGGTGCTTTTATATTAATTGCTGTATTTCCTTGTTAAATGGAAATCATGAGTGTGGTAAATTGGGGTTGGACTGGAAAGAGAGCCTATTGAAAGGACAAGATTGTTAATACTGTTATATTAAAAATAACAGAATTTTCTGGGTGTTGGTGGTGGACGCCTTCAATCTCAGTACTCAGAGGCAGAGGCAGGAGAATCTCTAAGTTCGAGGCCAGCCTGGTCTACAGAATGAGTTCTAGGACAGCCAGGGCTACACAGAGAAATCCTGTCATAAAACAAACAAAAACAAGCAAACAACAACAAAACGCAGGATTTATTTGGGATGAATATAGTAAAGATGATAGTGATTATAACTACTATTTGTACAAGTTATAACAGTTGTGAAAGCAGGCCAATCATCTTTATCAGTTTTATTTGAGGCCTGTATAATCTATTAAATTAAGACAGGTTTGGAGAAAAGTCCACATACTGTACACAAAGAGAGGGAAGAAATACTTAAGAGGTTTTAAACTACGTTGAGCTTACTCCGTGAAAAGGCTGGAAGGGAACTGTTTTTTATGCATGGATTGACCATGTTATTGGCGCACAATTAAACTCACCTCTGCCGTTTTCCCTCATGATAGCAGAGTTGACCCAATGACTAGGATACTTGAAGATTTTCCTGAATGGAGGATGTTGAAAGGAAGGATGTACTTTGGGCATCTGAAGTGGACTGTTAGAAAATAAGATGAAAATGTGACATCATTGAATAAAACCAGATGGGTTCATGAGACCCAGTGTATGGGACAAAGAGGATGGGAGCCATCATTGGTCTTCTCTGGGCATAGAGTCTCAGTTAAACTTAAGACAGCCTAGCTCAGCCCTAAAACTTGAAGAATTAATTACCCATCTAAAAATATTGGCAGAGTCAGTGATTAATCACCCATCCTCACAGTGTGGCCTATTGTGTAAAGTCATAGCTCATGATAGTCTTCTTTGCCTGCTCTAGTGAAATCCGTTAGACTGAGGAATTGAAATCGTAGAAACTTAGTTTCTTACAAGTTCAAAGGCTGCGAGTCTGAGGGATGGCTACAAGGATGGCCCAGTTGTGGTGAGGGCCCTCTTCCTGGCTTGGGGATGGCTCCATTCTCGCCATGTCCTCTTTTCAGTGACTGTGCCTGTGCCTGGGTCCAGTCCCCTCCTCCTTTTCTTATATACCACTATCCCATCATGATTTCCTACTTTGTGATTTCATTAAAGCCTGGTTACTTTCCATGGACCTCTTCTGAAGGTGCCATTACATTAGGGATTGTGGCTTCAACATGGGAACATTCTGTCTATGCACTTATTAATTTGGGATGAGTTCAGGGTAACCATGGGGTGACTGACTCTTTGGGTTCATCTGTGGTCATGACTGGAATACTGTTTCATTTTCTTATGTAAGTATTGTCATTGGTTTTTAAAAAACCTTTTCCTTCTGACTCTGTACATGAGTGCCTGAGGCTTTTCTGGGTAATGTCAGGGTCAAGCTCTTTGCACGGGGGGTTTATTGAAAGCTTCAAAAGCCCTAAATTTAAATAAATGTTGAGTCTTTGTACGGAAGTAATGCAAGCCAGGGAATAATGACACTGCATGTTTAAAATGATAAATTGTTTAAAATGAGTGACATTTTAAAGGATAGTCAACTTACAAATCGACAGTAGGTTGGATAAACACACTATATTTGCACAGTGAACTGTGTTATATGAAAATCAAAAGAATTGGGTCCACTGGTATTAATAAGGATGAATCGCACAAAATTAAAGAAGCCAGATATAAAAAAATTATATTTATGTATTTTAAATCAGATTCTAATATAATTTTATTTAAAATGAGTTTTAAAGAAGTATATATATATATATATATATGTGTACATATTTAATGTTATTTACTTCTCTTTTGTAGTGATTGGGAGCGGCGGGCTGCATCCCGCCACCTGGCTCCCTCACAGCTAGCTTTACATGTGAAATAACAACACACAAACTGTATTCATTTAAACACTGCCTGGCCCATTAGTTTCATCTTTTTACTCACATCTTGACTAACCCATGTCTAATAATCTGTGTAACACCACAAAGTGGTGTCTTACTGGGAAAGATTCAGCATGTCTGACCTGGTGGCTGGCTCCATCGCATCTGTCTCCCTGAGGAGAGGCATGGCAGTCTGGCTCAGAGAGCAGAGGCATGGCGATTTATTAACTTCCCTTCCCAGCATTCTGTTCTGTCTACTCCGCCCACCTAAGGGCTGGCCAATCAAATGGGCCAGGCAGTTTCTTCATTAACCAATGAAATCAACTCAAACAAAAGACCCTCCCACATCACTCTTTCTCTCTGTGTGTGTATGCCCAAATTTGTGTGTGCATGAGTACGTGTCAGCAGAGGTCAGAAGAGCATATTGAATTTTCTGGAGCTGAAATTGCAGGCTGTTGTGAGCACCCTAAAGTAATTGCTGAAGCTTAAATTTGACTCCTGGAAAACTGAGCCATTTCTCCAGCCCTGTTTTTATGGATTATATGTATATGATATGTTAAAATTACATATGTAAATGATGCATATAATATTATCTTTTATACAAATTATATGTACACATGATATGGGTTGTATTAACCCAGCTTGAGTTCATAGAATAGTGATTAAGATAAATTATAAATATTTTAAATTTTTTTATTAATTTTTTATCAATTTTCATGTGTTAAATTAACCCTTTTATGCATATTTTGAAGAGTTTTGGTAAGCATAACTGCTGTGTCATCATAACCATAAACTAAATGTAGAATACATCTCCCCCCTTGCTGTGATCTGAGTGCATCTCCTAAAATCTAAGTGCTGAAATCTAATGTGGTAGTATAAAGAGGCTGTGATTTAGGACCCGTATGGGTGAGTTGAGGCCTTATTAAAGGGACCAAGTGAGGGGGCTGGAGAGATGGCTCAGTGGTTAAAAATGCATGCTGCTCTTGCCAAAGACTGGTTTTAGTTCTTAAACACCCATATCAGATGGCTCACAGACACCTATAACTCAAGCTCCAAGGTGTCCAGGGCTCTTATGCACGTGTACATGATTAGAAATGTAAGCACGGTGAAATAAAGAGGGAGTGTGTTCATGTTCTTGCATGTCTTTGCCGTGAGCACACTGCATTGCTCTTCTGGAGGCACAAGTGTGAGGTACCATCTCGAGACAGAAGTTAGCTCTCACCACACAGTGAGCTTCCAGTTCCTTGATCCTTGCTCTCCCCGTCTCTAGAGCTGTGAAAAGTAGACTTATGTGCTTTATACATTTCCTAGTCCTGGGTTGTTCTGTTATAGTAGTACAAATGAGTAAAAATAGTCCCTAAAACCACCTTTGTTCCTTTCTGTTGCTTGATCCTTCTCACCTAGGAACTATTGATCTGTTTTCTGATGTGTGTGTGTGTATATTTCCACCCCAGGATGCCATAAAAAGTGAATTCTGCAGAATGAGCCTTGTGTTTGGCTCCTTGTAATTGCACACAGAGACATATCCATGCTGTTGTATGCAATGCTGCAGACTCCTATTCTTGTGTGAAGGCATTTGCTTATCCTTTCCCTGTGGTTGTCTGTGTGCTTTCAGTACAGAAAAGTGCTACACAATTGTGTAAAGGGCTTTGAAAGCTAGGAGTGTGTCAGAGTAGATTGTGTCCAGATTCACATCACACTTGCTTTTGATAAAATCTGAGGAGTTTAGGATTTGATAGATGTTGGACCGAGGTAATGCCATAGTGGGCTGAGACTCTGTGGGCATTGGGTTGGGATGAATGTATTTTTATATGTGGGACAGATGTGAATCTCTGGGATCAGAGGGTAGTAAATGGTAGACTAAAATCCAGTCCCCTTAAGCATATGACGTTTTAAACTATGGAGCCTATAAATATCATAGAGACTTGGGCTCTTTACTGATGTCATTAACTTAAGGGTTTTAGTGGAAGAAAGTATCCTGAATTATTGCATTAGGTGGGCCCTATACAGAATGAATGTATCCTTGGAAAAGGGAGATGGAGGAGGTTTATCACCCACATACATAGAAGCCAATGTGAAGCTGGAACAGAGAAATTGGAAGATATTTTTCATGATGCAACAACCTCTAGTTAAGGATGCTGGTAGCCACCAGCAGCTGAACCAGAAAGGGAGTACATTTTTGCCAAGAAAATCAATTTTAGGATAGTAATGTTAATTTTAGACTTTTGGCCCCCTAAACTATGAGAATAAATTTCTGTCAAGATTGTGTTAATTTTTCAGAGCAGCCACAAGAAACCAGTGTTTGGCTATAGAATTTTGTTTGTTTATATGTTTTGCTTTTTTTTCCCTTTGTATGAGAGTAAGGCTGAAGCCCTGGCTGTGTAGCTCAGTGGTAACATACTGGCCTGTCACCTGAATACCCTGGGTTTGATTTCCAACATCACACACACACAACACACACACACACACACACACACACACACACTGTTAAAAACAAAAATGTTGATTAAAGTGAAATTGATTCACTTGAGGGGTTTTTTTCTTTAAAGCAACTGTGTTTAGAAAATCAGTTGTAATAAATTGGAATTAATCACCTTTTGTAGCACTTAATAACTTACAAGACTGTTTGGTACCAGGTTTCTGTGTTAAGAGCCTCGCTGAAGGATGGGTGAAAACTGGAAGGTTGCGGTGGAACACGTGGTATTGGCTAGAGGTCCACAGTCGTCCATTGACAGCTACATCGAGTTACTGATTCAATTTGCTGAACATTATTCGAGAAGTGATTTTTTTGTCACTAATAAAAGTTAAAACTTATTCCCTAGTATCTTACTTTGTATTTTAAACATGTCCTTTTCAGATACCTTTCTGAAGCCAACTTCATGTTAAGAATATGATCATCTCTGTTTTACTTAACATTAGGCCATTGTGATAAAAATCTTGTGACCTAAAGCCATAATTCAGATTGTAGCTGTGAGAAAGAGGTGAGGAAATAAGGACTTTATACATCATCAAACATGCTTGTATCATTTTCTGGGATTGCCTAGTTCAAGGCAGAAAGCCCCCCAAAAGAAAAATCAGTACTTGAGGGCTTTGGGCATAGTTCAGTCAGTAGAGTGTTTGCCTAACATGCTTATAGCCCTGAGCTCCATCCCAGCACTTCACAAAGAAGGCACAGTGCTGCACACCTGGACTCCCAGTACCCAGGAGATGGAGCAGGAGGAGCAGGAGTTGAAGGTCATCTTCGAGTGTGTTCAAGGCCTGATCTACATGACAGATGAACAAAACAGCACACAACTCAGTGTTTGAATTGAAATTGTGAATTGGACTAATTTCTTATTTATTTATTTATTTATTTATTAAAACATAGCTGTATGTATGCACATGGTATCCTAAGTCAGTTATTTAGGTGACTATCTGGTTGATCTTTATTAAATATCTGGATTCATTCTTATATTAGAAAAATAAGGTTACCTGTGGGCTTCTGGAGTTCCAGCAGTGATGTCATTGTGGCAGGAGCTGTTTTCTGCCTTCTTATCCTATGGTCTAAATTATTTTAATTACTAGAAATCTTAATAAAAACTTGTGGCTCTGGTTCTTTGCCTAGTTAGAACTGCACAGAGAGTCTAATTTCAGTGTGACTGCTGGTCGGTATAAGGACATAGGCACAGTTTTCTGATAAGCTCTAGTCAAACTTGGGACTGAGAGCAAGGTGTGAGGCCTGGTGCAGCACACCTCTAATCCAGGAGGCAACAGGCGTGGCTTTGAGGCTTCTCTGGGCTACATAGAGAGACCTTGCTTTAGAGCAAAGCAAAACAAAAATACTTAAAAGCAGAGAACTGCTAGTCATAGGATTTCAAGATGGAAATAAATTTATAGGAAGCCATATTAAAGATCATGAAACAAAACAAAGATCAAGAAATACTGAGTTTTCTTCTTAGATTTTAAATACATTCTGAATAAAGGCAGTGTCCCTTGTTTGTTCTTTCTTAAAAATAGAACTGGGATGAAAGCCAGGGCTCACATGAGGCAAGGGCTCTCTACTGAGGAGTACTTCAGCCCCAGTGTGATAGTTCTCACATGCCTGACTGTTCAGTGTCTGTGGAATACGTAAGGTGTGCGCCAGAATTTATCAAGGTTTTATTCTTATGAGCTGAAAAACCCTCCTAAGTCAGGGAAAAATTATATATACCTTGGAAAAATAATGACTTCCCCAATTGTGAGATCATATTAAAATTGTGTTTTTATATTGGGAGATGGGAGTAATTCTTATTATTAGAACTGCCACAGGAAGGAAAAATAGTTTTGATTTCATACTCATTTTTCTCAACTTTTATTGATTCTCTGTGGATTTCACATCATGCATCCCGATCCTACTTATCACCCCATCCCCTTGCTTATATCTATGAAAAATATTTCTGCCCTTACAACCCCCCCACTAATAAATAAATAAATAAATAAATAAATAAATAAATAAATGATGAAATTTAAAAGAATTTCATCTTGGAAGCTATGGAATGGCCCATTGAGTTGCACAGTTTATCCTATAGTCCATCTTTACTTGTAAATGTTCATAGGTTTGAGTCAGTCATTGGTCTAGTTCAAGGCTCCTGTTGTCTGCTACACCACCAATAATGGGCTCTCTCTGGGGCGCCTCTTGGATGTCCTCTTATTGTTTTGTGTTGTGGAGATTCTGCTGTTTTAGATCTATAGGTTCATTTCCTTCACCTGCTCCAACAGTTCACAGTTGCGGTAGATGTTGGGGTGGGCCAACTTACAGCCCTGGTTCTGGGCCTGGGTGGTAACTGAATTGGTCAACCTGCCAACTCTCCTTCATGATCACTACCAGGGGTAGCTCTCCAACCTTGTGGCTAGCTCACCCAATGCAGCCTGCATCAAGGGGCAGGGCCAGTTCTGCTCTCAGGCGCCCAGATCCCGCCCTGCTTACACTCACACCACCAGGGTCAGTTCTACTGTTTTGCCCTGGAGAGGTGCAGGGCCCTTTATCCTGGCTGCTGCAGCAGTTATATGGGTGTGTGTGGGAGGGGGGGGGCGGGGGGAGTCAACTCTTCTGTATATGGCAGCTGCTGAAGGGCAGGGTTAGTTCTCTCACTCTCCTGACCCTGGGACCAGCTCTCTCATCTGTCACAGGTAGCAAGGGATGGAGGAGGAAGGACATCTCCCTCACCCATGCCACCGCCTCATACTAATTTTTAATCATTATTTTCTTTAGATACATAGTATAAGCTTCACCATTCTGAATCAGCACACGATTAATTCAGTAGTTTTTAGTATATTCATGAAGTCAAGTAGTCCTCACCATGACCTAATTTTAGAGCATTTTCTTTTTAAAAAGAAACCTCATGCTCATTAGCAAGTACCCTCTGTCTCCTGCAAACAGCCTTGGCAACCACTAATGTACTTTTGGTTCCTGTGGGTTTTCTTATTCTGGACAGTTCATATAAATGGAATCCTATAGTATCTGGCCTGGCCTTTGTGATCAGAGGTTGTTTGTTTGTTTGTATGTATGTATAAGGTTTATAAGGTCTTCTGTGTCAGAGTGTAGATCAGTCCTTAATTTTATATTAGATAATATTCTAGGATATGAATATACCACATTTCAGTTATCCATCATCAACTGATGGGCATGTGGCTTGTGTCTACCCTTTGTCTATTATGAGCAGTGCTGCCTGAACACTTTATGCAGGGTTTGGTGAGGACGCATTTTCAGTTCTTGATATATCTCAAGGAGTTTTATTGCTGAGTCATAGTGTAACTCTGTTTAATGTTTTTAATTTATTGTTGTTGTTATTGGTATGTGTGTGAGAGAGACAGATACAGAGCCAGGGAGCCAGAGGTCGTCTGTATGCATGAGCGCTATGGCACGTAGAGGTCAGAGGATGGTTTCTGGAGTTGTCTGCACTGTAGATTCTAGGATCAGTGCAGGTCATCTGGCTTGCATAGCTCAGTGCTTTTACCTGCTGAGCCATCTCCCCAGCCCTATTCTGTGTTTAATATTTTAAAGGGTTAACAAAGTCTTCTAAAAATCTGCACAATTTTCAACCTGTTCCCCTTGTATAAGGGTTCTTCTTTCCCTGAATCCTTGCCAACATTTGCTAATGTCTGTGGTTTTTTCATTACAATCACTCTAGCCAGTGTGGGTTAGTCCTTTATAGTGGGTTCAGTCTGCTTTCCCTAATGCACTGGTCAACATTTTGCATCTGCTGGGAGATGTGTCTATTCAAGCTCTTTGCTTATTTTAAAATTAAGTCCATGTATTTTCACTAAATAAGAATGGGAAGGGTAGTATAAGTTCATTTTCTTTGGCTATGTTTTCCCTCATTCCTATATAAATATATACTTTCTTATAATGTGAATATTTATGACTTACAGTATGAGTTCCTATAGAATAGACTATTACAACAAAGTTGCCTGTAAAGCAAGTCCACTGATTTATATCATAGAAAGGATTTTTTTTATAAAAACCATAAACCATTGAATGACAGTATATGATAAAAACCATACTTTTCTAAGGCACAAAATTATTCCCTCATAAAATCTATAATCATACTCAACATATAAAGCCCTACAAATCCTGACATATCAATTTGAATATGTGGCAGTTTGTCACACTAGTTCAGAACCTTCAACGTAGTACCAGCTGAAAGCTCTGGTCATAGTTAGAAGGAAAGGCTTTAGTCATTAAGAAAGAGTTGCTTTTGAAGGTGTCAAATGCAGACTTGGGGTTTGGGGACAGTTGTTGATACAAATTATGTTCTAGTGTGTTCTTTATTTGTATTTACAACTTAATTTATGTACGTAGACATATGTACATGGTGATTACTGACATTTTTGAACTGCATTGAAATTTTATCATATTCCCCTTTTCCTGTCTATTGTGATGACATCATAAAGTATTACACCATTATGTTCCACGTGTAATACAACATGGTTTTTCTTTGCCTCACCTACTATAAAAAATGCTTCATGTGTCCTATGCCAAATTACTTCACCTCTGTGGTCTTTAGCTTCTGTCCTTTTGTAAAGGGAAAAGGTTGACCTTGATGTGAAAATGCCCTATCTCCTCTCCAGAAATACCCTTAACACTAATGACTGGAATAAATAGTGACAGCGTGGTGTGTAAGAGTATTCTACAGTGTGTCGTTACCTCCAGAGGAGAGTTTTCCAAGGAGATCAAAGTGGGATGAGCATTGTGGACTCTAGAGAAAGTATGGTCATTTATAGCTGTGTGGCACCTCAGCTGCACAGGGGTTTGAAGCTGACAAGAGTCGTTTGAAGTTAGAAAGAAGGCTGGTTAAGCGAGTCCTCAAGTGCCTGGCTTGTAAGCTGGAGTACCATTCTGTAGGCAATATACAACTACAAGGGGTTTTGAAGCTGAGAGAGCAACATAAGCAAAACGTCTCTGAAGGGGGTTGGTGGTAAATTGGAGATTGTCCTGGAAGCTGTAGGTGTAGGGCGCAAGGGAAGTAAACTGGAAAGAGTGGGCAGACGTGAAACGAGCTTTCTCTTTCGTGGTAGACTCACCAAATTAAATGTCCCAGCCTGAGGGAGAAGCATGCGTCTGGAATGACTGAGGCATTCCTAGCTCATGTTTCTGCATTTATGAAACAAATATATGAGAGAGACATAGGGACTGAGAGCATGTCTGTGGGAAAGGGAGGGGATGGTAAGTTTGATTGAGAGATGTCTGTGACCAAATGGGGGAAATCCTTATTAGAAACTAATTAAGATCAGGATCGCTCTAAACCCCCTGTACATTTTTTTTATACATTCATGTGGGGAGCCATGGAAGTAGTTGTTGGAAGCACATCAGGATGCCCCTTTCTGTTGGATTAACATGGAGGGTGGAAGGGGAAAAGACTGAGGGGAGCTCTCTGGAAAACCCAGGAAAGAAAGAAGACAGCAAGGGAAAGACAGAGGGAAGGAAAGTCAAATCTGGAATCCAGAGGACGAAGATTTTTCTAGAAAAGAAGGACAGTCAGAGGAGCATATATTGCAGAGAGGCCTGGTGGCAGAGTGTTGTGTTTAGCTTTGATTATGAAAATCCCCTTGAGATCATTTGTTGAGCACTTAGTCCCTTACTGGTGGCTCTTTTAGAAGGTTTGGAGACCTTGGGAGAGGGTCCTGGTTGGAGGCAGTAGGTCAGCAGGGTAATCCTGGTCTCCAGTCCCTTCTGCTTCTTGTCCTCTGTGAAGTGAAGCGAAGCATGATCGCCCTACATGTTCCCAATGCTTTCATGTTCTGCCCCAAGCACAGGACACAACCACAGAGCAAGCCTTCAGAAGACGTGAGCCTAAATCATTTCCTCCTTATGTAGTTTTCTTAAGTGGCTTTGGTCACAGCTACTCAAAAGTAAGTAAGCGGATGGCTTTGAGATTTAGTGATTAAGAAGTCGGTGACTTTTTGCTTCTGTTGAAGGTGGGACCGAAGTCAGATTGCTGTAAACTAGAGGCTTATGGACCCAAAAGCCTGTTAGACCAAAGATGTATCAATGGGAAAGAAGTGATAAACAGCCAGACATGGTCATGTTCCCTATAATCCCAGTACTCAGGGGAAAAGAGAGATGGATGATAGTTGGAAAGGAAGGCAGTTGTGGAGTAGGAAAACAAAAACATACTTGGAAGAAGGTGGGATATAGCCAGGGGAGAGGAAAAACTAGAAGAACATTGAGTTTTATCCAATACTTGAGATAAACTCAAGCTGTCTGCTCAATTTAGAGGGACATAATTTGAGCTAGTGTAAAGAGTCCTAACAAATTATATAATCCAGGACATTTGTGTCAGTCTTTAGGCAATACATGGTACACTTATTTTTTAAAAAGAAAAAAACATACTCCTTTAAGTTAAAGTATACCTTTTTTTTTTTTTTTTTTTTTTTTTTTTTTTTTTTTTTTTTTTTTTTTTTTTTTTGGTTTTTCGAGACAGGGTTTCTCTGTGGCTTTAGAGCCTGTCCTGGAACTAGCTCTTGTAGACCAGGCTGGTCTTGAACTCACAGAGATCCGCCTGCCTCTGCCTCCCGAGTGCTAAGTTAAAGTATACCTTTAAGCAGTCCAGGCAAGAGCAGTTTCTTGCCCAAATGGCAAGAAATGTCACATTGAAGGCAAATTCCATAATGAGTTTCTTTAATGCCCATCAACCTCATTGAAGTAATTGGTGCTGCCAGAAGCAGACATGTCTCACTCCTGAGAAAAGTCTAAGTTCTTAAAAACATTTTAAATGCCATATTCTGTAGGTCTTTGAAAAATTTGAAGAATACCTATTCAAATGAAATATATCTCTGTACATCTAGAAAACCGAACATGACTGCTAGTTTGACTATTATAAATGACTGTCTATTAATCTGCAGTTTTTAATGATGTATAACATTATTAAATGAACTGCACAAACACAATACCCTAATCAAGAACAGAAATACATATCCACAGTATAACAAAATTGACTTTAAATTTGTATTAATAGACCAAGATCCATACCAATGCAAAGTATCCATCTCTATATCATACCCCCCTTTTTTAGAAATTTATTTTGACAATCATTTATAACCTACTTTTTAAAAATGAAAATAAACATTTATAAACAATCATTTTGGGAATTTTTACATAATTTTCTCCAAACTGCTTCCTGCTATTTGTTGGATGAAGTATTTTTAGTGGTTCACAGAGACCTTTCATGGGGTCTTGTTCCATCCAACCATATTAGCCTGGAAGGAATCCACAAATTCTCATCTTCTGTGGAAACAAAAGTAGAACCTCTTTCAATGTGACATATCCTTAGACTCAAATTTTAAGGTCAAGATATTTTTAAAACATATATGTTGGTTTAGCTTAAAGGCCTATACAATGAAATGTCTCTCTGTAGTTAGCTCATTAACATTCAGACAATTTAAAGAAAGCACAACAATATACATAATCCAGAAACACATACAGAAGGAACATCCCACATCAGGATTTCTCTGTGTAACAGCCCTGACTGTCCTGGAACTCACTCTATAGACCAGGCTGGCCTTGAACTCACAGAGTTCCGCCTGCCTCTGCCTTGCAAGTGCTGGGATTAAAGGTGTGCACCACCACTGCCCAGCAATATTAACTTCTAGAATACATACTTTTCATGGTAAAACTAAAGGCAACCAAAGAAAGAGCAGAAGAATCATTCCTTAACAGGGAATGATGATGATTGCCTAGGTGTCTCTCCGGGTGCTGATAGTATTGACCTAAATTGTTTTCTGGTTTTCTTCCATCTTTTAAAAAATATTAATTTGTTAGCTACACAACAATTCCATGTGGTATTTTGGTATGGGAAATCCTTCTGTATATGTGTTGCTTTTATTCGTTAATGAGTAAAGCTGTTTCGGCCAGTGGCTTAGCAGAATAGAGCAAGGCGGGAATTCCAAGCAGGTAGAGGAGGAAAGAAGACAGAGTCAGGGAGATGCCATGTAGATGCCCATGGAGCCCACTGGAACCTTGTTTGTAGGCCACGAGCTCATAGTGATGCACAGATTAATAGAGGTGGGTTAATTTAAGATATAAGGGCTAGCTAGCAATACACCTATGTGATTGGCCAAGCAGTGTAATAATTAATACAGTTTCTGTGTGATTATTTCGGGTCTGGTCAGCCTGGAAATGAATGAACAGTCTCTGCCAACAGTATTTTTTTGTTTTAGTCACAATAATTTAAAAAGAATAATTCTAGTAGAATGGATAGATGTATTTCTTTTATGATGAAAGAATACTACAAAAATATGTGTATCATTTAAGATTTGTAGTTGTTCCTTTTGTGTCTCTCCATATTCTTTAGATGCCAAATGAAAACACTGGTATCTAATTGTAGACTAGATAGCTGTTGGTAGTGGAATCTGGGTTTTACAGAGTATGCTCTTTGTAAGTGGGAAACTCTTCATTAAATATTGCTTTATAAGATTAACACCTTAGAAAGTGTTTTCACCATTTATACTTGAGATGTTAAGGTATGAGGTGGAAATAACATTTGAGTAAAACACATGTAAAGTCTGATAGAAACACCCAAGGCAGTAGTGGTAGTTAAAATGCACATTAGTTGTAGAGAGAATAATGGAAAGTACCTAACAGTCCTTTTACCTCTTAAAGGACTGTTTGCTGCCATTAATAGTTCCTTTATTTTTCAATGTAAAAAGAAAATTATATTTGATGCAGCTAATTAAAGGAAAAGTTTAATTTGATTTTTTTAAAAAGGGAAATGTTATCTAAAGTCATTTACTTTGGTTAAAACATTTGACCTCTTGTGGCTTCAATCATGTTCCAACTGTCAGGTGGTCTGTGTCATTATACAACCTCAAATGTTTGAGCAGAGGTGTTAGCCTACGTGGCTGGCAGAGCCATTTCCTAGGAACTGGTAGGAAGGTACAAGTATTATGGGAATTAAGAATTTAGGTTCTAGAATTAGATGTGGATTTTGTTTACCACTTTATCTAGCTGTTTCATTGTGCATTTTAAATTAATGTTTCTTTCTGCAGCTCTTCATACTTGCAATAAGGATATTAGTGTGGTAGGAGAGGGTGGAGGGTAGGAGAGGTTGCATGTGGAGAAACTTGTTCTACCTGTGAAAATACTTGAAGACGAGGCTCCACAGCCCATTGCCTTTTGCTCCAGGAGGTGTTCTAGCCACTGCCCCACACCTGCCCCTTGCAGTATACTCCATCAACTATCGCTCTTATTCTGGCCTTGAACTCCAAGTTCTGCCCGCTTCTGCCTTTCAAGTGCTTGGATTAAAGGCATGTGCCACCACGCTTGACATCTTTTGTCTTTCTAACCAATGTTTTTATCATATTTTTTGAAATCTAGAAGTGTACGTTTTATGTACTGTGAAATGCTTCATAGCATCCATCTATTCTGTGCTATGAGGAGAGCTCTCTTAATCGTACATAGATCTAAAGCATTTTACTTTGTAAAGTAGTTTATACTTATACAGATTAAACTTTCATTTTGGCATCTTTTTCAGAAGCTTTTATCAGTAGCCCTACCAAGGTATGTGATTTACATGTAATGTTCAGGCAAGCTAAATATACATACATATATACATACATACATACATACATATATACATACAAACAATTAGGTTTTTTTTAAAAGTTGACTTCCAACTTCAAAAGGAAACTGAAAAAAATTTGACTAATGAATTTATAATTGTCTTAGGTCATTTCTCAATACTCTTTGACATAATAAAGTAGTTCTTTTATTATTATTATTATTATTATTACTATTATTATTACTATTATTTGAGATAGGGTTTCTCTGTGTAACACTTCTGGCTGTCCTGGAATTCACTGTGTAGACCAGGCTAGTCTCAAACTCAAAGAAATCTGCCTGTCTCTGCCTCCCCAGTGCCAGGATTAAAGGCGTGTGCCACCACCGCCCGGCCCACTTTGGTAAACATCTATATCTCTCCCCCAACTAACGAGATGTCCCCAATCTGTTTTTGTCTCTCTCTTTCTGCCTTTCCTTCTCTTCCTGCCCCCCTCCCACAAGATGGATTTTCACCCTTGTAGCTCAGACTGGTCTCCTACTTGCTATGTAGAGCTCAAACTTGAAACAGTTCTTTTGCTTCAGTTTCCAGAGTGCTGGGATTGCGTTATTAAAATTATTTTTATATGTGTTTGTGCTGACTATGTGGTGTATTTGTACTTGTATGGGTGCATGCATGTCAGATCAAAGGATAGCTTGCAGGACTCTCTTTCCTATGTGAGTCCCAGGGATTGAACTCAGGTTGTCAGTACCGTTAGTCACCAGTTCATCTTGCTGGCCCTCTAGGGTTTTTGTTTTGTTGCTGTTGTTTGTTTTAAACCTCCTCATATAATTTGGTCCTGGTGGGGAGGGTCAGAAGCAAAACCCATGATGGCTTCCAGAAGCTGCAGGCACTGGCAGTGAGCAGGCAAATGTGGAGGTATTTTTATTTCAAGCTCTCTGAACTGCTGATACACTTGGAAGGTTTCATTCATAAATAAAAGAAAATAATGTTCACAGAGTGTTGGCATACTGTGAAAGTCAAATTATTTAAAGTACAGTCTCTTCAGTTTGCATTTACTAGAAGACTATATCAGAAATAGTCTTTTTTTTTCCAGTGGTGGATGTGTCCACCCAGGGCAGCTAGAAGGCAACAGTGGATGCTGATGGCTTTGACAGAAATTCTCTTCCATCCCTAAAGGGGACTGTAGAAGCAAACTCCCTATTTCTGGAGAATGTTTCCCAGGTTGCTTCACTACCAAGTGTTTGGTACCATGCCATCCTGGTTAACTGTAGCCTTTGGGAGTGAGGCCTTCTGCAGACTGCCACTTCCTGCTGCCTTGGCTTCTGTTTTCAGGGCTTGTCAGTAGGTGAGAGTGTTCCACTGGCCTCTGTGCTACCCCTAGTAAAAACCGTTGTTTATTGTTTCCCCATGAAACTGGGACAGCCAGCAAGATAAACATGGGAATGCTGTCACTCAGTGGAGTATGTGCTCCTACTGTTCCCAAGAGTAGTTCATTTGTTTGTGGCAAGAAACCTTTTTCCTGGGGTCCTTTGTAGAATAAAACCCCATTTTATAGAACAGATATAATGCAGCCATCTTGAGGATGCAGAGAATCCAAATGCTATGCTTCCTGCATCAGGACCGTTTTTTTTCTCCCCATCCACTCTTCCTCTCTCCTTGACCTCGCAGCAGGAAGCCTTTGTGTGAGGTTCTCATCTGGAACAACTTCTCCACACTTGTTTTCGTGTTCTGTTGGATTACAGGGCAGCGGGCCTACCTTTGAAGGTCCTTTCTCTTTTATTTCTTTGCTGTGCACTCCAGTAATTAACTTTGTCCTTCTTTTATTTGTTCCAGTCAATCGCAGGCCACTCTGCTGAGCATCTTCTCCCAGGAGTACCAGGTTAGAAGTTTTCTCCTTTGTGAGGGTTGACAGGTGCCTAATTGAATGATGAATGTCCCTTTATTTCTTTGTAATTGAACTGCCAGCTCTGTGATTGGGTTGGAGGATGTTCTCCTTTCCACATCAAGCACCGCCTGCGTCTCAGTGGAGGCCTGCCAAGCCTACCCATCCATCTGTCTAATAACATCTAGCCTTTGCTTATTTGGTGGACCTGTAATAAATTATGCTAAACCATTATTATTCTGACAATAATAATTTCCCCGTGTTGCGTGGCTCCATGTGCTAAATGTTTGCTGACTTGCACTGTCAGTGCCGCTTCCCATTGCTGACAGAGATGATGATAAATGACCACGGCTGGAGTGGCAGAAGGCAAGAGAGGCAGAAAATGGAGTCATTTATCATGAGATGACAGGTGTCAGTCAAGTGGCAAGTCTCTATGGAATTACTTTTTGTAGTTTTCAAATAAGTTGTTTTTAAGCAATGTTCTTCCTGGTTAAATATGGCAATTGGATTGTAAAACCCGAGTGCAGAGGACTTAGATGGAATTGAATTGAGGGGAAATTAATACAAAGGTTGAAAGAGGGAACAAGTTTTCCTTTGCCCTCTGCAGCCCTAAGCAAACTTATTTAGATTCAATTACTATGACCCTGGTGGCTTTTACATATATACTGTACTGTGGTACAGTCTGAAGACATCCCAGCCAAGCAGGAGATTAAAATGCATAGACGTAGTAGCTGCAAAGGAAATTCTGCTGCCACTCCAGTCCCCAAGCCATTACTTACCAATTTGCCCCGTGTGCTCGCCACTGGGTGAAGAAATATGTGTTTGCTGTTCTTGAACCTGATATGTGACACAATATTAAAATTTTTTTGCGTTTTTTTTTTTTTTTCAGAAACATATTAAAAGGACACATGCCAAACATCACACACCAGAAGCGATGGAAAGTTATTACCAGAGGTATGACCTGCCTGCCCCACTAGAGGGTATCACAGCACCTATTAATTGTGGCAATTATTATGAATAAATTAGGTAATTAAATTGACTTTTTATGTAGTTTCAAGACTGTTATTTAAAACTTTTAGCATATTTGTCAGTAAGTTTTTAAGTGCTTTCTTTAGCATGTGTGGATAATATGGTGGCGATGTCAGTGTAGGTTTGTACACATGTCCTATATGAGAGGAAGCCAGTTATTACTGAATCTTATTTGGTTACTTGAAAGTTTAATTAAGCCACACCTTTTATGGATGTATATGTTCACATGTACATATGACCCACATGTATATGTGCAAGTTTTCAAAGCAGTTTTCATTTATTTTTTATCCAGATCAGCAAGCTGAAAAAAAATAGAATTGAAATCCAATGTAGTATTTTGCCTCCTATCTATTGGGTTAGCCATTTTAGGTATTTAAGATAGACCTTCATCAAATAAGCACTTTATGAAGACACATCATTTTATACAACTGTCATCTTTTAATGGGGGCTTTATGTTTTGAGTAAAAGTGTTAAACCAACATCATAGTATTCAGAGAATATTTAGATTTCAGCTTTATTTATTATTCTGAGATAAACAGAACTTTTAAGATAGTTCTGATTTTCTTAATTCTGACATTTGTTATCATCATTTTGATGTCTAAATAGATATATAAATGGTAATGATATGCATCAAATTTTCATTGTCTTTCAACTGTTGGTGGACAAATAGGTTGGTTAATTTTGCTTGCAATAGTGAATAAAGTGTCAATAAACATGGGGTACGAATATCTCTATGGTAGAGTCTGGAGTCTGTGTTTGGTCTCAGGAGTGAAAGAGCTGGGGCATACGGTAGTTCTATTTTTAAATTTTTGAGAATTCTCCAAACTGATTTCTACATGACTGTATTAATTTGTACCCCACCAACAGACGAGTAAGGATTCTTTTCTCACCGCATTTCTCCAGCAGCTGTTATCAGATTTGTTGAAGAGAGTCATTCTGATAGGGTGAGGGCTGGTCTCTGACTTGGCAATTCACCTGCCTCAGACCATGCTTAATAACTTGCATCACCACATCTGTATAAAAAGAAAAAATATTTTTGTTTGTAAACTTTATAATCCTAGCCTGTCAGGTGAAATCAGGGCCGTGTTGAGATGTAAAGCCCTGTATGGTGGGAGAGGAAGTGAGGGGCTTGACAGGTAGTGACTGGGCTGCTCACACTCGTTCCTCACACTGTAAAGTCACTGTTAATTACATCACTTCAAAACCATCTACTTTTACAAACTAGCTCAAATAACATCTCTCTCTCTCTCTCTCTCTCTCTCTCTCTCTCTCTCTCTCTCTCTCTCTGTGTGTGTGTGTGTGTGTGTGTGTGTGTGTGTATGCCAGTGCCAAGCCTAGTGGCACAATCTTGTAATTGCAGCTTTGGGGATACAGAGGCATGAGGATCTCAGGTTCACAGCCAGCCTCAGTAACTTTGTGAGGCCCTGTTTCACAATAATTTTAAAAAAAAATTGAGGGTTTGGTTTGCAGTGGTGTAGAGCACTTGCTTAGCTTGTACAAAGACATAGGTTCAGTTCCAGCAATGAAAAATTAATGTTTTAAGTAATTATTGATATGTGATTTTTTTTCCTATTAATTGGATAGTTTTACTTTAAAAATAAAATAAATAGTTAAGTATATCTACTGAGTAATTAACAGTAGAGTGGGTGGTCATGGGGATATAAAAATGTATTTTTTTTGTATTTTTAAATATTAAAGTCTCAGTTATGATAAGGCATTAAAACACTTGAAATAAAACCAGTAATAGAGACTCAGAGGAAATACCATTTCCCCCCCCCCCCCCCCCGCCCGCTAGTATCTTGATCCATTGCCAGTCCCTTCTGTGTCTGTCTGTGGGAGCCAGCCATATTGTTACCTTTCAGGCAGACCAGCCTCACCAGCCTGTCGCTGTAAATATGTAGGGCAAACATTTTGCCAAGGTACGTTGGCTTTAAGAGGTTCTTTTTTGTTTTCTAGGTTTCTTAGAATAAAGGCAACTTATGTTTTATCCACACATATTTAAGCAATGGGAAAATGTTAATAACAACTTATTTAATTTTTTTCCTTTATGAAAGTAATACCACCTGCTGTGAAAATTAAGCACATTTGTGATGCACAGAAAGGAATGAATGAATGCCCATAATTGTGCCACTCAGAGATAAGTACTGGTTAAAGTTTCATTCCAGCCTTCTGACAACCCATTTTTACATAGATGAGGTCAAAGTATATGTGCAACTACCACTCCTGGATTTTATTATGAAAAAATGTATGTGATATAATATTACTTTGTAAAAAGCCTTTTCTTTTATTAGTTGCCTTACTTTACAATGAAAAAGACTTGAATTTCTCAGATTATTCTTCTGAGAACTGAGTATGTCCCCAGTGTTCCTGATACTGCGATGCTTGACTCATCAGCACTGGTTGATTTCTGTGTATGTAATTATGGGTTCAAACAATGTGAACATTTAGAAATTGATTATATGTTGCTAAATTACTGTTGAGAAGCGTCTTGGTTATGTTCCTGGCAGCAGTATGAGAACCTGCAAAGCTACCTTCTAGCTATCATTTGGTTATGACAGTTGTGCATTCAAAGTCACTAGTTACCACGAGAGCACCAGGACATAGGATGGCAGTAGAAAGTGTGTTCCTGGGCTTTTGCCTTGGTGTAAAAATCTTCTCCATTGGATATTTGCAGACAGCATGTGTTCATTTGAAAACAGTTCTCTATCCTTTTGCACTGTGCTCTTTTACTCCCATACAGGAACATCTTTGGTGGAATTTATCAGGCTTTTGTGCACACACATGGTTGGGCTCTTAGTTACTTTTCTTGTCGCTGGGTCCAAGATCCTGACAAGTGTAACCTAAGGAAGGAAGGATTTATGCTGACCTGTGATTTGTGAAAGTATTCTGCATGGCAGAGTTCATTCAGCAAATAGGTGTGGCTCTGACTCCTCCCAGACAACAGGGGATGCTGGTACTCAGATGCCTTCCTCCTGTTGTCCTTATCCCAGCTGGGCCTTCCCTCCTCTGTTTACCACCGGAAATACCATCAGCACCCTTATACACTCAGCTCTCGGTGATTCCAAAGCCAATTAAGCTGACAATGATTATTGACCATCACAGGTGGTCAGATCTGTAAGTTTCCATCAGTATCAAGTTTGGCAGTCCTATCTCCCATCCCTTCTAACCACACTGGCTCATGAAACAGCTTTAGTAGCTATACAGAATTGGATCAATTGAATTTTCTAAGATGTTGACATGGAGAAAAGAATTGCTAAGACCCGATACTGACAGTGCATGATAAAACTGGCTTCTGAACATTGCTTCCACTGTGATGCTGATCTTGAGAGTCAGATGACCAATGCCTGGGAAGAGAGTAAACACACTTCTCTTTTAAATGAATGAGGGCATTTCTGGATAGGAATAACTAGAGACCAAAATTGTCATATGTACAGGTCAAACCATTCAGTAGGTTCCTGGGCATGTATCTTTGGAGCCTACATACTGTCCTGGCCCCTTCCTGCCTGTCTGCCTCCTGCCATGATTTATTCCTCACCTCAGACCTGAGCCATTAAGCCGGGCCATGTCTCAAAGCCGTGAGCCAAAATAAGTCTTTCCTCAGGTTGGTTAAATGGCCAATAGCCCCATTTACTACACATCACTGTCCTGCTGGTAGCTGCCCATGCTTATGTGTAAAAGACACAGTACCTGCCTTCAACTGTTGCGTGGAACAGAAGGTAGTTATGTCTCCAAATGTGCGAATTTCAGTAAGAGTGTCAGCAGAGGTGTGTTTGCAGAGTCTAGCCCAACCCTGCCAATTATCTGTATGGAGTGTCCGGAATAATGGTAAACAGACCCCGTTTAGGACTAAGAGTGGCCTTTACTGGTCTGTTGGGAAGCAGAGAACATTCTAAAAAGAGAGAAAATAGTGACAGGTCTAGGGTTTTGTGTTTTAGGCTGAGGTTAAGCCCAGGGTCTTGTGCATGCTGGGGAAGAGCTCTGCCACTGAGCTCTAGCTCCCACTCAGATGTTTGTTCTTAAAATGATGTCATGATTACAGATCTTCTAGTCAGGTGTTATATAACTGTTCTCCTCTAAGGGTCTGTTTATTTAATGGGATATGTGTGTGTGTGTGTGTGTGAGAGAGAGAGAGAGAGAGAGAGAGAGAGAGAGAGAGAGAGAGAGGGAGGGAGGGAGGGAGGGAGGGAGGGAGGGAGGAAGGGAGGGAGGAAGGGAGGGAGAAAGAGGGAAAGAGGGAAGGGTGTACATGAGTGTCCAGGCCAGAAGATGACATCAGGTGTTTCCCAGATAGAACTTCACCTATTTATTCACTCACTTTTTCTTATTTGAGCTAGAGTCTCTGAGTGGCTCTGGAGCTGAGTGGTTCAGCTCCACTGGCTGACCAGAGGGTTGTTGCAATCCTCTGACTCTGTGACCCACCTCCCTCCAGCACTGCCGCTTCAGAAGTGCGTCACTGTGCTGGCCTGGGTAGATTTCATCAGTGCCTTGAGGTTGGTTTCCTCCTATGAGCTAGCAAGAAGTCCTTGTACTCACAGCACTAAGAATCTGTGCTGAGTGAATGTATGTAGATGGTGTACATTGGGGTTGCTGTTTGGCCAGCTCCTGTTGGTGTGAACTTGTTAGACGTTTCCATTGTGTGTTATCAATATAGTGATGGGTGCACCTCTTATAGGAAACTATGCAATTTTGACTCGAACAACAGTTCTCTAGTGTAAGTAATTTGCCCCTGAAACACACACCTTGGCTAACCCTTCTTTTCACTTTATGCCACTCCTGTGGAGATGGGCTTTCTGACCAGCTCACCTAATTTTAAGTGTTATCATAGCACATATTATGTTTTCCATTTTTTGCTTGTTTTGTTGTATTATATCTGGAGACTGTCATATCTTTGTGATGATAAAGACAGGGTTGTTTTCCTCTTGCTTCTTCAGAGTCCAGATTAAGGACTAACCCGGAGCTCTCAAAAGTACTTGAAGTATACATGAATGTTAAGTATCGAATCCTAAAGCTACCCCGATGATGGTGTACTGTTAAATACTGGACCCAGGGTTGGAGAGTTTGCGTTTCTCACATTTATTTGGTGTGACATGGCCACACATACAGGTCAATTATTTTATTCTTTGAGCATACTTGTTAGCGCACTGGAAATATAGGCTATTTCCCATGGGCTCTTCTTTGTAAGCCACTATGGCTCAGTTTTGGGTTCTGTATTGGTCTTTTAGGGGGCTGTCTTTATTCCCACCTTTGCTTCTGGACCTGTTTTTAAACCCACACTTTTTTCCCACTTATGCTTCTGAAGCCCCTATTCCTCATTTGTTTCCTACCTAATACAGTTATTGTTAAGAAGGGCCACCATATGTGGGAAGTGCATTGGTTTGAATTATTATTTATAATTGGTGTTGACTCTGTCTTGCTTTTGTTATTATATGCTGTTGGCAGTTATATGGCAGAACTCATTTATTGACTTTATTTCTTTTAAACTATCAACAAAGAACTTTAATATAGCCAATCAAATAAGACATTTTTGAAAAATATCCTTATTGGATAGGTTGTCTAATGTGGATTTAAAAGTTATTTGATTATTAGTAGAGAAAAAGTATATATGCATATATACAATATAACCATCTTTTATAAGACAAGAATTGAGGTAGATATAATAAACTGAATGAAATCTAGTTCCCTAAAGAGCCTGTCAGTATTACACTGGGAGATGAGTTTGAGACAGACGCGTAAACTAGTCCTCCTATTTCATTGTTTCCCTATCAATGGCTCAAGTAATCTGTGGTCATCTGCTCCATGATCCCCTGCTGATCTACTGTCAGAGCAGTAGTAGCCTACAGCTGGGTTGCAGTGCCTATCGGTCATCTCACTTCCTCTTAATATATAGGCCTTGTGTTGTCTCACACAGTTATCACAAGAAAGTTGAAGTTTTGTAAGAGAGAAACAGAACCACATTTACATAAATTTTATTATAGAATGTTGTTCAGTTATAAATCTCTTACTCTGAATAATAAGCTAGTCTCTATGTTGGGCATACACACACATGCACACACACAAACATAGAGGAATGTCATATATGTGTAGTTCAGAGTTCTGTATCCGTTTGGGCATTCATTGAATATGTTGGAACATATCTTCTAAATAGGTGGACTTCTGTAGCTTGGCAGTACATTATTCTATGTTCTCTGAGAGACGTTCAGGTTGCTTCCCATTAGCAGATGAAGGGGCGTTAACTCATGGATGGTGGACTGAAGACCATGGTACTCGAGCCATGTCAAGTTAAGACAGGTGAAGGGTAAGTATAGCAGACAGTGCTGGAGATGAGGCTGGCTTAGTAGAGTGGGCAGGAACTGGATTATGGCCATACATCCTGGCTCAGGCCTGTAATCCCAGGCTAAGGCAGGAGAAACACAGGCCAGCCTGGGCCACATAGTGAGTTCAAGCTCAGCCTGCCCACTCAGCAAAACCATGTTACAAACTCAAAACAGCAAAAAGAGGAGTAGGGAAAAGAGCTCCGTGGTAGAGTCCATGCCTACCATGTATAAATTGCTAGGCCCAACGACTAGTAGAACAACAGCAAAAAGATCCATATTATTTAGAACCTCATAGTACCTGGGAAGTGGTTACCCTGTAGCGTTGGGATTGAACATGCATGTTCAGAGCTCCTAGAGGAGGAAGATGCCACATTCAAAGTCTAGTTAAAAACAAACTGTCCCATGTTCCACGTCTGGGAGAACCTGGGCTTTAGTACTTATTGGCTTGATGAAGTTCCGTTTGGTGGTGAAGGCTGGAGGTGATTACAGGAATCTAGGGCAGATGAGATGATGTCAGAGGTGTAAGGTCTCAGTGGCATGGGTACCAACATGCCTACATGCTTTGTTTAAGCTGTGAAAGCCAGCTTTCCTCCTTCCTATGAGATGCCTGTGTGTGGCACAGAGTGCAGTGGATGGGAGTCTAGAAATCTCTGTTCCCTTACTTCTCAAAGTTTACGAAGTAGTGGAGACTGGTGCGGTTGTGCCTTCCGCACCACCTTCAGTAGCTGGCTGGTGTGAGGGAAGCTGTTGTGCTGTCTCTCCCTTCACTGCTTTTCTGTGATGAAAGCACGCTTTAACAGGACTTGGGCATGGCATTTGCCCAGGAGAAATGTGTATACACAGGGGACACTAACAAGTCTGTGCTGGCCTTTCCTTGTCACTGCATGACCACTTGCCTTTGTCTGTCTAGGTACCTGGAAGGTGTGGGGAAAAACGGAGCAGCCCCTGTGCTCCTCGAGCTGGCCAATGAGGTAATGTTATTGTTATGATTTTATTTAAACTTGAGCTAAACCTAAGGGGCCTATCGAGAGTAGTGTTACTCAGAATTGTAATTAACTTTAAAAAAAGGGAAAGATTTTGAGGTGTGTTAGACATTTAAATTGCTCCCTGATCTCTTTGTACTTTTAATAATTGGACAAAGAACTTCGTGAATTAATAAATCAGTTGACATAATTAGTCTACTTCTTTTAAGGCAAATGTACAAACAGCTTCTTTGCTTCTTGTTTTGTGGAAATTTTCAGCCAAACAGCTCTGAACATGCTCTTAGGATCGGTGCCTTCATTTAGCATGAGAAATACCTGTGTCAAGTAAAGAGATGTGTGCCAATAAAACCTATGCTAAGTATTATAAAACCAAAGTGAGAAATTTTATATTTAGCAATGTATCATTTACTTGATTCATTTTTCTGTTTGTAAACTTTTATTATAATAAAGGACACAAGCCTATGGTAAAGCGCCTTCCCATAAAGAAACATAATATTCTTATTAACACCAAGTATAACGTGATTGATGGAGCTTATTTGTTAGCTCTGATCTGCTCCTGTGTGGGGAAACAGCTAACAGCCTAGCATTTTCAAAAGGAAACCCTGAAGATTTCCTACGAGTGGAGAAACTGCAGAAAGTTCACAATAGTTGCAGAGAGCCTACCGAAAAATAAAATATTTAATTCCTAAACTCTAAAATATTTATCCACTGTAATGAGAGCAATACAGTATTGAGTCTGAGTTGGAATGGCTTATGCAAACCTCACAGGGACGGCATGAAATGCATACTGTTTCTGTGTTGTGTTATAATGGGAAACAGAGAGGCAAGGCAGAAAATGTGTGTTTGCATTAAAGATGACTCTGTGCCATGAACATTAGGCGTTGCAGGAGCAGCAAGTTCTGCATGCTGCATTAGGAAGGAAGGATGGCTTCTCTTGCAGCTCATGTCTGCTGCACACTGCTGCAGTCAGCAGAAGAGCAATCACCCATCAGTTACTAGATGGTTTTAATAGTCTGGAAAGCATCCTCACAAACCGATAGGATGGCTAACACACAGAACGATTTGTCTTCTGTCTTATTTTCTTATTTCTAGAGCAGGACGGTTGTTAAGAATCTCCAGATATTTTGCTGTTGTTGTTCTAAGCTGGTGCTCTTAGTGCCTTTAGGTACTACCTGAGCGCTAAGTCAAATTTTAGTGATTATCCTCTGTGGAAGAGAGGAGGGAGCGAATAGCATTGTAGGTGCACCTGGGAAAAAGTGTATGCAGATATGGATCTTGCTTTCATACATGATCACATTGATGGTGGAAGTTCTGTAAAGGAGCACTTTATATTCATTTGAATTTCATTTTTTTTTAAATTCATATTCTTTTATTATAGTGTTGTGGGGAATTTGGGGTTTCCTTTTGTGGACTCTAAGTCTTTTTTTTTTAATTTCATTTTTAAAGAAAGATTTATTGTTATTTTTATGCGTATGGGTGTTTTGCCTGCTTGTATATTTGTGTACCTTGTTTGTGTTTAATACCCATGGAGGCCAGAGGAGGGTGTCAGATTCCGTGGAACTGGAGTTACACATGGTTGTGAGCCACCACCTGGGTCCTGAGAATCAAACCCAGGTCTTATGGAAGAGTAGTCAGTGTTCTTAATCACTAAGCCAACTCTCCTCCAGCTGCTCATTTGAATTTTTAATGGATAGTTCTGTTGAGCTTAGTTTATGGGACTGATCTCAGATTCCATGTTATTGGGATTATATGGGAAAAGCTAACCCATTACCATCTATTTCTCCACATCAATAAATCTACTATTTACCATGAATATGTAGCAATATTTAGCTTCCCCAAAAGAAATAGTTATTTAGAGATTACCACCCTCACCCCTTTCTTTTGGTGCCCAGTTAGTGCAGAGGAAACACTTTCCATGAGATTACTAATGCATTAGAGTAATTTGGAAATGGTGGGTACCAGATTATGGCTTCTAAACATCGAGCCTCCCGTGTTTATATGCTAGTTAATACTTAAAGGGCATACGCTTATATCTGGTGGCAATTGATGTGATGGTAATATTTTATGAGTCAATATATATTTAATCAGTGGAAACTGTAAAAATTGATGAGAAATATGTAACTCCTACATTATACTGTGCAGAAGCTTTCTTCTTAGACACAAGCACCATATTGTTGTTGATTTGGGGGGGATAAGAGATCTAGGTAGCCACCATTGGTTTCATAAATGTCTTAATACCATTTTTCCTGATCAGGCCTGAAATGCATATTTTAGGAAATCTCCTTCTGTTAGTGATTGTATGATCCGTCATGCTGTTCTCTTCACACAAATATTTTCAAGTTATATTTGAAGCACTATGAATTTTACTTACATGCTAAATTCTGACATGAAGCATGATGGCCCTATTTCAGAGCAAGATGGACACATGATTAATATGAAAATTAGAGAGATGCAGGTACCTGAACTAATAAGGTAGTCCTTATTCAGGCTGGACCACCTTCGGTAATTTCACCATTTTTCATTTGTCA